>NC_057794.1:547326618-547634410 GCF_018294505.1 Triticum aestivum
CATGTCGAGGAGATCCGTCTCCGTGATGGTCGATTGGATCCAATCTCCCTGGACCCAGCCTTTCGGCAGGCGAGATCTAGACGAAGACCCGCCACGACTGGTGGATCTCCCCTTCGCCTTCTCCGTCGCCAACGCCTTCTTCGTGCGTTCCAGCGCCGCCGTCTTCTCCTTGGCCATGGCTGTCGGCGAGACGCGCGAGGAGAAGTTGTGCGGAGGCGAGAGCGAGCGCGTTGGGCGGAGATGAAGGGAACAGAGGGAGAATGCTGAGGCACTGTTCAAAAAACCCTCGCCGGGCGCATTTATAAGATCCCTTCCGAATGGATGACAGGTGGGCCCGGTCGATCTAATCATATCTTGAACAGTTACGCGGACGTGATACGTGGCGAAAAAAGCGGCGCGGGGATCGAGGCGTCTATGCCCTGTCCCGTCCGAACACCGCGGTCCGCCCCGCTTCGCACGCTTCCCCAAATTTCGCATCCCGTGGAATCTGTGAACGGCATATCGGTCTGCCAAACGCGGGATTTCCTGCGATCCGTCGCTCGGAAATCGGCGAAGTCCAAAAGATCACTCAACGAAGGAAAAGAATGGATCGAGTCGACTGAAGAAAAGTTGCTCACTATCAACAAAGAGATTTATTAGTTCAAAACAACGCACGACCAGTATGCGAAGGCTAATCGGAAACAACATCAACTCCTTCATCACTCAAGCCTCAATCCATTCGGGGGCTAATGATGGAGTCATGTACCTAGGGTAGGGTCACAGACCTGATCTAAGTACCCTGCCCAAGGACACCCTTAGAAGAGGTCACCTTCCAGTCGACCTACGAGGGACTCACTCGACTGACTTCAAGGACTCGACCACGAAGACTCACTCGACTACCAGAAGGTCAAGAGGCACTCTGCACTGCAACGGTCTGTAATTAAGTAGACTTTATGATAGTAAAGACACTTTATGTGGGGCGTTACCAGTAACGCCCCAGACTTAATGTACCTTAAACCCTTCATTACGTGGGTTGGCTGGGGTCCTGGCGCACTCTATATAAGCCACCCCCCTCCACAGGCAGAAGGGTTCGACACCCTGTAATCCATATACACATAATCCACTCGACCGCCTCCGGGCTCCGAGACGTAGGGCTTTTACTTCCTCCGAGAAGGGCCTGAACTCGTACATCTCTTGTGTTTACAACCTCTCCATAGCTAGGACCTTACCTCTCCATACCTACCCCCACTCTACTGTCAGACTTAGATCCACGACACTGCCATCTAGCTCTGCACTTGATTCACCTTCTATTATGAGTAAGTTAGCGACACCTACACCTGCTTCTGCTATTCGTTCTGATATGTCGCATGTTATTGATGATGCCACTTCTGCTATGCATGATACTTATGATGAAACTGCTTCTATGCCTGATACTACTGTGCCCCTTAGTGAATTTCTTGATGAACAAATTGCTAGGGCTAGAGAAAAAGAAATTATTGAATCTGAATATGATGATTATAGTGATGATGAAAATATGCCTGTTATTCCTGAGGGTTATCTTTTTGATATGGAATCTTCTGCCGCTATTTTAGCTTGCAAAGATAGATATGAGCTTAAGAGGTTATTAATCAAATGGAACAAAGAATCACTTAGAGATAAAATGAAACCCGACCCTGCTTTTGCTACTTCACCTATTTGTATTCCTGATAAGGATTATGAATTCTCTGTTGATCCTGATATAATTACTCTGGTTGAATCTGATCCGTTTTATGGCTATGAATCTGAAACTGTCGTGGCACATCTTACTAAGTTAAATGACATAGCTGTCCTGTTTACTAATGATGAGAGATCGCGTTACTTTTATATACTAAAAATATTTCCGTTCTCATTAAAGGGTGATGCTAAGATATGGTTTAATTCTCTTGATCCTGGTTGTGTGCGTAGTCCCCAGGATATGATTTATTACTTCTCTGCTAAATATTTCCCTGCTCATAAGAAACAAGCTGCTTTGAGGAAAATATACAACTTCGTGCAAATTAAAGAAGAGAGTCTCCCACAAGCTTGGGGGAGGCTTCTCAAGTTACATAATGCTTTGCCTGATCATCCTCTTAAGAAACCTGAAATACTTGATATCTTTTATAATGGACTAACCGATGCTTCCAGAGATTACCTGGATAGTTGTGCTGGTTCTCTTTTCAGGGAAAGAACGCCGGATGAAGCTGAAATTCTATTGAATAATATGTTGACAAATGAAAATAATTGGGCACCTCCTGAGCCAGCTCCTGAGCCAACTCCTGCTCCAATTACTGAGCCTATTCTTAAACCAACTCCGAAGAAGAGAGGTGTTCTATTTCTCAGTCCTGAAGATATGCAAGAGGCAAAGAAATCTATGAAAGAGAAAGGTATTAAAGCTGAAGACGTTAAGAATTCACCTCCTATTGAAGAAATACATGGTGTTAATTCACCGCCTGTTGAAGAAACATATGATCTTAATTCTTTATTTACTGAAGAACCTCCTGATCCCGATATCCTGACACAGGTAGTAAAGGTAAATTCTCTCTATAGATATGATAAAGCTGAAGTCCCTCCTACTAAAATTGCTAGTCAGTGCTTGGATGAGTTTGATAACTTTATGTTTAAGCAAGACGACTTCAATGCTTATTTTGGTAGACAATTAAAAGAAAATGCTTATATGATTAGACGCTTGGGTGATTATATGGCTAATATTAAAGGTGAACTTAAAGTTGTTAGCAAACATGCTTCTATGGTTACCACTCAAGTAGAACAAGTACTTAAGGCTCAAAAAGAAGTGCTTGATGAAATGAATAGTAAGAAAAATGATTATGCTGTTAGAGTGGCTACTAGAACTGGTAGAATGACTTAGGAACCTTTGTATCCTTAAGGCCACCCTAAGAGAATCAAGCAAGATTCTCAAAGAAATAATATTGATGTTCCTAGTTCTTCTAAAAAGAAGAAGAAAAATGATAGAACTGCGCAAACTTCTAGTGAACCTATTGCTGAACCACCTGATAATCCAAATGATATTTCTATGTCTGATGTTGAAACACAATCCGGTAATGAACATGAACCTAGTAAAAATATTAATGATGATGTTCATGATGATGCTCAACCTAGTAATGATAATGATGTAGAAATTGAACCTGCTGTTGATCTTGATAACCCACAATCAGAGAATCAACGTTATGATAAAAGAGACTTTGTTGCTAGAAAACATGGTAAAGAAAGGGAACCTTGGGTTCAGAAACCCATGTCTTTTCCTCCGAAACCATCCAAGAAAAAGGATGATGAGGATTTTGAGCGCTTTGCTGAAATGATTAGGCCTATCTTTTTGCGTATGAGACTAACTGATGTGCTCAAAACAAATCCTTATGCTAAATATATGAAGGATATCATTACTAATAAAAGAAAGATACCGGAAGCTGAAATTTCCACCATGCTTGCTAATTATACTTTTAAGGGTGGAATACCAAAGAAACTTGGAGACCCCAGAGTACCTACTATACCTTGCTCCATTAAAAGAAATTATATTAAAACTGCTTTATGTGATCTTGGAGCCGGTGTTAGTGTCATGTCTCTCTCTTTATATCGTAGACTTGACTTGAATAAGCTGACACCTACTGAAATATCTTTGCAAATGGCTGACAAATCAACTGCTATACCTGTCGGTATCTGTGAGGATGTGCATGTTGTGGTTGCAAACGTTACTATTTTAACGGACTTTGTTATTCTTGATATTCTCGAGGATGATAGTATGTCTATTATTCTTGGAAGACCTTTTCTTAATACTGCAGGGGCTGTTATTGATTGCAACAAAGGCAATGTCACTTTTCATGTTAATGGTAATGAGCATACGGTACACTTTCCGAGGAAACAACCTCAAGTTCATAGTATCAACTCTATTGGAAAATTTCCATCAATTATATTTGGAGGTTTTGAATTTCCTCTTCCTACTGTCAAGAAGAAATATGATATTCTTATTATTGGGGATGTGCATATCCCCGTTGAGGTAACTTAGTGTTATTCGAAATTTCTCCGGTTTCATGATTATCGGAATGAGTTTGTTAACAAGACTTGATCAACCTTGTTAGTGGATTCTTTTTGATGAGCATGAGATGGATGAAACTAGAAGCACAAACTTCTATACCCCACTTTTACTTTCTGTTATTTATATTAAATAAAGTAAAATAGTATTTTCTGTCTGTTTCCTGGCTTATCCGTGCAATATAAAAATATCCCGAAAATAAAAGTCCTCAGAATGCCATGCCAATTTAATATAATTTTTTCGGGAATATTTGAGGATTTACTGTGCAAAAATTACCGCGGGTGGAGCTGCCACCTGGCCACGAGGGTGGTGGGCGCGCCCCCCCCTAGGGCGCGCCCCCTGCCTCATAGGCCCACGGTGGCCCTCCTCCACTTATCCCAGCACCCATCTTCTTCCTCTATCTCACACAAACCCGAAAAACCAACTCAAGCACGAGTTCCAGCCACTTTTGCTGTGATTTTCGATCTCCTTGCTCAAAGCACCTCTCGCAAAACTGCTTGGGGAGATTGTTCCTTGGTATGTGACTCCTCCATTGGTCCAATTAGTTTTTGTTCTAGTGCTTTATTTTTTGCAAATTTGTGCTGCATAGGTGACCATGTTCTTGAGCTTGCATGTCAAATTTATATGGTTCCAAGTAGTTCTAATGCTTGATTTAGGCTCTAGGCACTTCTAGGAGTAGTTGCTATCAATATTATTTAAGTTGGTTCACTTTTGTTTGAAGTTACTAAAAATTTCAGATTGTTTCAGAAAAATAACGAGGAGATTTTTGAGGGGCTCGTCGAGCCAAAGCTCGAAGGAAAAGGCACCGAAGCCTAAGTATAATTTGCCGCGCACCGCGGAGATTCGGGCGTGTGAATGGCCTTCTGAAGATTTCTTGAGAGCAGCCGGTATCTATGAAGATTTTCATGAATTGTCTCACAATGCAGGCCTCACTGCTTTCCTCCACGACCAATGCGATCAGTATCTCTTACTCACAAATACTTTTGTGCAAAACTTTCATTTTCATTCTAGGAACTCACCACCTATGGTGGAGTTTCATTTATATGATGAGCATAAGGAGATGTCACTTTATGATTTCTGTCGGATTTGTTTAATCCCTTTTGAGGGCAAGACAGAAGAACCACATCATGATGATGTGGCTGGGTTTATTGATACTATCACTGTAGGAGAAACTAGAAAGGTTTCCGATACACGAATCAGTAGCATACATTTTCCTGTTATACGTTACTTTGCATTATTTGCTAGTCGTTGTTTAATTGGACGCGGAAATAGTGGAAACCTTAGTATCCCTGATATAATTATTCTACACTACGGTTTATACAGTGATAACACTTTTAGTATGGGCGGTATTATTGCTAGCCGGTTAAGTATGAACCGTACCAAAGGTCCCATCTTTGGAGGCGTCTATGCCACACGCCTAGCTGCACATTTTAACATACCTATTAGGCATGCTGAGAAGGAAGAAAAGGTGCTGCCCCGTGTTTATCTAGATCATAAAAGTATGGTGGCACATGATTTTATTGTTAAGAATAGGGCAGGAGAGCTTAAATATCAATTGTTCTTTAACAAACATCATCCTGAGACTATTATCCTGCCTTCTCCTTCTTTGTTTAATTTTGTAGGACCCTACCTTGTTACGTGGGCTGCCGTCCAAGCTTACAAGAATCCTGCACCAGCCCCGGAACAGGAACCACAAGATGAACCTCCACGACAATCTGTTTATTCTTGGGATCCAGAGATGACTGTCAGCCAGTGGCAGTCAGAGTCTTCTTCTTCATCACAGTATGATCCCAACTATTCCTCCTCATCACAGTACGACCCCAACAACTATTATTATGGATATCCGCCAGGCCGGCCATGGCCATAGACCAACTTAGGCCAAAAGCCTAAGCTTGGGGGAGTACGTATTTCTCACCGACATTACATTTATGTTCACACACACTTATTGCTAGATGTCGGTGCTCATACTTTTTCACTGTAATATCCATGCTAGTTTATTTTCCTTTTCCCGCTTTCTTCTTGTGTGTTTGCTAAACCTTAAGAAAAACCCAAAAAATTAGTAGTACTTTATTTTTCTGTTGTAGTAGTAATAATTAGAAAGAAAACCCAAAAATATTTCCCGTTCTTCTTTTGCTTGTTGGGAGCTTTCCCGTGTAAATAGTTTTATTTCTTTTCTTTTCTTTGGGGGTCAGTAGGAGAAGACCATAATTAAATTGTTGAAGTGGCTCTTATATGCATTATTGTTGATTTAACCCAGAGCCCATATTGCCTTGTCTTCTCCTGTTTATTGAATGCTCGCAGATTCCAGCTTAGTCCAATGCACGTACACTCTTATTATATCCACACCGTTCGGTCGTGCAAGTGAAAGGCAAGTATGATGATATATGATGGACCGACTGAGATGAGAAAAGCTAGTATGAACTCGACCTCTTTTGTTTTTGTAAATATGATGAGTCCCTCGTTCTTGATGCAGCATATTATGAATAAACATGTTTGCAATGACAATTAGAAATCATAGTTGCTTGTGCCATGCTTGATTAGCTATGAGTTATAATGATTTACCTTGTGTGCCAACATGCTATTGAGATGATTATGATGTGGTATGATGGGGTGGTATCCTCCTTTGAATGATTTAAGTGACTTGACTTGGCACATGTTCACGCATGTAGTTGAAACAAAATCAACATACCCTTCACGATATTTATGTTCATGGTGGATTATATCCTACTCATGCCTGCATCCAATGTTTATTAATTTTAATGCATGTACATGGCTGTTGTCGCTCTCTAGTTGGTCGCTTCCCAGTCTTTTGCTAGCCTTCACTTGTACTAAGCGGGAATACTGCTTGTGCATCCAATCCCTTAAACCCCAAAGTTATTCCAGATGAGTCCACCATACCTTCCTATATGCGGTATCTACCTGCCGTTCCAAGTAAATTTGTATGTGCCAAACTCTAAACCTTCAAATAAACATACTATTTTGTATGCTCGAATAGCTCATGTATCAACAAAGGATGTCCTTATCTTCCGTGTTAGGCGGGTTATTCTCAAGAGGAGTGGACTCCGCTCCTCACTCACGAGAAAATGGCTGGTCACCGAGATGCCTAGTCCCATGCTTTATGAAAACTAAATCAAAATTAATTGCAAACAAAACTCCCCCTGGGACCTGATGTATGTTGTAGGCACTCATTGTTTCGAGCAAGCCATGGATTGATGCTTGTTGGTGGAGGGGGAGTATAAACTTTACCATTCTGTTTGGGAACCGCCTATAATGTGTTTAGCATGGAAGATATCACCATCTCTTAGTTGTTACGTTGACAATGAAAGTATATCGCTCAAAATACAATTTATCTCTATTTCAAAACCGAGCTCTGGCACCTCTACAAATCCCTGCTTCCCTCTGCGAAGGGCCTATCCATTTACTTTTATGTTGAGTCATCACCCTCTTATTAAAAAGCACTAGCTGGAGAGCACAGCCGTCATTTGCATTCATCACTGTTAATTTATATTGGGTATGACTATGATTGGATCTCTTTCACCATGAATTACAATGTCTAGTCAGTCCTTGATCTTTAAAGGTGCTTTGCATTTATGTTTTGCGGTCTCAGAAAGGGCTAGCGAGATACCATCTTGTTATATAATATTATGATTGTTTTGAGAAAGTGTTGTCATCCGAGATTTATTGACTTGCTAGTTAATTATGCTATTGATATGAGTAATTATGAGACCTGAGAATTAATGCAAATATGGTTAGTTATGATCTATGCTGAAAACTTGAATGCTGGCTTGACATAGTTACAACAACAAGAGCAAACAGAGTTTGTAAAAGTTTTTCTTTCTTTCTTTCAGTTGTCAACTGAATTGCTTGAGGACAAGAAAGGGTTTAAGCTTGGGGGAGTTGATATGTCTTCGTCGTATCTACTTTTCCAAACACTTTTGCCCTTGTTTTGGACTCTAACTTGTATGATTTGAATGGAACTAACCCGGACTGACGCTATTTTCAGCAGAATTGCCATGATGTTGTTTTATGTGCAGAAAAAAAATAGTCTCGGAATGACCGGAAACTCCACGGAACATCTTAGAAAAAATAATAAAAAATATTTGAATGGAACTAACCCGGACTGACGCTATTTTTAGCAGAATTGCCATGGTGTTGTTTTATGTGCAGAAAACAAATATTCTCGGAATGACCTGAAACTCCACGGTACATCTTAGAAAAAATAATAAAAAATCCTCGCCAAAGATGAAGACCAGGGGGCCCTCACCCTTCTCATGAGGGTGGGGGCGCGCCCCCTACCTTGTGGGCCCCTTGGATGCCCTCCGACGCCAACTCCAACTCTATATATTTGCTTTCGGAGAGAGAAAAATCAGAAAGAAGAAATCATCGCATTTTACGATACGGAGCCGCCGCCAAGCCCTAAAACCTCTCGGGAGGGCTGATCTGGAGTCCGTTCGGGGCTCCAGAGAGGGGGATTCGTCGCCGTCGTCATCATCAACCATCCTCCATCACCAATTTCATGATGCTCACCACCGTGCGTGAGTAATTCCATCGTAGGCTTGCTGGACGGTGATGGGTTGGATGAGATTTATCATGTAATCGAGTTAGTTTTGTTAGGGTTTGATCCCTAGTATCCATTATGTTCTGAGATTGATGTTGCTATGACTTTGCTATGCTTAATGCTTGTCACTAGGGCCCGAGTGACATGATTTCATATCTGAACCTATTATGTTTTCATGAATATATGTGAGTTCTTGATCCTATCTTGCAAGTCTATAGTCACCTACTATGTGTTATGATCCGGCAACCCCGAAGTGACAATAATCGGGACCACTCCCGGTGATCTATACCTATACTAATTATGGACTCCCTAGAAATTACCACGTTCATCAGAAATTAGGAGCCGTTAATCTAATGGGACCGAGTTATAACGGTGTAGATTCATCCTTATAAAATCTTTCACGTATCTCCATCTCAAAAGAAAAAATAGTTCAAGTAAAATCCCTTTCACGTATCTCCATCTCAAAAAAAAGTTCAAGTAAAATCTCTCCTAATTAATCTCTCATGTATCCCTCTAATAATAAAGAAAAAATATCTTTAAAAATGCACCATGCATCTCTCTCTTTCTCTCTCCATGTATCTCCATCTAAAGAAAGTCTCTCACGTATGTCTCTCAAACTCTCACAAAGGTTTAGCAAACTTTCTTGCACACAGCTAAAAACTAAATTCCTCCTCCTATTACTCAGCAATCAATCTCCTTATATCCGAAAAAGCAGCAATGAATCTACACGAACGATCCATCCAACCTCTCTCTTATCCCCTTCCTTGAAGCTTGAACCCGGGCCCTAATCATGATGAATTGGAGGTAGAGAGCCTTCGATAACCCGATCATACTGTAATCAAGGATGGGTGATGCAGTGGAGAAGGAGGTGCTGAATCAGATCGAACTACCGTCATTGCAAGCGACACTGCATGGTGAAGGAAGTGCGGGAGATCAGAGGAAGAAGAACTACCCTCGGCGTCACGCTGTCTCCACTGCGGACTTCTCCCCAAGGCTCCGCTGCCTCCAATATATACTCTGCTTCCTCACCCCCGTCCTGGCTGCCTCCTCCATATCCACATCAAATCCAAGCTCGGCTAGCATATCGCCGAGCATGAAGGCATGTTCTCTCCTGGCCAAGATCGCCACTGCCTTCTTTGTGCCAAGATCAGCCATGGTGTTGCCGCTGATTTATTCTCCAATATTGCTTACAATCCTATTTCAACAAATTCGAGACCCCAGGTTCCTTCTGCCAAAAGCTCTATTCAATCCCTAACAAATTGCAGATGCATATATTTTTATGTCTGAAACTTATTAAATATGTTGGCGAGCACACGTTTGAGGCTACATAACAGCGTTAGGTCAGGTTATGTCAATTCAACCTACCCGAATGCTATTGTATGCAGCTAGGGGGATTGGTTGCAGAGGGGGAGTGGAAGGAGGATGGCCATGCTATGTTACGGGAGAGTGAGTAGGGGTATCTTCCTGTGCTATGAGACAACAGTTTCTCCCTCTCCAATCTGACCAGGTACTTCTTTCTACCTCTTCATAGTCAAATCTGACTGCTTATGAACTCCTCAATGGTATGCAGTTGTGTTGCAACAGTTGTTTATTTGATGGAGGACTGGAGCAGGCAGTTTGTCACGAATCATATGGTTTGTTTCTATTCAATCTTATTACTGAGAAGTATCATGTGTTTTCCTTTTTGTTATCACTACAAGGAACATCGTCGGACAGAGTATCAGTTTGTGGCTATAACCATGTGATTTAACTCAAGATGTGTGTATTTAGTTGCGTGGGATGTGCTAATTATTTGGCATCTTTTTTGGTTCTAATATAATTAGTATAATTGGTTGACATATGAGATGCTTTAGGCCGCCTGACAGTGAACTCATGATTTTTTGCTTTGCAAAAGAAAATTGCAGTATAGTATAAACCAAGAGTTGTATATAAATCTGTAAAGGGCGACATACATGCAGTACAAGCAATTATAAGAAGTAAATACCTTCGAAACGATTGTTTCTTTCCTGAGTCTCTATCGTTTTTGTCATAGCATTTCAGTTCATGAGAATGACGCCCAGAAAATCCATCTGTAACATGCATGGTAGAATCTTATGATTGTATCGTAACACCTCAACAGTTAAACTATAGCAACATAGAGAGATGAATGAGCAAATCAGCTTAATTATAGTGTACGGATAAAGGAGCATTGGATTATTGTTGCAGAGAGCTAGCTTTTGCCGCATTATCATCTACCTCTATAGCTTTCGAGGAACAGTAATTGTTATGATTGTATGTGATTGGTACAACAAGATTGACAATCTTTGTTTATTACGATCTTAATTTCAGGATGAATTGGAGAAGGGAGTCTGTACTACGTTTTCTAATCTGTCACAGTCAATGTGTACTTCTGGTATTGATGTACAATTATTAAGAAAGATTTATTTTCCATATAATTTGCTAATGATAGGAAGCATGGTTGAAAATTGCTCTGGCTGGAGTTGTATGCTTTGCGACTAAAGGCTAGAGACTGGTCGCTGGTGTCACGACGACTTGCAGCCACTCTTGATGGTCTTACCCCACCCAGCTTTCACTCTCTCAATTTTTGTTTATTTGCATATCAACACTGTCATTGGGGTCAATCTATGTTGTTTACCGATCTAATCAAGCTCTTGCTAGGATTCCATGTTTCCTACATTTTGTATTATACTGATCATTAGTAGTTCAAGATACATTGTATTATACTGATCATTTAATGTTGATTCTCTGATAATCTTAATACATCCATGGCTTTTGATGAAATAGGGAAAATATATAAACAGGAGAAATATCACATGGCATTCTCTTCTTAGATCTAAGCTAAGATCATATGGGTTGAACCGTGCGTGTCCGTACACAGTGCATGTGGTTAATGGGTTAATGCGCGTCAAGCGTAAGGACTCATATAGTTGGGCCACATCTGTCTGTACTAGAAACAGATCCGTCTCTAGGTTGTGATGAACCTTGAAGTGGTTAGATGTTCCTTTTTCATCTCTCAATATATTGATCATCATATCAATTGTGATCGCAGTGAACATGATTTTGTTTTTTTACTAATATGATAAGATTAATTCCATCCTTGAAGACTCATGTTGTGATGTTAAGCATGTAGCATCTGGAAGTCCTTTTTATTCCCGCCTTATATAACTCATTGTTCAGATCTGCTTCCTCTCTCCCTCCAAAGGAAAAAAAACTCCAAGGTTGATTCAGGTGTCCAGCTTCTCCCAGTCCCAGAACCCTGCCATGTGATGGTGGAATTTCCCCATCCACACCTCCGACGTGGCCAGCACAATGGAATATGTCTTTGCAGTATGCTCCTGTCCTTTGGGAAGTTCTAACTATCACTCCTACATCTATTCTTGGACCTGCTCGCTGTGTATTAGGTATTGTGTGAAGAAAATAGCAATATTGATGGTTAAGACACTCGAAACGTCCAAATGTAAGTGTGTAAAGTACTGTAATTAGCAGTTTTAAATCAGACCATGCTACGCATATGATGCATCATCCATCACCTGCGAGGGGTCGGCCATACTGAGGTTGTTCAAGGCCCACATATATTTTCACTTACATTGGCTCTTTCCAACGCGTCACTAATATCTGACCCCTGTATAATATAGGTCAGCATATATGTGCAATGGATTGGACAAAGCTTTTACTCTGGCTACCCCATGGACAAGAATGAACACACAATATGGTGAGTATCAATGCTTGATATGGTGCACATTTCTACGTAATAGTATTGGATAGGAAAATTACAATTTTGTATTTTAGGAAGTCTGCTTTGACTATTAAATAAGGAATTGTCTGCAGAAGAATTTCTAGGATCGGATTTTTTTTAACAATGTATGCCTGCATCTATCAATAGTCACCTAATATTCAAGATTTTTATTTGCATTTGAATTATGGATTGCTATAAAATTAATGATTGGAGTGACTAGGCACTCTTAAAGGTCCCCTGTTAACTAAACAATCATGGTTTGTTTGTTCAATAATCACAAAATATTTTGCCATGTAGTACGTATGGAGATAGAAGTAAATTTGTCACCTAAGGCCATGATCGTTGTAGTACATTTATAGTATCTATGACCCAACTTTTCAATTTATACATATTCCATGTCATTCATCTTCATGTAATAGAATTCCATTATATGTAAGGTTCATTGGTATTAAACAGAAGCTCTTTCTATGTTGTGGCTTTCTTCAAATTCCGAACCTACCAAGTTGTCAGTTTGTTTAATCCCAACTTAGTGGTTCTATAATTGCCTGGTGATTTAACACACATCATTCCATACGAAGTTTCAAGAATATCAAGTATCTGATAACATTCTTCTTATTGTTTTAACTGGAATGAGTTAATTTACATGAAAATTGGTATAAGGATTTAATATCAAGTTATCCCAGCACATACTACTTTTGGGAATAATTATTGTATTTCCATCCAACTAAGTCCTTTGTGAAAATAGATTCTCCTATGAATCCCCATGTTCAAAATCCTTTACGACTTATATTAGAATGAAAAATATTAGATGGCACGTCCCAATGTAAATGTACACAACACATCGCTTTATGTTATATATATTATAACGTAATATTAAATAACTAGGCCGTGTGAATGCACGGGTTGGCGACTAGTGACCATAGTCTGAGGAGTTCATGTATTCACTATGTGCTAATGCTTTGTTCCGGTTCTATTAAAAGGAGGCCTTAATATCCCTTAGTTTCCAATAGGACCCCGCTACCACTGAAGGGTAGGACAAAAGATGTCATGCAAGTTCTTTTCCATAAGCACGTATGACTATATACGGAATACATGCCTACATTACATTGATGAATTGGAGCTAGTTCTGTGTCACCCTAGTTATGACTGTTACATGATGAACCGCATACGACATAATTATCCATCACTGATCCGGTGCCTACGAGTTTTCCATATACTGGTTCTCGCTTATTTACTTTTCCGCTACTACTGTTACAATCACTACAAAATACCAAAAACATTACTTTTGCTGCCTTTACTTTTGTTGCCGCTACCACCACTATCATATTACTTTGCTACTAAACACTTTGCTGCAGATACTAAGTTTCCAGGTGTGGTTGAATTGACAACTCAGCTGCTAATACTTGAGAATATTCTTTGGCTCCCCTTGTGTCGAATCGATAAATTTGGGTTGAATACTCTACCCTCAAAAGTTGTTGCGATCCCCTATACTTGTGGGTTATCAGGGGCGCCTCCCCCCCAAGCCCAATCCAAATAGGGAGGGGGCCCGGGCCCCCTTTCCTTCTCTCCTTCTCCCCCTTCCTTCCCTCTCCTACTCCAACTAGGGAAGGGGGAATCCTACTCCCAATGGGAGTAGGACTCCCCCCTTGGGCGCGCCTAGGAGGTCGGCCCTCTCCCCCTCCCCCACTCCTTTATATACAGGGGGAGGGGCAACCCATAGACACACAAGTTGATCATTGATCTCTTAGCTATGTGCGCTGCCCCCCTCCACCATAATCCACCTCGGTCATATCGTTGCATTGCTTAGGCGAAGCCCTGCGTCGGTAGCTTCATCATCACCGTCATCACGATGTCGTGCTGTCGAAGCTCTCTGTAACACCCACAATGCGGCTATATCTCCCACGTGTCGGGGCACGACTTAGAGGCATAGCCGCATTGTAGGTTTGTCGCAAGAGGGGTAATCTTCACACAATCCCAAGTACTGAATAGAAAGGGATAAAGAGTTGGCTTACAATCTCCACTTCACACAAATACAAGTTAAACATACATCATCCAAATTACAAACAAGGTCAGACTACGGAATCAAAAGAAAGGAAGACAACCCCAAATGCTAGATCCCAGATCGTCCTAACTGGGCGCCACTACTGATCAACCGAAAAAGACACAAAACAACGATCAAGATCTTCATCAACCTCCCACTTGAGCTTGGTTGTGTCACCTGTACTGGTATCATCGGCACCTGCAACTATTTGGAAGTATCTGTGGGTCACGAGGACTCAGCAATCTCACACCCGTGAGATCAAGACTATTTAAGCTTATGGGTAGGGAAAGGTAGTGAGGTGGAGCTGCAGCAAGCACTAAGCATATATGGTGGCTAACATACGCAAATAAGAGCGAGAAGAGAAGCAAAGCAACAGTCGTGAAGCTATAAGTGATCAAGAAGTGATCCTGAATCTACTTACGCTCAAACATAACACAAGAACCGTGTTCACTTCCCGGACTCCGCCGGAAAGAGACCATCACGGCTACACACACGGTTGATGCATTTTAATTAAGTTAAGTGTCAAGTTCTCTACAATCGGGTATTGACAAATTCCCATCTGCCACATAACCGTGGGCACGGCTCTCGAAAGTTTATACCCTGCAAGGGTGTCCCAACTTAGCCCATCACAAGCTCTCACGGTCAACGAAGGATATTCCTTCTCCCGGGAAGACCCAATCAGACTCGGAATCCCGGTTACAAGACATTTCGACAATGGTAAAACAAGACCAGCAAAGCCGCCCGAATGTGCTGACAAATCCTGATAGGAGCTGCACATATGTCGTTCTCAGGGCATACCGGGAGCAGCCCATACAACTAAAACCAACCCTCAAGTTTCCCCGAGGTGGCGCTGCAAGGGGCTCTAGTTTGGACCAACACTCAGAGGAGCACTGGCCTCGGGGGGTTAAAATAAAGATGACCCTCGGGCTTCGGAAACCCAAGGGAAAAAGGCTTAGGTTGTTAGGCAAATGTAAAACCAAGGTTGGGCCTTGCTGGAGGAGTTTTATTCAAAGCGAACTGTCAAGGGGTTCCCATAACACCCAACCGCGTAAGGAACGCAATATCAAGGAACATAACACCGGTATGACGGAAACTAGGGCGGTGATACGTCCATTTTGCATCATGCTTTTATATCAATATTTATTGCATTATGGGCTGTTATTACACATTATGTCACAATACTTATGCCTATTCACTCTTATTTTACAAGGTTTACACAAAGAGGGAGAATGCCGGCAGCTGGGATTCTGGCTGGAAAAGGAGCAAATATTAGAGACCTATTCTGCATAGCTCCAAAAGTGCTGAAACTTCACGAATGATGTTTTCCAAATATATAAAAAACATTAAGCGCAAGAACTTCACCAGGGGGGCCACACCCTGCCCACGAGGGTGGGGGCGCGCCCTACCCCCTGGGCGCGCCCCCTACCTCGTGGGCCCCCTGGTGGCCCTCCGGTGACCATCTTCTGCTATATGGACTCTTTCGATGGAAAATTAATGATAAACCATCTTCTCGGACGAAACTCCGCCGCCACGAGGCGGAACCTTGGCGGAACCAATCTAGGGGTCTGGTGGGGCTGTTCTGCCGGGGAAACTTCCCTCCCGGAGGGGGAAATCATCGCCATCATCATCACCAACGCTCCTCTCATCGGGAGAGGGAAATCTCCATCAACATCTTCATCAGCACCATCTCATCTCAAAACCCTAGTTTATCTCTTGTGTATGATTCTTGTCTCCAAGTCTGGGATTGGTGCTAGTAGGTTGCTAGTAGTGTTAATTACTCCTTGTAGTTGATGCTAGTTGGTTTAATTGGTGGAAGATCATATTTTTAGATCCTATATGCACATCAATACCCCTCTGATTATGAACATGTTTATGCTTTGTGAGTAGTTACTTTTGTTCCTGAGGACATGGGAGAAGTCTTGCTATTAGTAGTCATGTGAATTTGGTATTCGTTCGATATTTTGATGAGATGTATGTTGTCTCTCCTCTAGTGGTGTTATGTGAACGTCGACTACATGACACTTCGCCATTGTTTGGGCCTAGAGGAAGGCATTGGGAAGTAATAAGTAGATGATGGGTTGCTAGAGTGACAGAAGCTTAAACCCTAGTTTATGCGTTGCTTCGTAAGGGGCTGATTTGGATCCATATGTTTCATGCTATGGTTAGGTTTACCTTAATACTTTTGTTGTATTTGCGGATGCTTTCAATAGAGGTTAATCATAAGTGGGATGCTTGTCCAAGTAAGGGCAGCACCCAAGCACCGGTCCACCCACATACCAAATTATCAAAGTACCAAACGTGATGAAAACTAGCTTGACGATATTCCCGTGTGTCCTCGGGAGCGCTTTACATCATATAAGAGTTTGCCCAGTCTTGTCCTTTGCTATAAAAGGATTGGGCCACCTTGCTGCACTTTATTTACTTTTGTTACTTGTTGCTCGTTACAAACTATCCTATCACAAAACTACCTGTTACCACTTATTTCAGTACTTGCAGAGAATACCTTGCTGGAAACCGCTTATCATTTCCTTCTGCTCCTCGTTGGGTTCGACACTCTTACTTATCGAAAGGACTATGATAGATTCCCTATACTTGTGGGTCATCAAGACTCTTTTCTGGCACCGTTGCCGGGGAGTGAAGCACCTTTGGTAGGTGGAATTTGGTAAGGAAAAATTTATATAGTGTGCTGAAATTTACTGTCACTTGCTACTATGGAAAGTAATCCTCTGAGGGGCTTGTTCAGGGTATCTTCACCCCGACCAGTAGAGCAAAGAGTTGCTCCTCAACCTACTGAAAATGAAAATGCTTGCTTTGAAATTCCTTTGGGTATGGTAGAAAAACTGCTAGCTAATCCTTTTTTAGGAGATGGAACAAAACATCCTGATGAGCATCTAATATATGTGGATGAAGTTTGTGGATTATTTAAGCTTGCAGGTGTACCCGGAGATGTTGTTAAGAAGAAGGTATTCCCTTTATCTTTGAGGGGAGATTCATCGACATGGTATAGGCTATGTGATGATATGGAGTCTTGGAACTACAAACGATTGAAATTGGAATTTCATCAAAAGTTTTATCCTATGCATCTTATTCATCGTGATCACAATTATATATATAATTCTTGGCCTCGTGAAGGAGAAAGCATCGCTCAGGCTTGGGGGAGGCTTAAATCAATGTTATATTCATGCCCCAATCATGAGCTCTCAAGAGAAATGATTATTCAAAAATTTTATTGTTGGCTTTCTGGTAACAATCGCACCATGCTTGATAATTCTTGTGCTGGCTCTTTTATGATGAAGACTATTGAATTCAAATGGAATTTATTGGAAAGAGTTAAACGCAACTCTGAAGATTGGGACCTCGACAATAGTAAGGAGTCAGGTATGACACCTAGTTTTGATTGTGTTAAATCTTTTATGGATACCGATGTTTTCCGTAAATTTAGCACTAAATATGGACTTGACTCTGAGATAGTAGCTTCTTTCTGTGAATCTTTTGCTACTTATGTTGATCTCCCCAAGGAGAAGTGGTTTAAATGTCATCCTCCCATAGAAGTAAAAGTAGCTGCACCTATTAAAGTTGAAGAAAAGACTATTACTTATAATGATCCTATTGTTCCTACTTCTTATGTTAAGAAGCCACCTTTCCCTGTTAGGATAAAGGATCATGCTAAAGCTTCAACTGTGGTTCATAAAAGCAATATTAAAACATATACACCTCCTGAGCAAGTTAAAGTTGAACCTAATATTGCTATTGTTAAAGATCTCTTGTCTGATAATATAGATGGGCATGTTATTTATTTCTGTAATGAAACTGCTAGAATTGCTAAACCCTGTGATACAGATAAACCTAGACCTGTGGCAGGCATGCTTGTTATTTCTGTTAAAATAGGAGATCATTGTTATCATGGCTTATGTGATATGGGTGCTAGTGCTAGTGCAATACCTTATTCTTTATACCATGAAGTTATGCATGATATATTTCACCAATGGGAATTGTTAGAGATGTTGAAGTCTTGTGTGGGAAAACTAAATATCCTGCTGATTTTCTTGTTCTTGGTTCCCCACAAGATAGGTCCCATTATATTTGGTAGACCCTTCTTAAATACTGTTAATGCTACCGTAGATTGCAAAAGGGATGATGTTACTGTCGGTTTAGATGATATGACTCATGAATTTAATTTTTCTAAATTTAGTAGACAACACCGTGAAGAAGAATTACCTAGTAAGGATGAAATTATTGGTCTTGCTTCTATTGCCGTACCTCCTAGTGATTAGAACAATATTGGCTAGACCATGAAAATGATATGTTTATGAATGAAAGAAGGGAATTAGATGAAGTATTCTTTAAACATGAACCTATTCTGAAAAACAATTTACCTGTTGAAATCCTAGGGGACCCTCCTCCACCCAAGGGTGATCCCGTGTTTGAGCTTAAACCGTTACCTGGCAATCTTAAATATGCTTATCTTGATGAGAAAAAGATATATCCTGTTATTATTAGTGCTAACCTTTCAGAGCATGAGGAAGAGAGATTATTGAAAACTTTGAAGAAGCACCGCTCTGCTATTGGGTATACTCTTGATGATCTTATAAGGGCATTAGTCCCACTCTATGTCAACATAAAATTAATTTGGAAGAAGATGCTAAACCAGTTCACGATCATCGACTCTGTCTGAATCCTAAAATGAAAGAGGTGGTAAGAAAGGAGATACTAAAGCTCCTTGAGGCAGGTATAATTTATCCCATTGCTGATAGTAAGTGGGTAAGTCATGTCCATTGTGTCCCTAAGAAGGGAGGTATTACTGTTGTTCCTAATGATAAAGATGAATTGATCTCTCAAAGAATTATCACTGGTTATAGGATGGTAATTGATTTCCGCAAATTAAATAAGGCTACTAAAAAGATCATTACCCCTTACCTTTTATCGATCAAATGCTAGAAAGATTATCCAAACATACACATTTTTGCTTTCTAGATGGTTATTCTGGTTTCTCTCAAATACCTGTGTCAGCCAAAGATCAATCAAAGACTACCTTTACTTGCCCTTTTGGTACTTTCGCTTATAGACGTATGCCTTTTGGTTTATGTAATGCGCCTACTACCTTTCAAAGATGCATGATGGCTATATTCTCTGACTTTTGTGAAAAGATTTGTGAGGTTTTCATGGACGACTTTTCCGTCTATGGATCTTCTTTTGATGATTGCTTGAGCAACCTTGATCGAGTTTTGCAGAGGTGTGAAGAAACTAATCTTGTCTTGAATTAGGAAAAGTGCCACTTTATGGTTAATGAAGGTATTGTCTTGGGGCATAAAGTTTCTGAAAGAGGTATTGAAGTTGATAAAGCCAAGGTTGATGCTATTGAAAAGATGCCATGTCCCAAGGACATCAAAGGTATAAGAAGTTTCCTTGGTCATGTCAGTTTTTATAGGAGATTCATCAAGGACTTCTCAAAATTCTCTCGGCCTCTGACTAATTTATTACAAAAAGATATACCATTTGTCTTTGATAATGATTGTGTAGAAGCATTCGAAATACTTAAGAAAGCATTGATCTCTGCACCTATTGTTCAGCCACCTGATTGGAATTTACCCTTTGAAATTATGTGTGATGCTAGTGATTATGTTGTAGGTGTTGTTCTAGGACAAAGAGTTGATAAGAAACTAGATGTTATTCAATATGCTAGTAAAACTCTAGACAATGCTCAAAGAAATTATGCTACTACTGAAAAAGAATTCTTAGCAATTGTATTTGCTTGTGATAAGTTTAGACCTTATATTGTTGATTCTAAAGTAACTATTCACACTGATCATGCTGCTATTAAATATCTTATGGAAAAGAAAGATGCTAAACCTAGACTTATTAGATGGGTTCTCTTGCTACAAGAATTTGATTTACATATTGTTGATAGAAAAGGAGCTGAGAACCCCGTGGCAGACAACTTGTCTAGGTTAGAAAATGTGCTTGCTGACCCACTATCTATTGATGATAGCTTTCCTGATGAGCAATTAAACGTCATAAATACTTATCATACTGCTCCATGGTATGCTGATTATGCTAATTACATTGTTGCTAAGTTTATACCACCTAGTTTCACATACCAGCAAAAGAAAAAGTTCTTTTATGATTTGAGGCATTACTTTTGGGATGACCCACATCTTTATAAAGAAAGAGTAGATGGTGTTATTAGACGTTGTGTACCTGAGCATGAATAGGAACAGATCCTACGCAAGTGTCACTCTGAAGCTTATGGAGGACACCATGCTGGAGATAGAACTGCACATAAGGTACTGTAATCTGGTTTTTATTGGCCTACTCTCTTCAAGGATGCTCGTAAGTTTGTCTTATCTTGTGATGAATGTCAAAGTATTGGTAATATTAGTAGACGTCAAGAAATGCCTATGAATTATCCACTTGTTATTGAACCATTTGATGTTTGGGGCTTTGACTATATGGGACCTTTTCCTTCCTCTAATGGTTATACACATATTTTAGTTGCTGTTGATTACGTTACTAAATGGGTAGAAGCTATTCCAACTAGTAGTGCTGATCATAACACTTCTATTAAAATGCTTAAAGAAGTTATTTTTTCAAGGTTTGGAGTCCCTAGATATTTAATGACTGATGGTGGTTCACATTTTATTCATGGTGCTTTCCGTAAAATGCTTGCTAAATATGATGTTAATCATAGAATTGCATCTCCTTATCACCCTCAGTCTAGTGGTCAAGTAGAATTGAGTAATAGACAACTCAAATTAATTTTGCAAAATACTGTCAATAGGTCTAGAAAGAATTGGTCCAAGAAACTAGATGATGCATTATGGGCCTATAGAACTGCATATAAAAATCCTATGGGTATGTCTCCGTATAAAATGGTCTATGGAAAAGCATGTCACCTACCTCTCGAACTAGAACACAAGGCTTATTGGGCTATTAAAGAACTTAATTATGATTTTAAACTTGCCGGTGAGAAGAGGTTATTTGATATTAGCTCACTTGATGAATGGAGAACTCAAGCCTATGAAAATGCCAAGTTGTTTAAAGAAAAAGTTAAAAGATGGCATGACAAAAGGATACAAAAGTGTGAGTTAGGTGATTATGTATTGCTATCAACTCTCGTTTAAGATTTTTTGTAGGAAAACTTCTCTCTAAATGGGAAGGCCCTTACGTTATCGAGGATGTCTACCGTTCCGGTGCCATAAAAATCAACAACTTCGACGGCACAAATCCGAAGGTGGTGAACGGTCAAAGAATCAAACACTATATCTCGGGTAATCCTATAAATGTTGAAACCTGTTATTGAAACCGTAACCCCATAGGAATACATAAGGGACACTTTCCGGAATGTTTCAGACTCCGAAAAGGAATAGGTATGTGGTACAGTAAGTAAACCGACTCCAAAACAGTTTTTAAGGCAATGTTTCTCCGTTTTGGAATATTTAGAAAAATAGAAAAATAAGCAGCAGTCCGGAAAGGACACGAGGGCTCCACGAGGGTGGAGGACGCGCCCTACCCCCTGGGCGCACCCCCTACCTCGTGGGCACCTCGTGTGCTCTCCGAACTCCGTTTTCTTACAGGACACGTATTTTGGTCGGTAAAAATTCATTATATAATCTCCCTGGGGTTTTGACTCCCGTATCACGCAATTATCTCCTGTTTGTGTTTCGAGCTATTGCTGCTGCAGATTAGAGCAGGATGTCTTCGCAAGAGTCAGTCGGGGAGAGCCGGGTGTCTCATCCGGCACCGAGATCAACGACAGACAATCATGTTGACCCCTTTGGGCCAGCAATGGAGGAAGAGATGGAGGCTGATTTAAAGAGGATAGATGCCATGGAAGAGGATCAAGAAGTCACTTCTCGCCTCCAAGCTGGATTCACAATGGGAGAACTGCAGAGCTCAACTATTCCAAACTCGGTTATCCCTTCCAATGTTAGATTTCTTTCTTATGAGAATATGAAAAAGAGTGTCGCTCGTTCTCCCGCAGCTATGCAGCACCCTTGGGTGTAGGGAGCTTTGGCTGTTACAGGAAAACTCCGAAAGGAAATAATGGACCTCAAGCAGCAAGTCAACAAGCTTGAGGAGGAGAATCGTATCTTGAGGGGCATCATCGCCAAGAACATCACATCACCATCCCCGAAAAGAGAGACATAATCACATGGGTATGGGCACTCCACTTGGCAACTGCCAAGCTTGGGGGAGTGCCCCAGTATCGTATCACCATCACTTTTATCTTTACCGTTTTTCTTAGTTCGATCCTTTTGGTAATATCTTGATCTAGTAGAATAAAAACACTTAGTATGATCTAGTTGTGAGTTTTGCTTTATTACCCCTCTATGTAATCGAGACTGTTGGAGCTATATAATAAAGATTAGTGTTGAGTCAAGGGCTTGATTATTTTGCCACGATCCTAAGTGAATAAAAGAAAAGAGAAAGAAATAAAAGAAACAAAGAGATCATGTGACTCTTATGGAGAGTAATGAGCTCACATAGAAAGAGTATGATGAATAAAAGTTGTTGAGAGTTGACAAACATAGTTTTGGCCATCGTTGCAATTAATAGGAAGTAATAAAGAAAGAGAGGTCTTCACATAGAAATATACTATCTTGGACATCTTTTATGATTGTGAGCACTCATTAAAATATGACATGCTAAAGAGTTGACATTGGACAAGGAAGACAACGTAATGGGTTATGCTTTCTTACATCTGAGACAAATTATATTGTCTTGGATCCTCCAACATGTTGAGCTTGCCTTTCTCCCTCATGCTAGCCAAATTCATTGCACCAAGTAGAAATACTACTTGTGCTTCCAAATACCCTTAAACCAGTTTTGCCATGAGAGTCCACCATACCTACCTATGGATTGAGTAAGATCCATCAAGTAAGTTGTCATCGGTGCAAGCAATAAAAATTGCTCTCTAAATATGTATGATTGATTGGTGTGATAGAAATAAGCTTTATACAATCGTGTGATATGGAAGTAATAAAACCGATAGACTGCATAATAAAGGTCCATATCACAAGTGGCAATATAAAGTGACGTTCTTTCGCATTAGGATTTTGTGCATCCAACCATAAAAGCGCATGACAACCTCTGCTTCCCTCTGCGAAGGGCCTATCTTTTACTTTTATCTCCTATACTTGCAATAGAGTCATGGTGATCTTCACCCTTCCTTTTTACATTTTATCCTTTGGCAAGCACAATATGTTGGAAAGATCCTGGTATATATGGCTAATTGGATGTGAGTTTTCATGAACTATTACTGTTGACATTACCCTTGAGGTAAAATGTTGGGAGGCAAAACTATAAGCCCATATCTTTCTCTATGTCCGATTAAAACTCCATACCCACAAGTATTGTGTGAGTGTCAGCAATTGTGAAAGATTATATGATAGTTGAGTATGTGGACTTGCTGAAAAGCTCTTATACATTGACTCTTTCCTATGTTATGATAAATTGCAATTGCTTCAATGACTGAGATTATAGTTTGTTAGTTTTCAATGAAGTTTATGATTCATACTTGATATTGCGATTGAATTATTACTCTAGCATAAGAAATCATATGACAAGAATTATATAAGTTGCTGTTCTAAGAATGATCATGATGCCCTCATGTCCGTATTTTATTTTTATCGACACCTTCATCTCTAAACATGTGGGCATATTTTTCGATTTCGGCTTTTCGCTTGAGGACAAGCGAGGTCGAAGCTTGGGGGAGTTGATACGTCCATTTTGCATCATGCTTTTATATCAATATTTATAGCATTATGGGATGTTATTACATATTATGTCACAATACTTATGCCTATTCTCTCTTATTTTACAAGGTTTACATAAAGAGGGAGAATGCCGGCAGCTGTGATTCTGGCTGGAAAAGGAGCAAATATTAGAGACCTATTCTGCACAGCTCCAAAAGTGCTGAAACTTCACGGATGATGTTTTCCAAATATATAAAAAACATTGAGCGCAAGAACTTCACCAGGGGGGCCACACTCTGCCCACGAGGGTGGGGGGCGCGCCCTACCCCCCTGGGCGCGCCCCCTACCTCGTGGGCCCCCTGGTGGCCCTCCGGTGACCATCTTCTGCTATATGGACTCTTTCGATGGAAAAATAATGATAAGCCATCTTCTCGGACGAAACTCCGCCTCCACGAGGTGGAACCTTGGCGGAACCAATCTAGGGGTCTGGCGGGGCTGTTCTGCCGGGGAAACTTCCCTCCCGGAGGGGGAAATCATCGCCATCGTCATCACCAATGCTCCTCTCATCGGGAGAGGGCAATCTCCATCAACATCTTCATCAGCACCATCTCATCTCAAAACCCTAGTTTATCTCTTGTATCCAATTCTTGTCTCCAAGTCCGGGATTGGTGCTAGTAGGTTGCTAGTAGTGTTAATTACTCCTTGTAGTTGATGCTAGTTGGTTTAATTGGTGGAAGATCATATGTTCAGATCCTATATGCACATTAATACCCCTCTGATTATGAACATGTTTATGCTTTGTGAGTAGTTATTTTTGTTCCTGAAGACATGGGAGAAGTCTTGCTATTAGTAGTCATGTGAATTTGGTATTCGTTCGATATTTTGATGAGATGTATGTTGTCTCTCCTCTAGTGGTGTTATGTGAACGTTGACTACATGACATTTCACCATTGTTTGGGCCTAGAGGAAGGCATTGGGAAGTAATAAGTAGATGATGGGTTGCTAGAGTGACAGAAGCTTAAACCCTAGTTTATGCGTTGCTTCGTAAGGGGCTGATTTGGATCCATATGTTTCATGTTATGGTTAGGTTTACCTTAATACTTTTGTTGTATTTGCGGATGCTTGCAATAGAGGTTAATCATAAGTGGGATGCTTGTCCAAGTAAGGGCGGCACCCAAGCACCGGTCCACCCACATACCAAATTATCAAAGTACCGAACGCGAATCATATGAACGTGATGAAAACTAGCTTGACGATATTCCCATGTGTCCTCAGGAGCACTTTACATCATATAAGAGTTTGTCCAGGCTTGTCCTTTGCTACAAAAGGATTGGGCCACCTTGCTGCACTTTATTTACTTTTGTTACTTGTTGCTCGTTACAAACTATCCTATCACAAAACTATCTGTTACCACTTATTTCGGTACTTGCAGAGAATACCTTGCTGGAAACCGCTTATCATTTCCTTCTACTCCTCGTTGGGTTCGGCACTCTTACTTATCTAAAGGAGTATGATAGATCCCCTATACTTGTGGGTCATCAGGCGGCAAGAGTGGAACAAAACACCAGGCATAAGGCCGAGTCTTCCACCCTTTACCAAGTATATAGATGCATTAAATTAAATAAGAGATATTGTGATATCCCAACATATCCATGTTCCAACATGGAACAAACTTCGTCTTCACGTGCAACTAGCAACGCTATAAGAGGGACTGAGCAAAAACGGTAACATAGCCAAACAACGGTTTGCTAGGAAAGGTGGGTTAGAGGCTTGACATGGCAACATGGGAGGCATGATAAACAAGTGGTAGGTAGCGCGACATAGTGATAGAGCGAACAACTAGCAAGCAAAGATAGAAGTGAGTTCGAGGGCATGGTCATCTCTCCTGAGATCCCACAAGGAAGAAGAACGAGTCCATGAAGAAGACAAATGGACGTAGTCGAACGAATCCTCACAACTCCAGAACGGAACTGAAGCTAACGAGAGAAGCAACCCGGAAAGAAGCGAACAACATAGTAAACAACCATCACATAAACATGGCATGATGCACAACCAAGTATGATGCATGTCCGGTTTAATTATTCATGGCATGGCATGGCAAAGTGCACAAATAAAACTACAAATTAAGTGGAGCTCAATATGCAACAAGTTGCATATTGACGAAACACCACATGACTTATTTAGTTCTCTCTCGGTTATGTACTCATCAATATTAAATATTGTTAATCAAGGCAAGAGGTGAAACATACGAAAACTACCTATCTAGACAAGTTTAAATGAGGCCGGAACAACAAGCAACAAGTCCGATAAATCCCCATATGCATTTAGCAATTTAAAGCAAACAACAATTTAAACATTTTAAATGTTGTTATCATGATGCGGATGGCATATGCAAGTTTATGCAATTTTTATGAAAATGTTCCCATAGCAAGATATGAAGCATTTGTCATCATGGCGAAAATGAAAGGGGTGCCACGGCAACGAATCCGAAAATGATGCCATGGCAACATATCGGTTCCGGTAGCTCATGGAGATACCGGTGCAAAAGGAAAAGTGACGGGAGCATGTCATGCAAGGATGGTGGGGTGCTCCCGATTACCGGGTGTCCTACATGACGGTGGCAAGGCAAAAGAGGGGCTTCGTGCAACGAACAACTCGGACACGGAGTAAACACGGGCATCTCATACACCACACATGCATTCGTTCACGGGCGCCGTCTCGGCGTTATACCTTTGAAGCGTGCGTTTTTGCGGCGGTTCGAGTTCGTAGTGGAAGTAGTGGTACTTGCGGATCGTAGTGGAAGTAGAGGTTCACGAGTCGAAGAGGAAGTAGTCGTTCATGTTCGAGGAGCGGTAGTGGTACACGGTCGTCATCGGACTTGGCGTCACATCACGTAGACGTACACATTCTGTAGATGTTCATGTTATCGATGTCGTGATACTTGGGGTCTTCAGACTTGCCGGTCCTGTTCTTGCGATGATCGTCGTTCACGTTCGTTCAGAGAGGTACTTGATGACTCCAACGTCTTTGGGGCGACGGTAGTGGTACACACAAGGATAGTCGAACTTGACGGATCCGAGGGCTCCGGGCATCATGGTACTTGTCGGTCCGGGTCTTGAGACATTCTAGGCATCGGTGGCCTTCGAGGAACTCGGTGTGTCCAAAACGTAGCAGAACAAGGTCCCGGTTGCGGTCTTGTGGACGTTCAGTGAAGAGGAACTTGTCGATCGAAACCAAATTGAAGCAAGACCAAGGAGGCCTCGGGTGGGCAGCAGCAAGGCAGGCTACAGCACACGTCCGTGGCCCACGGAGAGGTCGAGCAGGACGTCGAGGAGGGCAGCAGAGGCGACGGGCGGAGCAGAGGGGCCAAGGCCATGGCGCGCAGAGGAGAAGTAGGGCCAGGGGCGCGTCAGGGCGAGGAACTTGAGGGCGCGGCGCGGCGAGAGGGTGCAGCTGCTGCTGCTGCTGCTGGCGGCGAGGTCGAGGCGAGGAGCGCTGGTCGTCGCCGTGGGCGACGGGGAGGTCCGGCGGCGCGCGAGAAGAGCAGCAGCAGAGCAGCTCGGGCGCGGAGGCTGCGCTCGCCGGAGTTGATGGCCAGCGCGGCGGCAAGGGAAGGAGGAGCGGGTGAGGAGGTGGCTGAGGCATGGAGGAAAGAGGGAGGGGAGCAGGCGGGGCTTCGCGAGGAGGACGAAAGGGAGCGGGGGAAGGAGAGGCCAACGCGGGGGAGATGGGGGGATCGAGCAGTGCTCTCCCTGGTGCGATGTGTGTGTGTGGCGGCGCAAGGGGAGGGAGATGGGGAGTGGATCGAGCAGAGGAACGGCTGCGCCTAGGGTTAGAGCAGGGGAGAGACTGGGCCTTGGAGGCCGGCCCAGGGAGAGGGAAGTGGCCAGAGGCCTGCTGGCTGGATGGGCCTTGCTTGAGCCCAGTTCGGCTGGGCTCTCTCTCTCTACTCTCTTCTCTTAGCCATTAAGAGAAAAGAAAATAGATAGAAGAAGAAGAAAATAGAAAGATAGGGTTAGGGATGGAATATTTCAGAAAATAAAATATTCTTGGAGCGCTGGAACTTTGCAAAAATAGAATAAAATGGTTTGGCAATTTTTAGGGATAGAAAAATAATTCAAGTTTGAATTTAATTCAAACTTGAGCCATTTTTGAACCCAACCAGACCAAACCCAAATGAGCTGAAATTTGACAGGGAGGGTGTAGGCATGGTTTAAGATTAATAGGGAAAGAATGAACATTTTTATGTGACAGAAAAATGTCACTTGCAACAAATGGGTAAATTTGAAGGAAAGAAGCTAGTGATTGGGTTTCAACTAGAAGAGGATTTGGTGGCAAGAGAGAAAGATGCAAGTGTGTTTTGGTTGATTCCATAAGGATGGAATATTTTATAATAGCTCCTTAATAATAGTAGGAAACCTTTATATGTTATAAAGAGAATTTCATCATGTGAACTCCCTCGATTTAAATGGATCAAAGATCCATGCCATTTGTTTGAGTTCAAAAAAAAATGAAATGGCAAGATGGCATGATGACATGATGCAATGCACATGATGCAAAGATGAATGCAACAAGCAAAACAAATCACACAACGAATCTCGGAACCCATGGAAGGCATCTGAAGCTCCGGTCTTGGGACGTTACACTCTCCCTCGACACTCTGATCGATCGTGAGTTCGTGGGACTTCATCGAGCCGAACGTGTGCAGAACGCGGAGGTGCCGTACTTTCGGTACTAAGATCGGTCGACCGTGAAGACGTATGACTACATCAACCGCGTTGTCATAACGCTTCCGCTTACGGTCTACGGGGGTACGTAGACAACACTCTCCCCTCTCGTTGCTATGCATCACCATGATCTTGCATGTGCGTAGGAAAATTTTGAAATTACTACGTTCCCCAACAGTTTTATGCAGACACATTTTAGTGTGTTTGTTCACTCATTCCAATGTGTATGTAGTCTATATTAAATATCTAAAACATCTTATATTTGTGAACGAAGGATGTAGTTGTTTGGATGTTGATGTATGAGGTGAGCGTAGGAGGAACTATGCTCAAATTTTATGTGCGAGCGTGAGACTCGAAATCGGATTGTTTAGCGCATCAACTTGTGCTGCTAACCAGTATGACTTTAGGCCTTTCTCACTATTTTCTGATGTACGTATAGAAATTTTTGAATGTTCTCGATACCATCATGAAACTTACTTCTTCGACCTAGCTCATCTGCAAAAACTACACCGGCACATGCAATGGAGGATTTCTACTCTCATTGTTCCTATTTACATGACGACATTATTTTCCATGATTAAACCTTTTTTCATCAGTGAAAGGATCGATATGGTTGACTAGAGGGGGTGAATAGGCAACTACCAATTTTTAGCTTTTCTTATCAAATTAGGGTTTGCAACAAATAGGTTATCTAGAAATGCAACTAGGTGAGCAACCTATATGATGCAAGCAACCCAAGCAACACAAGCAAGCTAGAGAAAAAACACAAGTAAAGCTTGCACAAAGTAAAGGTAAGAAGTAACCACAAGTGGAGCCGATGGAGACGAGGATGTGTTACCGAAGTTCCTTCCCTTTGAGAGGTAGTACGTCTCCGTTGGAGCGGTGTGGAGGCACAATGCTCCCCAAGAAGCCACTAGGGCCACCGTATTCTCCTCACGCCCACACACAATGCTAGATGTCGTGATTCCACTAGTGGTGCGCTTGAAGGCGGCGGACGGACCTTTACAAACAAGGTTGGGGCAATCTCCACAACTTAATTGGAGGCTCCCAACAACACCACGAAGCTTCACCACAATGAAATATGACTCTAAGGTGACCTCAACCATCTAGGGTGCTCAAACACCCAAGAGTAAGAAGATCCGCATGGGATTAGTGGGGGAATCAAATTTCTCTTGGTAGAAGTGTAGATCCGGGCCTTCTCAACCAATCCCTAGAAAATCAACAAGTTTGATTGGCTAGGGAGAGAGATCGGGGGAAAATGAGCTTTGGAGCAACAATGGAGTTTGGGGAGGAAGAGGTAGTCAACTAGAATAAAGACGGCTCCCTTTTATAGTGGGAAGAAGGATCCAACCGTTATGCTCCCACGACCCGCACATAAGTGGTAGTACCGCTCGGATGAGCAGTACTTCCGCTGGCACGGAAGTGCCGGTTACCAAGTTCATTCTGAGTAGGTCAGGAGAATGGTAGTGCCGCCAGAGCAGTAATACCGCGCCCTCCAGCGGTACTACCGCGTGGAGATGAACAACAACCGATATCCGCGATAGTAGAGGAAGGCACGGTGGTAGTGCCGCCCCAGCGGTACTACCGCAGGGAACTGCCGCCCTATTGCCACTAGTGGAACAGACCGTAATAGAACGAGGCAAATAAACAGTACCCCCCGCGGTACTCTCCAGCGGTAGTTCCGCACAAGCGATACTATTGTGGAAGGCAGCGGTACTTCCGCTTAGCTCAATGAGGCTTTGTAAATCTGCGGTAGTAGGGAGGCATTTAGCCCCATAGTACCGCAAGAGCAGTACTACCATGGCAAATTGTCGCTCTACTACCGCTCATTTATAGAACCCATGAAATAGGCGGAAGTAGGAGCCGAACTACACAACGGTAGTTCCGCTGGAGCAGTACTACTGTTGTGAGAAGCGGTACTACCGCTTAGCCTGTTCTGCCAAGGTACAGACATAAGGATGAACAATCTCAATTGTCGGGAAGGAAATAGGGTGCAACGAAAGTGTACATGAAGACTCCACCCAAACCATTCCAAAGCGGACCCCCTCTCAATAGTACAGTGTTCCTACGACTCAAGTCCACCGAAAAAGAAACGCAAGCAAACACCGTCTTCCTAAATCTTCTTAGGGGTTCAAATTTTCTTGTGCCACGAGGTGGAATTATCTGAAATGCTCAATGCACACGATTAGTCTGCAAAAGCATTGACATCAATCACCAAAACCACTAAGGAAGACATATGTAACAATCTCCCCCCTTTTGGTGGATTGATGACAATACGAGATTTGCAAAAAATGAGATAAGATAACATGCAAACCCATCATCTACAAAATATAGACAGGCTCCCCCTAGATGTGTGCACTATATGGGTATGCCTTTGGAATGCAAAGCCCACACCCTAGGATCAACACTCCCCCTATATTTTATAGACTGGCAGTACTTGCAACAATAACATATGAAGATAAAGCATGAATGCAAGTAATTAGCATGTGAGCATAAAGACAAGGCACAAGATAGATAACATCTCACAAGCATAACGATAAGATAGCATATGTCTCACACCATATGATATGGTCCACACACGAACGAAAAACAAACCAAATGACGATAAAGAGTTCACGAGAGAACGAAATCAACAACAAAAAAGACACACTCGTGACTCGGCAAATCCCTAAACTCTCTCCGCCTTTGGCATTGAGACACCAAAAGGGAAAAAAGGACTAGACACAACCAAGGTGATGGTGAAGCGCCAGCTCATCAGCAGACCTCATGCCTAACTGAGTCCTCCTCACCCTCGGACTCCTCCTGCCCCTCAGACTCCTCTACCGCTGCTGCATGCTGATGCTTCGTCTCTGAGTCTGGCCACTTGTAGTGCTGAGAGACCCAAACCTCCTCATCTATAAGGCGCTCCTTTGAGCCACTAGTGATCTCCTTAATGAGGGCCCTCATCATAGTCTTGTGGCGAGTGCGAGCAACCTTTTCAGACACATGAGCCCTGTACCGCCCCTTGGCCTCGATGCAGAAAATTTTCTTCATCTTTGACTTTGGTTTAGATGCCCAAGATGGCACATTCTCTGGAGAAGGTACAAACTCATAATCAGGCTCCTGCTCATCATCTGAGTCGGTGGGAGTAATCTCCTCTCCGGGGCCAACAGGCGCAGTCCCCCAGTTATCCTTCAAGCACAGATTCAACACTAGATGAGAGACCATGCGCACAAGTGCTCCCTAGGTGGTTTTGGTAATTAATGACAACATATCTCTTGTTGGACTAACACTTTTACCTAGAATGTTTCAGATAAGTTCAAAAATGAAGTGGCATGGACTAGAGGATGTGGAACCCCTTCAAAATGCTAAGGACAAAGGATTGGCTCAAGCTCCAAGCTCAAGACTCTACATTTTCTATTTTAGTGATCCAAAATCACATTGAGTCTATAGGAAAGCCAATACTATTAAGAAGGGATGAGGTGTTGCTTAATGGCTTGCTTGCTCAAAGTGCTTAGTGATATGCTCCAAAACCCTCAACCACTTTCTCACTTCCAAATATGTCCTAAACCAAAAGTCAAACTCGGCCCCACCGATTCTTTCTATCCGGAGCCACCAAGTTCAGTTGACATAGCCACTGCCAGAAACCCTAATCAGTTCGGTCTCACCGATGGGATCTCGGTCTCACCGAGATGGGCTTGCAAACTCTCTGTTACCTATTACAATATTTTCGGTCCCACCGAGATATGCAATCGGCCCCACCGAGTTTGCTTGGCCAACTCTCTGTTTCACTTATTATCCAAATCGGTCCCACCGAGTTTGAGTAATCGGTCAAACCGAGTTTTGGATTTACGCTAACCCTAGCACATTGGTCCCACCGAGTTGATCCAGTCAGTCCCACAGAAAACCCTAACGGTCACTAGATTTGCTGAATCGGTCTGACCGAGTTTATCAATTCGGTCCCACCGAGATTGGCAAATTGTGTGTAACGGTTAGTTTTTGTGTGGAGGCTATATATACCCCTCCACCCACTCTTCATTCATGGAGAGAGCCATCAGAACATACCTACACTTCCAATACACATTTTCTAAGAGAGAACCACCTACTCATGTGTTGAGACCAAGATATTCCATTCCCACCATATGAATCTTGATCTCTAGCCTTCCCCAAGTTGCTTTCCACTCAAATCTTCTTTCCACCAAATCCATATCCTGTGAGAGAGAGAGAGAGAGAGTTGAGTGTTGGGGAGACTATCATTTGAAGCACAAGAGCAAGGAGTTCATCATCAACACACCATTTGTTACTTCTTGGAGAGTGGTGTCTCCTAGATTGGCTAGGTGTCACTTGGGAGCCTCCGACAAGATTGTGGAGTTGAACCAAGGAGTTTGTAAGGGCAAGGAGGTCGCCTACTTCGTGAAGATCTACCGCTAGTGAGGCAAGTCCTTCATGGGCGATGGCCATGATGGGATAGACAAGGTTGCTTCTTCGTGGACCCTTCGTGGGTGGAGCCCTCCGTGGACTCGCGCAACCGTTACCCTTCGTGGGTTGAAGTCTCCATCAACGTGGATGTATGATAGCACCACCTATCGGAACCACGACAAAAACATCCGTGTCTCTAATTGCGTTTGAATTCTCCAAACCCTTCCCTTTACATTCTTGCAAGTTGCATGCTTTACTTTCCGGTGCTCATATACTCTTTGCATGCTTGCTTGAAATGTATTGTATGTGTTAAACTTGTGCCAAAACTCCACTTCAACCTAAAGAAATTAAAAACTGCAACTTTTGGTACTTAGTATCTAATCAACCCCCCCCCCTCTAGACACCTCTTCTCGATCCTTTCAAAGAGCCTCTCCTAGATACTCAGCGGCCCACTTTACCTCAATCAACTTGAAAAGATAAGGGCCATAGATGGGCACCTTCCAATCAAGAACAACAGACCTAAGCTCACGCCACATGATGTGGGAAATGTTCAAAACAGAATTCTTGCCCTGCTCCTTGATGCACATCAACAAAAGATCCACCAGATAAGAGTGCACCATGTCCAAGTTCCCAATGTAAGGGAAAAGAGTGTTACGGAAGATACGATGCATAATGTCCAGAAAAGGAATGAGCTCTACATGAGTGGCCCCCTTGAGTGTCTTCACGGTCCAGGAGTACCGGATGAGCTTGGACTTGTGAGTAGGAGGACCTTCACTGTGTGGACAGAGACCAACTGGATTGTCTTCGCCCTCATCAACAACACCCAAGCAATCCATGAAGTCCTTTCAATCAACCCTGAACCGTCATCCACCGGTCATACATGACATAGACTTCTCCTCGTTGGTATGAAAGTGAACCGTGGCATATAACTGAGCCATTATCTCGGGATCATAGTCCTTGTTGTAAGTGATGAAGGGGATGAGCCCCCATTGCTAACACAGAGCCAGTGCCTCACCGAAGTACGTCGGGTCCTTCTCCATACGAGTAACATCAATGGACTTGACATTGACAAACAAGTTCTTCTTTGCCTTCAGAATGTCCAGATAGATCAAAGACTGATCCTTGTTCCAAAAGGGGTGCCCAACAAAGGCTGCTTCCTGAGGGCGCCGATACTAGTTGTGAATACGAAACTTGTCAAACTCCTTTGCAGACATGTCATCAGGAGGAGTTTACTTCTCCTTCTCCTTTGGATTGCTGGCTGTTGACTTGGTATTCCACCTGGGCGGACCACTAGAACTAGTAGGGGTGCCATTTTTGGTACGGAAGCGCTTGGAACCACCCCGACGCTCTGGATTCCTGCGGCGAGACTGATGAGGATGAGAGCTACCAGCACCTAGAACCCAAAAACATAGATCGAGGGAAAAGCAGGTGTAAAGACATTGCATAGGCCAAAGGAAAAAAGAGGATAGAAGTAAGTACAAACTTTTTGAAACTCTAAGTCACAGCAGTAGTACGTGCCCTAGCCATGGTACTACTGTTGGGGGACAAGCGGTAGTACCGCTAAACAGGAGTGGTAGTACTACTTCAAGCGGTAGTACTATCCCCGTTCAAGCGGTAGTACCGCCTGCCCGATGAAAAGACTTTCGTGGAACGGATCCGGTAGTACCGGTAACATAGAGTTGCAAAAACTTGTCACAAACGACTATACTCCTATCTAGCAGTCATCATATGTCCTACTCATGCCTAGATTTAGCCAAAATGTATGAATACCACATGCATTGCCCTAGCTAGAACCAAGATTGAAAAAATAGAATCATTGAAGACAAAAACGAGGGCAATACCGGTATCCATGGCAGGAGAAGGTGGGGATCGATCCCACCGAACGAAAACAGAGAAGACGACACGAAATCGGAGAGCCGAAGCCGGCCTCCGGAGCCGTTTCGGGCCGCTTGAGAGAGAGAGAGAGAGAGAGAGAGAGAGAGAGAGAGAGAGAGAGAGAGAGAGAGAGAGAGAGAGAGAGCTAGGGAAGAGGACAAGTGAATAGGTATGGGGGATGTCCCTTGCCTCAACCTCTCATACTTTGCATAGTCCCATTCTCTCTATTTGCTCTCAATCTCTTCCGCTTTCTGCCGATTTTCCGCCTTGAGTTCATTCTTCTCCTCATGACTTTCGTATCAGCACTCGTTTGCCAGCCTCCAGTTCCTTTCGTAATTGGCTCACGGATTTAATGGCTACGAGGAGAGTAGGGTGTTAATACGCAGAACACACCATACAACTTTTAAGCGTTCTAAAAGCTTTTTCTAGTTACCAGAAATTTCGTTGGTAGCTTGCTTGGCCGCATCCAGTTCGGCTTTAATGTTGGCCAACTACGTCCGGCTTAGCTCAAGATCTTCGGGCAACTTGTTATTTTGTTCCCTCACGGCCTGCAATATCAAGATAATTCAAATCCTTAACTCAGTCGTCCCGCCCAAATTAAGGCATGGGGGCTACTAGGTTAGGGATTATGATATGCTCTTAAGCTATTTAAATCTCGCACCTGCACTCTGGCAGCAAAAAGACCGATGATCCCTCCAAGGCCTGTTCGGGCCGCCCCAAGGTACGCGTCACCGAATTAAATGCATTGAATTCTTGGTCTATGAAGGCAACATGACGTAAGGTTTCCCTCGGGCGGCAGTGATTCATCACACTCTCAACTTCAGAGTTGGTGACCGAAACATCGTCGGAATCCTCCGGAGGTGCGCCAGCGGCCGCGTGTTCAGTTGAGGCCCTAGCCTGCGCCGAAGGCCCAAGGTTGGAACCATGCCTCGGCATGCCTAGGGAGCCTTTGGATTGGTGCGGTGGTACTCTTCTTCTGCGGAGCTAAGCAAATCAGAGGAAAGGCATTAGGAAACGACTCTTGTCATGGTACCGAACACATTACCTCTGGGTCGAGGAGGCGGTTGTTTCTGCTTCGGCAGAGGCCTTCCGCTTGGATCCCCCATTATGGGTCGAGGTCGGCATAGTCCACGGTCCTCCCATGACTGTTCGACGCGTAGTATGGTGACCCATGGGAGTAGAAGTCAGCACATTCGATATGGTGCGAGACGAGCGCCCTGTTTGGGAATAGGTCTTCCTTCCACTTATAGTGGAGGAGGGAAGAGACCCAGGGTGGTCGACCGTCAAGGCAACCTTGGTGCCGTCAAGGCTTTCCTAGTAGAAGACCCCGTCTTCAAAAACGATCGACGTCTCCGTGTAGTCATGGTACCCCGGGTCGTCGTCACAGGAATGATTCTCTGGTTGGGGAAGGGGCAGCTAACGGACTCGACCTGATGCCTCCCCCCCTGTTTGAGAAAAAAGGTACATCCAATAAGAGTTCAGACATAATCCCTGAACTAAAGACAATGGATGGCGGCTTACCCAGACTGCCGAATTGTAGCCGAGTGACCCTCCCAGATACTCATTTGGGCGAAATCCTCCTCCTCCCCTTTGAAGATGTCAGCTAGTATTCTGGCCACAGCCGCCTTATTATCCGACCCTCATCACTTGTAGCGGGTTGCGTCACTGGTCCCGTTGTAACACCATAAAGGATGCCCCCTATGTTGAAGGGGTTGTATGCATCGGGCTATGGCGATGGCCATCACTTAAACCATGGTCGGTTTGCTATGGGTCAGCAGCCTGATTTTGGTGGCCAGCATGCGCACCTCTTCACTGTCCGGTTGGGAGGGGCCCTTGGGCCGCGAGTTGAATCACTTCTTTAGCGGGGCGCTTGAGTATTCGGGCAGCCCTCTCCGGGTTGGGTCGGAGAGGGAACGTCTTCAATATAAAACCACTCCGAGGTCCACTCCTTGGGATCTTTTCATGGGGTTCCAATGGGATACCCTGTCTTGGCTATCCGCCACACTTCGACTCCGCCTACTTCGAATACGGATCCCCTTCGGGTACGGGGAATGAGACAAAAATATTTCCTCCACAGATTCATGGTGCTTGATCGTCGACAGAAATTAATCCAGCGCTGACAAAAACTAGATCTGCCGCGGGAAGGTAGCCCTGTGTCTTCATATTGCTCCGGACGGTAATGGACCTACAACCCTTGCTTGTGGACTAGCTGCAGAGCTAACCTTTGTTCTATTGGTTTGGTGGTTGCTACCAAGACGATTTCTTTATGCCCATCAAAGAACCTCGAGATGCTAATCCACGAAAAACGTTGGAGGCGCGAGACTGAACAACTTGTCCAATCACCGGGGAGAGGGCCATGAGGGCGCGAGGATGAACCGGGTATGTCAGCCATGGTGCCTACCAATTTCTTCGAAACTGTTTTTTGCGAAGGGGATGGGTTAACCGTCCCCCTTACCTTTGGATCTATAAATAAGCGTCTTGGCCTAGAGCTGAAAGGACGGGCTTGTGAAAAGGGGGCATTGGGTCGCACGCCTTCTAAAAAGGTCTGCGACGGTCAAAGTTGGCCCTTGCTCCGAGGTAAGCATTAAACTCTGATGGTCCCACCGTGACCCAAAGATGTCTTTGAAGGAAATATGCCCTAGAGGCAATAACAAAATTGTTATTTATATTTCCTTATATCATGATAAATGTTTATTATTCATGCTAGAATTGTATTAACCGAAAACTTAGTAAATCTGTGAATACATAGACAAACAGAGTGTCCCTAGTATGCCTCTACTTGACTAGCTCGTTAATCAAAGATGGTTAAGTTTCCTGGCCATAAACATGTGTTTTCATTTGATGAACGGGATCACATCATTAGAGAATGATGTGATGGACAAGACCCATCCGTTAGCTTAGCATAATGATCGTTTAGTTTTTCTGCTATTACTTTCTTCATGACTCATACATGTTCCTATGACTATGAGATTATGCAACTCCCGAATACCGGAGGAACACCTTGTGTGCTATCAAACGTCACAACATAACTGGGTGATTATAAAGATGCTCTATAGGTGTCTCCGATGGTGTTTGTTGAGTTGGCATAGAATGATATTAGGATTTGTCACTCCGTATATCGGAGAGGTGTCTCTGGGCCCTCTCGGTAATGCACATCACTATGAGACTTGCAAGCAATGTGACTAATGAGCTAGTCATGGGGTGATGCATTACGGAACGAGTAAAGAGACTTGTCGGTGACGAAATTGAACTAGGTATGATGATACCGACGATCGAATCTCGGGCAAGTAACATACCGATGACAAAGGGAACAACGTATGTTGTTATGCGGTTTGACCGATAAAGATCTTCGTAGAATATGTAGGAGCCAATATGAGCATCCAGGTTCCACTATTGGTTATTGACTGGAGATGTGTCTCGGTCATGTCTACATAGTTCTCGAACCCGTAGGGTCCGCACGCTTAACGTTCGATGATGATTTGTATTATGAGTTTCGTGTTTTGATGAACTGAAGTTTGTTCAGAGTCCCGGATGAGATCACAGACATGATGAGGAGTCTCGAAATGGTCAAGACATAAAGATTGATATATTGGAAGGTTATGTTTGGACAGCAGAAAGGTTTCAGATAGGTTCGGGCATTTTCTGGAGTACCGAGGGGTTACCGGAACCCCTCGGGAGGTTAATGGGCCTTCATGGGCCCTAGTGGAAGAGAGGAGGCAGCGGCCAGGTGGAGGCGCGCGCCCCCCAAGCCCAATCCGAATTTGGTTAGGGTTGGGGGGGCTTTCCTTCTCTTCTTCCTCTCCTTCCTTCTTCTCCTACTAGGACTAGGAAAGGGGGAGACCTACTCCTACTAGGAAAGGGGGGAACCTACCCTTGGGCGCGCCCCTTGTGGCTGGCCCTCCTCCTCCTCCCCTCCTTTATATACGGGGGAGGGGGCACCCCATAGACATAGAAGTTGATCTTTTAGCCGTGTGCGATGCCCCCCTCCATAGATATACACCTCGGTCATATCGTTGTAGTGCTTAGGCGAAGCCATGCATCGGTAACTTTATCATCACTGTCAACATGCTGTCGTGCTAATGGAACTCACCCTCGGCCTTAGCTGGATCAAGAGTATGAGGGACGTCGTCGAGCTGAACGTGTGCAGATCGCGGAGGTGCCGTGTGTTCGGTACTTGATCGGTTGGATCATGAAGACGTTCGACTACATCAACCGCGTTACTAAACGCTTCCGCTTTTGGTCTATGAGGGTACGTAGACACAGTCTTCCCCGCTCGTTGCTATGCTTCTCCTAGATAGATCTTGCATGATCGTAGGAAAATTTTGAAATACTACGTTCCCCAACAGTCTTCGGACTCCGGATTGTCAAAGTCGGTCAAGCACGAGTGCGGAATGAGCACGGGCCGTGATTTGTCGGCGAGCTTTCAACGCTGATCCGAATTTCGGATAGTATTCAGCATAAGAACACTGCTCTGAACGGTATGGAAAAGGTGAAGAACTCACCTTGCAAGCCAAAGATTTGAAGACGCCAGATGGCATTCCCCGACGTTGGAGACTAGTTCGGGGGCTACTGAGGGAGTCATGGACTAAGGGGTCCTCGGGACGCCGGCCCATTGCTTGTGGGCCGGACTGATGGGCTACTATGAAGCCGAACTAGGGCGTGGACCCGTGACCGAACAGAAGATCTTCGAAGTCGTGGTGTGCACTCCAAGTCAAGAATAGCGTGATCTTTCCTTTGTTGTAACCGATCGCATGTAACTCTAACCCTACTGGTGCCTATATAAACCATTGGGTTTTAGTCTTTAGGGCTAGAGCAACATCTATTACCCCATCAACCTAGGGTTTAGCTCGCATGATCTCGAGGTAGATCAACTCTGTAACCATATCATACACATCAAATACAATCAAGCAGGACGTAGGGTTTTACCTCTTCCAGAGGGTCCGGACCTGGGTAAACACCGTGTTCATCGCCCCTTGTTCCTCGTTGATTCTAGATACACAGCTCGGGACCCCTACCCGAGGTCCGCCGGTTTTGACACCGACACCGCCCCTTTCATATGTTTGTTGGCGCCTTTCGCCACAATCCTGGCCCTCCTCACTGTTCAGGCCATGTTATTTTCTGTTTGTTATGCAAAAAGAGAATTGAAAAAATAAGTTAGAGGTTTAAGGAAGGGGGGTGTTTTTCGACTAAGAGTGAATTTTATTAGCTTAAAATGGAGCATCAAGAGGATACAAACATAATGAGCACGCTTGGCTTCTGCATAAGATGCACGTAGCCAACACTTACGCACACACATAAGAACACGCCAGCAAATAGCAAATTCATATAAGACTAAAGCTATGTGTAGATGATGGAAAAAATAGAGTGATCAAATTCACTGTCTGCAAACTGTATCAATGATCATATCCGCACCAACCATCTCATGACACAAAAAAAAAGGTCACCAATGTAGAGAGTCCTGGAATGATGTTTAGAGAGGCAAATTTAGAAGAGATGGTTGAAGTCGCTCTAAGGAGTGGAGGGTATTTTCTCCCCCCAAACACCACTAGACATTCTGCCCTTACACCACTAGATATTTTGCAGATACTAGTAGATCATACTACCTACAGTATATCTTACCGAACAAACATCACACCAGAGCTACGCTGGCCTTGGCCCTGGATGCCGCGTGCCTGCGCTGCCGTTGCCCTGCCCGACGCGATATTCAGTTAGTTAGGCGCCCACATTATTCAGGATGCAGCTGAACATTCCGCCCAAACCTGGATCCCTGTAGAAACTTCCCAGAGCCAGATATACTATGTAAAAATATCTAGGCGAACATCTAGTGTAAGCATGTGTGTCTATCTATCTATCTATTCTGGCGCTGATGTAACCCGGCGGATTTGGACGAGCGTCATGGATAATAACCACCTGCACTGAACCGTGCGCCCAACCGATGGTGCTTTCCTGCCAACAACCTTGGCCAGCCCTAGCTGGAGCTGCCGGACGGCGTGCGCGGCTGCCCAACTGCACAGTCGCCCCTGCCTGCCACTTGGACGATCCGCTCACCAAAGCTGGCCAGACCAGCTGTTTCTGCAATGCAACGGAGCTGATCGGAGGCTGCAGAGCACACACGTAGGTGCCTCTGCTCTGCCCGGCTGCTTGCCACATTTGTCAGCGATTGCCAAGGGTCGCCACGGGATTACGGGGCCCTTTTCTCGCTCGCCGTCGCTTCCAGTTTGAGCAACGCGTGCACGATCCATCCATCGGGTAGATGGGGTGCGGTTGAATTGGGCTTCTGAGTTGTCGGCAATGGAAACGGATGAGACGCCGTCGTTTTCATGCGTTCGCTCCGGTGGGTCGACCAGCACATTGGTCTCAACTCCAACAGATGCTGGAAGGCAGGTGCAGTTACGAGATAAAGTTTGTGGTACGTTCTGCTCATCTGCTCAACGCCGTGTCGAGTCCAGGTGATCTTGTGATGTACGTTGGGAGATCTGATCTGATCGTGGCGTGTAAAAATGCGAAAGGAAGGTGAAGGAACAGAGGAAAGCGGAGCGAGAAATAGAGCAAATTTGGCATCTTCAACGACTTTACTGGTAGTATTTCTCTGTCACAGCTATCCACACTAACTACAGCCGGAGGATCGCAAGCGATCGGATCCGGCGAATGTACATTTCCACCCTCCTGCTGCTGCTGATTCTCTAAAGCTTCATCGGCTACTCCTACATTATGCACAACGAGCTCGCCGCCAGCGTCGAAAGCCTCGGCGTCAAACTCTGCTTCCAGTACGAACGACGATCCTCCGTCCCGGAAGCCTTCACCGTGATGGTAGGCCGTCTCTTCCGGCGGCGCCGCGGCCGCCGGCACGGCAGCACCAACGAAGACTCCAACTTCTTCTACTCCTAATTCTGCTTCTACTCTGTCATCATCCCAAATATATACATCGGACCTCGCCTCCTCAGCCGGCATGGCCGCCGGCGAATCGGGAGCTTCACTGCAGGACTGCTCGGCCGGCGTCTCAGATTGGCAGCTCAGTACATCGATCCAGCCGTCGTCGGACTCCCAGTCAGGCAAGACCGAGCAGAAGGCCGCCAATGCCCTCATCCTCTCGGCCGTGTCATCATCGGGCACGTTCTCATCCTCGTCGGCGTCGGATTCCCACATTGCGGCGTCCAATGTGCTCTTGGGGGAAACCCACTTGCCCTTCAGCTCAGCCGACTCGACGTCCGCACCGCAGCCGGCGAACGCCAGGAACGGGTGCTCCAGCAGCTGCTCCGCCGTCCACCGCTCGCAGGCGCACCGCCTGAGGCACTTATCAAGGAAGTCCTTGGCCTCCGACGACAGCCGCTCGGGCGCCTCCGGCACGGCGTCCGTGTACCCGATCAGGCGCACCGCCGCGAACACGTCGTCCATGTGGCTCCAGGGGGCGCGGCCGGTGGCCATCTCGATGACAGTGCAGCCCAGGGCCCAGACGTCGGCGGCCGGGCCCTGCTCCTCCCCGCGCGCCACCTCGGGCGCCATGAACGCCGGCGTGCCCCCTATCGGGCCCGCCGAGCCCACGCTCCGGGCGCACCCGAAGTCCGCGAGCTTGGCCCAGCCGTCGGCGCCGATGACCACGTTCCGGCCCTTGACGTCGCCGTGGACCATGGACTCCCCGTGGAGGTACGCGAGGCCCCTGGCCACGTCGGCCGCGTAGGCGCGGACGGCGCCTTCCTCGAGGCAGCCGCCGTTCCGCTCCACCTCGTCCGCGAGCGAGCCGCCGGGCGCGAACTCGAGAAACAGCTGGTATTCCCCGCCGGCCGCGGCGCGGGAGCCGAGGCAGGGGAGCACGTAGGGCGAGCAGAGGGAGGCCAGGATGCCGCCCTCCCGCCGCAGCAGCGCCTGCGCGTCGGCGGCCCCGGCCGACTTGACCGCGAGCAGCTCGTCGCCGTCGCCGTCGCCGGCGGCGAAGAGCGACACGACGGCGCCGGACGCGCCGCGGCCGAGCGTGCGGACGCGCTTCAGCCGCCGCGGCCAGCCGCTGGTGCCGGGCGCGTCCTCCGCCATCCTCCCCAACCCTTCCTCCCTCATCCCCCCCGGCGTTTTCTTGGAAGATTGGGCCGGTCGGTCTCGCTCGGAAGCCGACGACGATTGTCGAAGTCCGTGCGTGCGCGCGCGCGCGCTGATCGATGCGTGGATACGAATGTGTTGCTGTTGCGGGATGGCGGGTGGAGGATTTGTATTTATGGCGCGCGGGGGAGTGCCAATGCCAGGTTCGGCGCGAGATCTTGCGTGCGGGGCTGGGTGTCGATGGCGGGAAAAGCACGTGAGGATTTCGGCCATGGCGCGCGGGGCCGGGGTTTTACTCGTGCCGGGAGGGGCGGGGCCCTGACCTGTGGGCCTCTCGTGGTGGGTCCCGCCTCAGGAATGTGCTGACCGGCCACGTGGAACGGCCGGCAACGCGAGTGGAAAACGGGGTCAAAGAGTCAAACGGGAAGGGTGGGACTCTTTTTTTTTTCTTTCGAGAGAATATAGGAAGGAAGGGACTATTTGCTCGTGTGGATTTGGGAAGGGAGCTCTGTGAATTCTTGGGTGAGCCTAAAAGAGCAGGAGTGGCTAAAATAAGCACATTATGAAATAAGCAATATGGGCTACCTATTTTTTGGACTCCCCTCCCTCTCTCTCTCTCTCTACGCATGTGCGATGACCCTAAACGCATGACAAAACTCCGACTTCCCTTTGACTCTCTTTTTTCCCTTTCGGGTGTGTGGCTCTGTTCCTCCCATTTCAATAGCTCTTTTTGTTTTGCAGAGACGTCGCACATTGTTTTGGCCACCATCCATTTTTTACCTATAGAGAGACAACGGGTGTGCCCTATGGCTTTTGGATAATTCTAAATTTCAGGATTGATAGCCGGGCCGAGTTGAGAAGTATGAGCTTTCAATCAAGATTGCTCCTCAGGTGGTAAGATTTGGTGCCAGGTGTTTTTGATATGTGCAATGATTCAACGGCGACGACTGTGGATCCATGAAGTTTGTCCTCAGGGCCACGTACGCGAAGACTTTTCATTTGTCATCGACGAGGTCAAGCCGGCTCCGATAAGGGAGTGGTGACAACAACGTGGCGGTGGCTCGTTCTGGTGGCAGTAGTCTTCGTTTGATGGTCTCAGAATTTTGATGTAATTTTAATTATGTTTGAGATGCTTTCTACTTCTGCAAACTTTTACAGTTGATCTGATCCTTAAAAAAGAAACTATTTGAAATGAAAAAGAAATCATTACAAGCTTGGATGGTGGAAGATGCATCCATGAGTCAGCTGCAAAAAATTTGGATCTCAAATATGTAGTTGAGCAACAGTCAAGAGTAAATATTCAAGTCAAATTCATTCCACGAAAATGCTATTGTACTCTACATAGGTTGGTATTGCTGCATTTTTTTTCTTGAATGCGCACGAGTGGGCGCACTTTATATTAAAGAAGGTATTGCTGCATTTTTGATTGAACATGTCATGAAGTCTGAGAGGCCACATCTTTTTCTATAACTACGTGTGTTTAACCATTCGAATGCAAAAGCGGTAGAGCAGTTGATTATATACAAAAGAATAGCGCATAGGTAACATTTTCCTTTGCGAAATACTCCCTCAATAAACTAATATAAAATCATTTAGATCATTATTTTAGTGTTCTTTGACCAAATGCGCTTGACGTCCGATTTAAATGCGTGCAACGAGCCGGTAAAGATCGATGCCCGCTTTGAAACGGATTGATCGAATGTGCGTGCAAGAAGAAGAAAATACGGAGCCAAATCAAATTAGTGCACGTAGGTTCTATGCTGAGAATGGAAGGATGCAACGCAACGTGGCGACTAGAACCGGGCTATACGCATGCTCCCGTGAAACCTTCGTACTTCGTACTACGACTGCTGCCATTTTTTTTTGCTCGGACGACGTAAGCCCGCGACCAGTGACGAAGCCAGAATTCAAGTATAAGGGGGGCCGAGTATGTATATTGATCTAATCTCGTTGATAATTACTTGTCGCTTCTATTAAAATTGTCGATCGTTTGAGGGGGCTGCTCGTCCCCTGGCTCCGCCCCTACCCGCAACACCTAGCATGCACGCCGTGGTTGGTCCGCTAAAGTGCGACGCCTTCTCGATCGACCCGCCGCGCCAGCTGCTGCCATCTGTTCCGCTCGTCTTCTCTCCCTTTCCCGTTGCGGAAGGCAGTGCACTTGTGTGTCTCACCGTACGTCAATGCCCATAAAAAACGCCACGCCGCGCCGGATGTGAGTTCTCGACCTGCAAGCCAGCCAGGTCAGAGACGCGTCGCCGTGGAGGGCTCGGACAAGCAAAACTAATCGGTGGCGGTGTACACGGTACACATAGCCATCGGTGGCCATTCGTGTTCCACGAAGCGATGCGGTGCTATTTTACTGTACTTTTTTGCCCGGAGTAGCACTGTAGCAGTGCTATAATTTTCTACGAGGCGTCAAGTGGTGTACTCCATCCGACTGCCATTTCTCTTGCATTTTTAAAATAACTGATCGACACGTACGGCATACCTAAAAATTTAAGCAACGGCAGCTGGAGCTGGAGATACGATGAGACCGCCGGTCCTTGTTTACCCGTGCCGGTCCTGCCCAGCAACAACAGCCTAAACAAACAACAGCGACTACAGGACAGGTAACCGGAGGAGAGATGCAATGCATATGCGAAAGTGCACTGCACACGATGCTCCACACGCAATTCACGGCCGATGCCTGCTTTGAACTGCGGTGATTAGCTAAATGATGCAAGCTAATGGCGGGTGTGATCTGGCAGTCGGGTGCCATTCGTATAGCAGTGTTCATACATATATGTACTCACTTCTGTTGGGCTAATAAGTCTGGTCTATGGATCTCGATGTAATTTTTATTATTTCCGGTGTTCGTTGTATTGCCATGATTGAAGATGAATAGATTGAAAATTTCTCGCAAAAAAAAAAGACTGGCATATGGATTTTCAAGTCTTCAATTTGACTAATAAAACATGTATAAAAAGATGTACTAATGGCTTCGGCGAGCCCGGAAGGTAAGAGAGAGGGAGGGGGTCTTTTTCCTTTTTTTTCTTCTTCTGAGGGAATTTAGGAAGGAAGGGACTATTTGCTCGTGTCAATTTGGGAAGGGAGCTCTATGCATTCTTGGGCGAGCCTAAAAGAGCAGGAGTCGCTAAAATAAGCACATTATGAAATAAGCAACGGGGTACCTATTTTTTGGACTCCTCTCTCTCTCTCTCTTTCTCTCTCTCTCTCTAGCGCGACATGCATGTGCGCTAACCCCAGACGCATGACAAAACTCCGACTTCCCTTTCACTTTATTTTCCTTTTCGGTGTGCGGCTCTCTTCCTCTCGTTTCATCCATGCCCCGAAATAGCTCTTTTTATTTTTGTAGGGACGACTCACATTGCTTTCACCACTCTGTTGCTTTCCGATCGAGAGACATCATTCATCGTCAATGGCTTTAGATAAGTTATAAGTTATCGAGTTAGCAGTCAGGGTGAGTTGAAAAGTTTGAACTTTCAAGATAAAAAGTTGAAATCCTTGAGGGTCGTATTTTGAAGTTTTGGAAGTGGAGCTACTTAAAATGAAAACCCGTATATACAAGCTTGGAGGAGGGAAGACGCAAATCACTTGATTTTGACTATTTTGCTAAAAAATCAAATTTGGTTCAAAATTTCATATTTATCAAAATACCCAAAAAATAGTGAATACTACGTGCACCCAATTGTAATTTGGGAAATTTTGAGCCTATTTGGAAATAGTATTGGGAGATGTTGACAATTTTGCTAGAAAGATTCAAATTTGGTTTAAATTTGAAAATTTTCACAAACAGCCAGTAAATATCCTGTAGTAACATTGGAAATCTTGAGCTTATTTGGACAACAGGATTGCGAGATAATGACTATTTTTCTATAAAAGAATGTTTATTTTTTCACCATTAACTTTGAGTCCACCCTCCATTTTCTTTCTAGATTCGCCAAGGAATTCCATGGAATACTACTAAACTAGGAAAATTCACGTGCATTGCAATGGGACGTTATATTGTGATTTTCCTGCCATATTAATTTGATTGTGTAAACAAATGTTTTTATCAAATCTTGCTTATAATTTACCTTATATTTTGATGAGAACGGGGAAGGCCGGATGAAGGTGTTATGGTAAGAAAAGTGAAACATAGAATCTTACATTATTTTAAGCAAAGTAGAGATTATAGTCCCTGGATCATTTTCTTACGGAGGTTGGTATTGTTGCATTTTCAATTGAGTCTACTATTCTTAAATAGTTGATCTCCATTAACTCTAAGTCTCTTAACATGCGGCCTTCCACATCACGAAAGTGTGCCATGTCTGCATTCACTAACACTATTTCACAGTCCAATGCAAATCACATGCATGCATACTCTTTGTTCACATACAATGCAAGTATGAAACGTTTCTACATTAAAATTTAGTAGCTTATGAATAAGATCATTTTCTTCATACATAATTCACCTGAAATTAATCTATAAATTCTTGTCACAACGCGCGGGCAAATCACTTAATCACTATAAGAAGAAAAGGGTGAGCTATACTTACACCATAGTTGGAAGAGCTTGATCACTGACCTAACATAGCCAATCTTGTTACATGAGCGAGCAGAGTGAGGGTCATGTTACATCACTGTGGATGTTAGATGAGTGTAAAGTGCACCTAAAATAATACAACAAGAATGACATTAGCTAGAGGTGGCCATTTTGGGTCCAAACTTCATCTGATGGGACATCTCGAAACGGACGACTTGCATGATCACTCTTGCGTCGTCATCCAATTCCGCCACCTTCAAGGTGAGCATCTTCGCGTCCTCCGAAGCGGCTACGATCTCCAACTTCTTCTCCTCAAGGTTGGCTTTCCCGTATGAATGTTGGCTGAAAAGGTTGGGCCCTTTTGCTCAGTGCCATGGATCGGATCGAGACTAGTAGCCAACCATGCATCACACAATAGGTCGTCTTTCCACATGTTGAAGCTTTCTCCGTTAACTCCTCTTCTTTGAATCATCACAAAAACAATCTGTACCATCCTCCTTGTTGTGCTCCTCCTCATCATCATGTTGCCGAGCGGCCCAATCCTACTGTTGTGTGTGCGTGCCAAGCTCGGTGTAGTCCTGGTGCGTGCCTGATTGGGTGTAGGTGCCGGACTGGGTATATTTGTTGCGTGTTCGACTTGTTGTAGGTGCCGGACTAGGTGGGCTCTGAGTCATCCATCTGCCCGTCCTGATAGGAACCTCCTCGTCCGCCCCCCTCGTGGATGATCTCGTACATCTCGTTGTCCGCGTCGTCGTACGTCGGCTTACCCGCTTTAGGCATACCAGCGAACAGCGTGCGAGCACCCATCTGCTCCACACCAGCTGTCTGCATCCGGACAAGCGGTGACGATGAACACTCAGAGAAAAGCAACGACGTCGCGTTGATGTCGATGATAAACGGCACAGCGGACCAATGAGGGTCAGCGTTGGATGACTTGTGGGGTCCAGAGAGCTGCGTTTTTTGGGACAGATACAAACGGTTTGAAAGTCGGCATTGGAGATGCCCTAAGTATGTATGAGCAAATGTGCATTATGTATATCGATGATGGTGGTAGTTCGAATGTCTAGGGAATTGGATGTAAATAGTTAACGTTCTGCTCAGAGTGGAAAGATGCAACGTGGCGACTAGAGCTGGGCGATGCATGTTCCGAAATGGAACTTGCGTGGGAACGACAGAGACCAAAGTCCTCACGCTCCCGCCAAATCTTGGTACTGCTCCTACGACTCTGGCCAGTTTTGCTCGGACGACGCAAGCACGCGACACCATGCATGCATGGACGAGCCGTGGTTGGTCGCTGCCGGCCCCGCAAAGCGCAACGTATTTCCGTCGACCCGCCGCGCCTGCTGCCATCTGTGCGTTCGTGCGTTCCCCGGCAGCTCTCCGGCGACTGCGAGCTGGCCATGCGCAGGTCGGGTAGGTGCAGACGTTGGGGGATCGTCTTGCTCGTGGCGTCGACAAGTGTGCAGCTGGCCTGCTAGGTAACGTACGCTACGCTTTGCTTGTTGGCTCGTTGCAGCTCGCTCTGCCCCTTTCCTGTAGTGGAAAGCACTACACTTGTCCTCCCAGCGTCAATGCCCATAAAAAACACGGCGCCGGATGCGGTGCGAGTTCTCGGCCTGCAACTGCAAGCCAGCCGGGTCAGAGACGCGTCGCCGTGAGGGACTCTGGCAGGCATAACAATGATCGGCACCGTCGCATTGACCGGTGTTGTACACGGTAACATAGCCATCAGTCCCACTCAAAAGAAAATTTACATAGCCATCAGTGATCAGTCGTGCCGGGAGTAGCACTGCTATTTTTCTAAGCGGCAGTGTCGAGCAAGCTTCGCTGTCATCAACTGGTGTACTCAAATAAAAATCATAAGCGACGGCAGCTGGAGTCAGCTCCGGCTGTCGTCGGTCCTTGTTTATCCCGTGCCGGTCCTGCGCACCAACAACAGCCTAAACAAACAACGACGACGGCCAGAGTCGCCATGTGGGGAGCAAGGGCGGAGACATGGGGTGCGAGCAGGTGTCAGACACCCCCCATCGCGTCGCCCCCCCTATAATATCTCGTTACTAGTACGTGCTAGTTCTACCAGTAGTTTGTACGTATAAAGTGTATTGCCATTTGTCGTTTAATGGTAAATTGATTATGGCCCAACGGGGTAACTTTCTAGCCCAAAGGCCTAAACATGGGAAAGCACTGCTTGAGCCTTGATCGCTAGTTGTAGACATCAGAAAATATCAGCCGTGAGATGGAGCAGTTACTTTCCTATCGATCTACCCTCCTAGTAATTTCCTTCTAGGCGTTTTAGAGGTTCCGTATCGCCCTACACCGCCGCCTCTCGCTTCTCGATAGGGAAGACCGGCAGAGGGCACTCCACTTCGCGGCGATTGAATCCATCAGAGTCCACGAGACAATGACTGCTTGTGTGCTTTACCAGTATCATACAACAACAGATCAAAGTCAACTTCAAGGAATTTTTTGCTTCCTTTGAAGAAAATAGTTCATAATTTACTAATTTGATAAGGCAGATTCTAATTTAGAAATCTAGTGTCGCTCTTCTCTTTATTTTTTCAATGATTGAAAGATGAGGAGAAAGAATACAAGGAAAATAGATTCCCTTTTTCAAGTCCATTGCTTCCAGCTCAAACATATGTGAGAATGCAAATCAATTGATAGAAATGTGCCTTTTTTTCTGTTACCCGGCATATACGTTCTTCGCCCCCCTCATGTCCAAATCCTGACTCCGCCCCTGATGGGGAGGGCGACTGGCAGCCGTGTGGTGTGGCCCGTGACAGGAGGAGACGATCGACATGATACAGGCGTAAAGTATTGAGGTGTCGCAGTGCGCGGGCGCTTGTTTTAGCTCCAGAATCAGTACAGTTGGCACGGCGCCGCTGGATAGACGGTAATATATCACGGGAGAGCTACGGCAATACTCCTAGACGAGGTGCTGTTTGGTGGGCTCAACTCCAGCATTTTTTGCACAGCAGACGTGGTGCGACCCGATCAATTGGGGATAGACGGTAATAACCGGCCGTTTGATCATTTCGTATCATGGGTCTATTTTTCTTTAATAGGGCAAAAGGCTTGTCATTTTCATTTGTTAAGAATATGGTTTATCAATTAAAAATCCCCAAGCAAATGGTACGTATACATGCACTGGGCAAACAGAAGTACTCCCTTCGTTTTTATTTAATCCGTGTATTAGCTTTGATCAAAGTCAAATTTTAGAGGAACATGCTTTAAAATGTGATAGAGGTGGCCGCTCAATTTGACCTAGCGGTTTCTTCCGGATTTCCAGAGTAATACAGGGTGAGGTAATGATGGTGGATGAATACGACGGTTTAGTGCCCATTGGTGGCTGCATCTCTGGACGGAAGAGCTTCGCTCGTGGTGACGAAAGAGGTAGCGGGAGATGAAAGATGCAAAGTGGAAGATGACGCTGAGCGACCTAGGGCGATTGTTCTCGATCGTAGTTCACACCATGGGCTAGAACTCACATACCAAGTATTGGGCTGCACATGCTAGGAGCAAACTCCGTTTTAGGAAAAACAAAAATATAGCCCAAGTGCAAAAAAGAAAAATGCCCATTGCATCGCTAGCTTTTCTAGCCGGGGAATGAAGCAACTCAATCGTGCGGGAGGCAGTGCCATGGAAATTTATGATGACATGGACACACAGTCGATGGCTAATTTGGATAGCCTGCATGTGGAGCTCCTATTTAGATATAATAGATAGAGAAGAGTAATATAAACATGATCAAACGATTTAAATGTGTGGAACGAGCCGGTAAAGATTGATGTTCGTTTCGAAATGGAATGGGTGTAGGTTTACGCTGGAATGTGCATGCAAAAAAAAACTCTTTCTGGATTGTAAGAAATTTGAAAACGCGTGAAAGAAAATTGTAAGACTGAGATGTCAGACACGGCGACAGCGGCGCATCGGCATCAGTGGTCATTCGCTGGTCCAGAAATCTTGATATAATTTTTTAATATATTTTGAGGTGCTCTGTATTACTGTTGAACCCAGATCATTTTCACAAAGAAAAATGCCATAAACTGTATATATAATCCTACAAGATTTCAAAACACAAGAGTTCTACAATATGTGCCAAACCTTCGAAGAAATCCTACAATGCAAAGAGAGCCTTGTAGAATGATTTTCCGCAAAAAGTAAATAAACAAGAAGGCTGAACTGAAGCCAATCAAATCGAATTAGTTCACGTTCTATATATGCTCATAACGGAAGGATGCAAGGTGGCGACTATGTTCCGAAATGGAACTAGCGTAGCGTGGGGAAGGAACGATGGAGACCGAAGCACTCACGCTCCCGTGAAACCTTCGTACTAGGCCTCTTGTCATTTTCGATCGGACGACGCACGCAGGCGACAGCACGGACGTGGTTGGTCGCTGCCGCCCCCGCGTGCTGCCATGTGTCATGTGTGCGGTGTGCAAGCCAGCCGGCCGGAGACGCGTTGCCGTGGGGGATTCCGGCAAGGGAAAGCATATTAATAATCGGCACGTATTGGTAGAGTACGGGGCAACATACATAGCCATCAGACGTGCTCCATGGAGCGGTGCTTCTGTATTTTCCTACGCAGCAGCATCCGTCGGTGTACACCATCCGTTCCCATTTTCAAAGAACTGAACAAGACGTACGGCTAGTTAAGCAGCTGGAGCTGGAGCTGGGGATACGACCAGATCGGGAGAGTGGAGTCAGCTTCGTCGGTCGGTCGGCCGGTCCTTGTTTATCCCGTGCCGGTCCTGCACCAACAACACCCTAAACAAACAACGACGACGGCCAGAACCACCATGTTGGTACGTAGCGGAGGCGACATGCCGCCAAGTGGCACGTGGACACGTAACGGGAGGAGACATGCGATACACACGTAATGCCATAGCAAAGTACTGCGGTGTCGCAGCGCGGAGGCGCTTTTTAGCTCGAGAAGCAGTCCACTTGGCACGGCGCCGCTGCATCGACGGCAACGTATCAGGGGAGCTAGGGCAACAGCATATCTGGTGCGGTTTGGTGGGCCGCACCCCGGCAGTTTGCACGGCACACACGGAGCGATCCGGTCGGCTCGGCCTTGGCTTTGCTCGCTCGTTGTGTTAACGCCACTGGGCTCATCATGCTGACCTGTGGAGGATGGTTAACTGTACAGATTTCCGTCGCTCATTATGCGAGGTTGGTTAGCTACAGATTTTGGATAACTGTCTGGTGTTCACAGCACGCAAGCTGAGTGCCAACCATCCCAGTTCGAGTAATGCCATCCAGCAATTGACTTGTAGCTCAGCGGCTCCTGCACACAAACAGCAACGTATCATGTGCTAGTTAGTTGGTACTAGTAGTTAGTTAGTTAGCTGAGTTGACACCACATGTCTTATGTCATGCCCGTTTAAGTTGCAGTAGATGAGCAGCATGATTTCGGTTGGCCTATCATGATCACCGGTCACGCTAAAATGATTGGCGATGAGGAGTGACGCGCCAGAGTCTCCGCGAGCCACAGCGATGGATCTGAAGCGTGCGGAACCGGCTCATCAAGATTCCCTGGCGGTTCAATTGCGTAAAACGGCGGGAGAAAGGCGGCCGGAAAGAGCAACGCACACAAAGGGCAGCACAATGACAAAGCCGTGCGGAGAAAGCTATAGCCATCGGCGACACCTCAACGAACTGAATCAGCACGGGGTTGGCATCGCTTACGCTGGCAAAGTGGCAACCAGATGAGCACGCCGACGTGCAATGCGCGTGTGTGGCGGTGCATGCAGCAAGCCAGCCAGGTCAGAGACGCGTCGCCGTTAACTGTGGGGGACTCCGGCAACCAAAAAATAATCGGCACCATCGCATTAACTGTGGGGTCTGGCACGGTGACACAACCATGGGTCGTGTCCGATGGAGTATGCAGATGGTGCTAGTATTTTTCTAAGGCTGGTCATAGCGGGAGTAACTTAGCAAGTAACATAGCGCATTTCAAGACATATTTGCTTATGTGGCATAGAGTTAATGAGGAAAGAGGTGTTTGGAGTAACATAATATGTTACGGTAACATAACGCAATCCAAAGCAAAATAAGTCTATGATGTAATAAATGCTATCATCTATGATATTACTTGTATATTATTTTGCACTATGCTTCATAGTAACAAAGGCTAATGTCATATGCATGACACTAGTCTAAGTTACTCCCCACTATGACAAGCCTAAGCAAGTACTAGTACAGTGGAGATGAGTATCGCTGGCATGAACTGTGCGTCGGTGTGCTCCGAGCGACCAAGCGACTGCCTTTTTCCAAATTTAATTTAAAGAGCCGATCGACACGGCAACCTTAATTAACAACACGAGTTGGAGGTGGAGCTGGGGACAAGATCGCGAGTGTGAAGCCAGCTTCGTCGAATGCTCTGCATCCTCGTCCTTGTTTATCCCGTGCCGGTCCTGCACCAACAACAGCTCCGAGTCACCATGTGGGCAGCCATGTGGCCCGTGGAAAGTGTTGCGGTGCGGCAATATCTGTGGCAGTTTGGTGGACTGCAGTCCACCGTTTGCACGGCACACACGCTGCGACCCGGTCGACTCGCCCGCTCGTGATTGGCCGGCCGCTGCCTTCGCTGGCCTGGTTGGTGTCACCGAGCGAAATTTCTACACCTACGGGCTGAAACGCACGGAATACTCCCTACAGACTAACTTGTCCACCACCTCGCCAATCCCTTCCTACCTGGTTTTCAATTGCGGGTCCACTGTTTCCAATTAATATATAGCACATCAGCCTGTAACTCTTGGTCCGTAAGTCTCGTCACCGAGCGCATCATGCTGACCTGGGCTCGACCTCTCCGAGGAATGTGGCGCCCTTCCATGGATCACGGGTGATCATTTGGTATCATGGGTCTAATCGTTGGAGTACTTGGCATGGCAGTCACACTGACTCGCAAAAGATTGGAAATGTTTATGAACATGTTGGTGCGATCCTGTGTCTACAAAAACTTCGTAAGAAATGTGACCGTTTCTTCAAAAAGCACGAATGAATTACCGTATGTTGCTCTATCTGATACGTTGTTTCGCACTAGTTGGAATTATGAAATTTCGCAGGACATCTTCATAAATACTAAGATCAAATGTTTGACAGTATTAAAGTTAATGACAACTTAGGATCGTATTTTCCCACCCATAAAGGGCTAAGGCAAGGGGATTCCTTGTCTTCCTGATCTTTGATTGAGCAGCTGATGCTCTTGTATGTAAATGGATAAAGCTGGGGTAAATGGTTTATTCAAAGGGGGTCTCGGGAGATAATATTGAGCATGAAACTAATGTGGTACAGTATGTTGATGATATAATATTTACTTGTCCTGTGGGCTCTCTTCCTATGAGATACTTTTGATTACCTGTAAATGAAATAGAATTAGGAATAAAGCTTCCGCATAATTTCCTTCGGATTGAGCCAACATCCGTTACGGTCGTTCATTCTATTCAAAAAATCTCCGTTCCAAAACCGTACATGAGGTTTTCATCTCATATGGCTCCTCCCATTTGTACATAATAGTACTAAGCGAAATAATCTATAGAATCAAAATAGAATTAGTCACACTTCAGCTATTCTAAATGTGAATAGATTCCGATCAAGCAAGTAGGAGAAGGTGGTCCTTTCATCTCTCTGTCTGCTCCAACGCTCCGCGCCTTCAAAAAAGTAGTTTTGTTGCTTGCGCTTTAATTTAGGAGTTTCAACTTAACTAGCATATGTGCATTTGGGTTGTTGGCATATGTCGGCCTTGTGAGCAGCTCCAAACGGTCAGAAAAGAAGATGGTCCCGCCCTTACTTCGGCTTGAGGAGTCGTTTTCCTGCTATCTTCTTCGTTTGGAAGCCTTCTGAAGTAAGGATGGAGAAGAAATGCAGCAACTGGCAGAGTAGATTACTTGCGAGTGATGTATACACAAAGAAATATCATATAGTGAAATGGTTTGAGGTGTGAAGACCAAAAGATACGGAAAGCTTCAGAATTCAAAATTCGGCTCTAATGAATAAAGCTTTGTTGTGCAAATGATGGTGTAAACCATTTAATACCGACAATTTATGGGAGGAAGTGCTTCTTAGCAAGTATTAGAAAACGAAATGTCTTGCTGTGATCAAACATAGGCAGGGTGATTCCGAAGGAAATATGCCCTAGAGGCAATAATAAAGTTGTTATTTATATTTCCTTATATCACGATAAATGTTTATTATTCATGCTACAGTTGTATTAACCGGAAACTTAGTACATGTGTGAATACATAGACAAACAGAGTGTCACTAGTATGCCTCTACTTGACTAGCTCGTTGATCGAAGATGGTTATGTTTCCTAACCAAAGACATGAGTTGTCATTTGATTAACGGGATCACATCATTAGGAGAATGATGTGATTGACTTGACCCATTCCGTTAGCTTAGCACTTGATCGTTTAGTTTGTTGCTATTGCTTTCTTCATAACTTATACATGTTCCTATGACTATGAGATTATGCAACTCCCGTTTACCGGAGGAACACTTTGTGTGCTACCAAACGTCACAATGTAACTGGGTGATTATAAAGGTGCTCTACAGGTGTCTCCGAAGGTACTTGTTTGGTTGGCGTATTTCGAGATTAGGATTTGTCACTCCAATTGTCGGAGAGGTATCTCTGGGCCCTCTCGGTAATGCACATCACTCAAGCCTTGCAAGCATTGCAACTAATAAGTTAGTTGTGGGATGATGTATTACAGAACGAGTAAAGAGACTTGCCGGTAACGAGATTGAACTAGGTATTGAGATACCGACGATCGAATCTCGGGCAACTAACATACCTGTCGGTGTCAAAACCGGCGGATCTCGGGTAGGGGTCCCGAACTGTGCGTCTAGGCCGGATGGTAACAGGAGGCAGGGAACACTTTGTTTTACCCAGGTTCGGGCCCTCTCGATGGAGGTAATACCCTACTCCTGCTTGATTAATATTGATGATATGGGTAGTACAAGAGTAGATCTACCACGAGATCAAGGAGGCTAAACCCTAGAAGCTAGCCTATGGTATGATTGTTGTGTATGGAGTTGATTGCCTACGGACTACAACCCTCCGGTTTATATAGACACCGGATAGGGTTAGGGTTACATAAAGTCGGTTACAATGGTAGGAGATCTTGAATATCCGCATCGCCAAGCTTGCCTTCCACGCCAAGGAAAGTCCCATCCGGACACGGGACGAAGTCTTCAATCTTGTATCTTCATAGTCCAGGAGTCCGGCTGAAGGTATAGTCCGGCTACCCGAACACCCCCTAATCCAGGACTCCCTCAGTAGCCCCCGAACCAGGCTTCAATGACGATGAGTCCGGCGCGCAGATTGTTCGGCATTGCAAGGCGGGTTCCCCTCCAAATCTTGTGTACCTGTAGGAATAATGTCCGATTTTTGTAACGTAGTGATCCTCGGCTTCCACGCCCAATAATGGCCGTCTTCCACGTGTTCAAACGAATGCGAAAAGCCGGGGTGTTCTTACATCCACACCCCTAGCCGTATAAACGAGCCGCCTATTTAACGGGATGGGGATTTAGGTCCAAACCACATCTTCTCCTCTCCGCGAGTTATCATCAGAGCGCTTCCAGCAAAGGTCCATTCCAACATGGCCAGCCGTCGCAGCTCCTCCCCTCGCCCCTCCGGTCCCAAACCCGGGGACTGGGAGAGTTGCACCGTCCCGCATAGCAAGTTAGCGTCACTTCAGGCCAAGGGATTTCTCCCTCAGGCGTACATGGTCCCGGTCCGAGCCGGTCTCGCCACCTACAATGGCGGAAAACAAGCGGAGAGCACCCCCAATCCTTCTAAAGGAGAGCGGGTGTGCCTCGTCCCCTATCTAATAAGGGGACTGGGATTTCCAATTCATCCATTTCTCCGCGGGCTTCTGGAGTTCTACGGCCTCCAGCTGCACAATCTCACGCCCGCCTCCGTATTGCATATTGCGGGTTTCGTCGCCCTTTGCGAGCTATTTTTAGGCGTTGAGGCTCATTTCGCGCTGTGGAAGAGGTTATTCTGCCTGGTGCCCCGTTCTCAAAAGGGGTCTATATACCAAGTGGGCGGAGCCGAAGTATGGCGCATCGCCGGGACCGGATACCTATCCGGAACCCCAAAGAAGGCGTCCGAGGACTGGCCTTCGGAATGGTTTTATATAGATGACGTCCCGCTACCGGACCCTATCCGGGTCGGTCTCCCTGAGTTCAACAGTGCTCCATTGAAGAAACGCTTGAGCTGGCGTCCGCGGAGCTCTCAGAGAGAAAGCGACAGAGACGTCCTTTACCTGATGGGCCGGATAAGACTGTTGGCTCATTCCGGACTAACCATGATTGGAGTCATGGCCGCATGCATTATGCGGGGGGTGCAGCCGCTTCAATATAGAGGCCACCCCATGTGGGATTTCAACGGGGAGGATGACGCCACACGTTACGGTCGTAAGGGGCCGGCCTCAGCTGCCGCCCTAGTAAAGATCTTATCCTCTTTGTACAAGGGAGAAAAGGAGGAATTCCTCCGCGTCAATCCACAGGCCGGATTTACTATGTACGATCCTCCAAGTTGGGTAAGTGAATAATTGCGCTTGCCCGTTTGTTTTGTACTCCCACGGTTAGATATGCAGTCTAATGACTTCAATGCAGGAACTGCAACAGGTGGTAAAGGATATAAACAGCCGCCCTCCACAGCCCGAGGACCCAGAACGGTCCCTCGATCCGGACTCCGAAGAGGATCCGGACATATCGGTGGAGCTTATCGACGGGGTGTTCCATCAGCTAAGCAAGGACGATACCTTGGTAGCCATCACGGCTGATTACCCACGGTTAATCCCGGACTCCCAGGTGACAGAAACCGGAGTCTCATTCCCTTGAGAGAGATTCCATTCTCACGTATTCCGGTGTTTCTGACGACAACCATGTTTTGCAGGGGAGATTTCCGAGGCGGGAGGCCGAACCTGCGGCGGCTAGCCAACGAGGGGCCGCAGGGCCCCGTGGGGCAAAAAGGAATGTAGTCCGGACTGAGATGCCGGCGCAAAGGTATAGCGCACCCTCTGTTTCCCTGGTGTTATTCTGTCAGGGCATATTAACGTTCGTGCTATCTTTAGAACGAAGAGACCTCGCAGGACTACATCCGGGGAGGTTGCCAATCGCGCCTCGACCAGCCAGGCTCCAACGTCTGGCCAGGAAGCGGAGGCGAGCACAAGGCGCGCACCGGACGCTCCTCCGATGGAGGATGCGGACATGCTGTCTGCCACAAATTCTGAAGTGGAGAGTGCCATGAACCACAGGCGTCGCCGGACAATTCTACGCGACGCTTGTTTCTCCCAAGAGGCTTTGGATGCCTTTAATTCGGGAGATGCGTACCTCCGTGCCGCTCAAAATGGTTTAGCCAGAGCCACGGAGCAGTATGTAAAAGACATACGGGTAAGAAAATTTTGGTCAAATATATATACACCAGTAGCCCCCGAGACTTGAAACAGTTAGAGCAACTGATTTAAGGATCATTTAATATGCAGCTTCTTACAGAGAAGAATACCGTACTGTCCTAGGAGCTGGAAAAGTGCAAGGCCCAACTAGAGGCCGCACTAGCCGCAGCAGGGGAGCCCAAAGAGACCCCCTCAGGTAAGATACACTTCAAAAGTTTAGTATTGTGCCATGTGGGTGCAAATCTGACAAATCATATTGCAGATGGCGCCGGACTAGATTCGGACAAGCAACAACTCTTACGCCGGCTAAAGGCCAGTGAGAGTATGTTGACAAAGGTGAGGCGAGAGAAGAATGATCTTCAGGATGCTAACACCAAGCTGGACATCGAACTTAAAGATGTTCGTGGCCAGCTGTCGGACTCCACGAAGGAGAATCAGCGGCTTCGACGCGGCATTTTTAGTAAGTGCTTGAACGAACTTTGAAAAAAGAGTTCGGCGAGGAAGTCGACTAACAGAGTAATGTCTGTAGGTATGCTCACAGGTCGTCCTGCAGAGGAGATGCCCGATTCTACGGGTGACCTTCTTCCCGAACTCATGCAACTGCACGAGCGAATTCGGCAGGCAATGCGAGGCGTTGCCCAAGCGTTATGGCCTGCCCACTCCATGCCCGAGGGCCTTGGAGAGCTTGCGGAGAAGCTGAAGGGAGCTCGGCGGTGCTTCCGATTGTGGAAGATATCGGCCTGCCGACAAGGCGCTAGGGAGGCCTGGGCCATGGTGAAGACCCGTTTTACGAAGTCTGACCCAAACCACATGGCCGAGGTCGGACCAGTGGGGCCTGACGGGAAGGAGATCCCTGTAAGCTTAGTATACGGCCAAGTAGAGTTAGCCGCGAAGTATTCCCAGCAGGACTGTAAATTAGACAGCCTGTTAGATGGTATAGAAGAGGAATACAATCAGTCAGAATGACTATGTAATTTTGAATTGACATGTGTAATGCCTTCTAGCCGGATTGTAGATCGTTTGTCGTTGCCGACCTTTTCGCTTCAACCTCGGGACCTGACGGTCCGGAGTGTGTCCGAATACCATAGCGGTTATATAAGAACCGTGGTATGCGTGGAGACCAGGCGTAGGGGTCATTAGTGCTTTATCAGACAAGTGCCCAACTAGTTATGTTATATTACATGGTTAGTAAGAAACATCTTCCAGAGAGAATAGTTCCGTTAGGGGTTCCTTTCGCTGGGAGGCATGCCCTAAAGTGCATGTCCGGACTGCGTAAAAAGACGCAGAAAAAAGCATCTGGGGGCGCATAAAATGAGTAAAAAGATCATCTTTTATCTCACCGACCGAATATTCCCTTAAGAACGCTAGCTTTCGGCTTCACCCAGTCTGAGGTACACATCCGGCTGACCCGGCAGTAACAATCGCAGAGGTGCTCCCTTTACCGCCTAGCCGAACAATCGGGAACGTAGGGGTAAGCACAGGAGCCAGGCAACCCAGCTTGGCCAAAACTTAAGTCATATCGATGCATATAATGGTGAAGAAAAAGGTACATGCGGAAGTTTGACGCATGTGTTGGGCGTGAAGCCCGTATAAATAAGCTTCTGTTAAAGAAGCCCCCAGGTTTAATGAGCGCGAGTGGCGCGTCACTAGATGAGCCTTTAAGGGCTATAAAAGAAAAGAGGGGAAGGAGAGAAATGTAAGACAGAAAAATGCAAAAAATGGACAGAGGAAGGAGACGAACACAGAGTCCGGCGCTAGGCATAGAATCTTCGGAGACGGGTGGCGTTCCACGGGTTCGGCTCGAGTCGGTTATCCGACGCATCTCGCAGGCGGTACGCCCCGCCAGTCAGGACTTGGTCGATTATGAATGGACCTTCCCACTTGGGCTTGAGTTTGTCCTTTTTCTTATCCGGCAGGCGTAGAACTAGTTCGCCAACATTGTAATTTTTGGCCCGTACTTCTCTGCTTTGATATCTTCGGGCCTGCTGTTGATAAAATGCGGAACGGGCTTTTGCCACGTCACGCTCCTCCTCCAGGGCGTCCAAGTTGTCCTGCCGATCGAGCTCGGCTTCTCTTTCTTCGTACATGCGCACTCTAGGTGAGTCATGAATTATGTCGCAGGGCAGAACTGCCTCTGCGCCGTACACCATAAAAAATGGTGTGTATCCGGTGGTGCGATTTGGCGTGGTCCGCAGCCCCCATAGCACGGAGTCGAGCTCCTCTACCCAGTGCGTGTTAGATTCCTTGAGGGACCGCACCAGTCTGGGTTTAATGCCGCTCATGATAAGACCATTTGCACGTTCGACCTGGCCGTTGGTTTGTGGGTGATAGACGGAAGCATAATCGAGCTTGATGCCCATGTTTTTGCACCAGAGTTTTACCTCGTCGGCGGTAAAGTTTGTACCGTTATCGGTTATGATGCTGTGGGGGACGCCATAACGGTGTACAACCCCGGATATGAAGTCTATCACAGGTCCGGATTCGGCCGTTTTAACAGGCTTGGCTTCTATCCATTTGGTGAATTTATCCACCATGACCAGTAAGTATTTTTTCCTATCGGTCCCACCTTTAAGGGGTCCGACCATGTCAAGCCCCCAGACCGCAAAAGGCCAGGTGATGGGTATAGTTTGGAGTGCGGTGGGTGGCATATGGCTTTGGTTGGCAAAAAGTTGGCAACCAGCGCATCGTTGGACTAGGTCCTGAGCGTCTGCCCGGGCCGTCGGCCAATAAAAGCCTGTACGGAAAGCCTTGCTAACAAGGGACCGAGCAGCGGCGTGGTGACCACCGAGTCCGGCATGAATTTCAGCCAGAAGGTTCCGCCCTTCCTCTTCGGAGATGCACCTTTGAAGGACTCCGGTAGTGCTTTTCTTATAAAGCTCTCCCTCATGGACTCTATAGGCTTTAGATCGCCGCACTATGCAGCGGGCCTCGTTTTGGTCCTCCGGGAGTTCCTGCCTAGTAAGGTAGGCTAGGAATGGTTCTGTCCACGGGGCGATGACCGCCATTATTACGTGGGCTGAAGGTGTAATTTCATTGGCAGAGCCTCCAATTGTGTCAGATTGTTCGGCGTCGAGTGGTGCGGCTGGGTCCGGGCTGTTATTTGCGGGTTCCCCCTCCCATGCTACGGATGGCTTGAACAATCTTTCCAAAAAGATGTTGGGGGGGACTGCATCGCGTCTTGCTCCGATGCGTGCCAGGACGTCCGCTGCTTGATTGTTTTCTCGGGCTATATGGTGAAACTCCAGCCCTTCGAACCGAGCTGACATTTTTAGGACGGCGTTGCGGTAAGCTGCCATTTTTGGGTCCTTGGCGTCGAAGTCTCCATTTATTTGGGATATCGCGAGGTTTGAATCCCCGCGTACCTCTAGGCGCTGGATACCCATGGATACTGCTATCCGGAGACCATGTAGGAGGGCCTCATATTCGGCTGCATTGTTGGAATCCATGTACATGATCTGGAGCACATATTGGACTGTGTCTCCTGTGGGGGACGTCAGGACGACGCCAGCCCCCAGTCCGGCCAACATTTTGGAGCCGTCGAAATGCATAATCCAGTTTGAATATGTGCCGTACTCTTTAGGGAGCTCGGCCTCCGTCCATTCTGCGACGAAGTCGGCCAAAACTTGCGATTTAATAGCTCGCCGTGGCTTATAGGTTATATCGAACGGGAGAAGCTCGATGGCCCATTTTGCAATCCGGCCCGTTGCATCGCGGTTGTTGATAATATCGTTTAGTGGTACTTCCGAGGCTACTGTTATGGAACACTCTTGAAAGTAGTGTCGTAGCTTCCGGGATGCCATGAATACCGCGTATGCAATCTTTTGATAATGCGGGTACCGTGATTTGCATGGAGTGAGGACAGTGGATACGTAGTAGACCGGCCTTTGAAGGGGGAATTTGTGTCCATCCGTTTCCCGCTCGACAACGAGCACTGCGCTGACAACTTGATGTGTTGCTGCAATGTACAATAACATTGGTTCGCCGGTGTTTGGCGCGGCCAGGACTGGGTTTGTTGCCAATATGGCTTTTATTTCATCAAGTCCGGCCGTGGCGGCCTCCGTCCACTCGAAGTGTTCGGTGCGCCGAAGGAGGCGATAGAGGGGTAGTGCCTTTTCTCCCAAGCGGGAGATGAAGCGGCTTAAAGCCGCCACGCATCCGGTTAATTTTTGTATTTGTTTGAGGTCCTTTGGGATATCCAATTGTGACAAAGCTCGGATCTTGGCTGGATTTGCTTCAATTCCTCTACCGGATACAATGAAGCCCAAGAGCTTTCCGGCTGGAACGCCGAAGACGCATTTTTCCGGGTTGAGCTTGATGTCATATTTTCGGAGGTTATCGAATGTAAGCCTCAAGTCGTCTACTAGAGATTCGACATGTCTTGATTTGACGACCACATCATCCACATACGCCTCCACTGTTTTGCCGATCTGATTTGCCAGACATGTCTGGATCATGCGCTGATATGTTGCGCCGGCGTTTTTTAGCCCGAAGGGCATTGTGTTGAAGCAGAATGGGCCGTATGGTGTGATGAATGCTGTTGCAGCTTGGTCTGATTCTGCCATCTTGATTTGATGGTAACCGGAGTATGCGTCGAGGAAACACAACAAATCGTGTCCTGCGGTGGCATCGATAATTTGGTCGATGCGGGGGAGGGGGAAGGGATCCTTTGGGCAAGCCTTGTTAAGGTCTTTAAAGTCGACACACAGGCGCCAGGATTTGTCCTTCTTTGGTACCATCACCAGGTTTGCTAGCCAGTCCGGATGTTTTATGTCTCTGATGAATCCGGCCTCCAATAGCTTGGCTAGCTCCTCTCCCATAGCCTGTCTCTTGGGTTCGGAAAAACGCCGAAGGGCTTGTTTGACAGGTTTAAATCCTTTTAGGATATTTAAGCTGTGTTCGGCCAGCCTGCGTGAGATCCCTGGCATGTCTGAAGGGTGCCAGGTGAAGATGTCCCAGTTCTCTCGTAGGAACTCTTGTAGTGCGGCGTCTGCATCAGGGTTCAGTCGTGCCCCGATTGAAGCTGTTTTATTGGGGTCCGTTGGATGGACCTGGAATTTGACTATTTCGTCGGCTGGCTTGAAGGATGTGGATTTGGATCTCTTATCGAGTATCACATCATCCCTGTTAACCGTGGAGCGCAGCGCGGTCAGTTCCTCGGCGCTAAGGCTTTGGATAGTGCCTCAAGGGCTAATGCAGTCGTCTTGTTTTCGGCGCGGAGTGCTATGTACGGATCACTAGCTAGAGTGATAATTCCATTCGGCCCGGGCATCTTAAGCTTCATGTACCCGTAATGGGGTATTGCTTGGAAGATTGTGAATGCTTCCCGCCCTAGTAAAGCGTGATATCCGCTCTTAAACAGGGCCACCTGAAACGTGACTTCTTCGGACCTGTAATTATCCGGCGTGCCGAACACCACATCTAGTGTGATTTTTCCTGTGCAGCGCGCTTCCCGACTGGGGATTATTCCTCTAAAGGTTGTGCTGCTTCGCTCGACGCGGTTCCAGTCTATTTCCATTTTTTGAAGGGTTTCCTCATAAATGAGGTTCAGTCCGCTGCCTCCATCCATGAGCACCTTGGTGAGGCGAAAGCCGTCCACTATGGGACTGAGGACCAATGCGGCTGGTGCTCGGGCTGTTCGGAATCTAGGTTCATCACTTGCGTTGAAGGTAATGGCAGTGTCGCTCCATGGATTTATTGTTGCAACTTGATAGACTTCGGCGAGGCTGCGGAGTGTTCTTTTTCGCACATTGTTTGATGCGAAAGTCTCGAAGACTGTGAGAACGGTACTGGTGTCCTCGGGCTGGCTTTTGCGGCCTCCAGAATTAAGAGGTCCTCGCCAATTTTGGCCACCTGCCAGAGTATCCAACATGCTCTAAGGCTGTGAGTTGGTGTGGCGTCCTCTGTACTGTGAATTCTACAGGGTCCATCAAGCCACCTTTCCAGTACGGTTCCATGCCCTGTAGAGGGTTTTGGCTTTTTGGTGTTTATCCCGGGTGTCCTATGATGATGCACCCTCTTAGTTCGGACGGGATTACTATTCAAGGCCGGATTATCCCAAAACTTTATTTCGGTTTTCCAGGCACTTTCCATCGCACAGTATTTTTGTACTATGGACGCCAAGTCAGCGGAGCGTGTAATATCACGACGACTTACGGCGTTAAGGATTCCCTCGTCCGTGCAATTACTGCAGAAAATTGAGATTGCGTCTCCCTCGCGGCAATCCTTTATCCCGTTCATGACTAGGAGGAATCTGGCCCAGTAATGATGTACTGTTTCCTCAGGCCTCTGCCTGATTTGGGAGAGATCGCTTATGTTCGGGTGGGCGGGTGTCGTTGAATCTGAAACCTCACCCAATCCAAGATTCGGAGGCCGGAGAGTTTCCGAACTCTAAAGTTCGGATTCTTGGATGTTGTCCAACGAATCTAGCCCGTTGCCTGATCCTAAGCTCAGGTCTTGAGTTACATCCTCCTCTCCACGGGTATCCGGCTTGGAGGAGTTAGGAATTCGGACGTAGCTAGTCCTTAAAATAGATGAAGGGTCACCGCACTGCGCCTCTACCACGGCAACATGGTGGGTGACTTGGGGAGAGTTAATTTCTCTTAGATCGGGTTTAAGCCCAACCTGGTCGTAATCCGTAGCGACCCCCAGGGCGGCGATGCGATCCAAGAGCTCATTTACGGAAGAGAGCTCCATTGGATCTAGCTGCTCGACAAGCTCCGAGCTGACGTGTAGGTTGCTTTTGATGACCCGAGAGGTCACCGTCGGCGCAACAGCCGAATAGGCGGTCATGAGGAAACCACCTAGCCGGAGGGTTTGGCCGACAGCCAGGGCTCCCTTAGCAACAGCGCCGTCTTTAAAGACGGGAGGAGGCATCCTTCCTGATTGTGACGGCACAGAGGAACCCTCAATGAAAGCACCAATGTCGGTGTCAAAACCGGCGGATCTCGGTTAGGGGGTCCCGAACTGTGCGTCTAGGCCGGATGGTAACAGGAGGCAGGGAACACTTTGTTTTACCCAGGTTCGGGCCCTCTCGATGGAGGTAATACCCTACTCCTGCTTGATTAATATTGATGATATGGGTAGTACAAGAGTAGATCTACCACGAGATCAAGGAGGCTAAACCCTAGAAGCTAGCCTATGGTATGATTGTTGTGTATGGAGTTGATTGCCTACGTACTACAACCCTCCGGTTTATATAGACATCGGATAGGGTTAGGGTTACATAAAGTCGGTTACAATGGTAGGAGATCTTGAATATCCGCATCGCCAAGCTTGCCTTCCACGCCAAGGAAAGTCCCATCCGGACACGGGACGAAGTCTTCAATCTTGTATCTTCATAGTCCAGGAGTCCGGCTGAAGGTATAGTCCGGTTACCCGAACACCCCCTAATCCAGGACTCCCTCAATACCGATGACAAAGGGAACAACGTATATTGTTATGCGGTCTGACCGATTAAGATCTTCGTAGAATATGTAGGAGCCAATATGAGCATCCAGGTTCCGCTATTGGTTTTTGACCGGAGATGTGTCTCGGTCATGTCTACATAGTTCTCGAACCCGTAGGGTCCGCACGCTTAAAGTTCGGTGACGATCGTAATTAGGGTTTTTGTGTTTTGATGTACTGAAGGTTGTTCGGAGTCCCGGATGTGATCAGGGACATGATGAGGAGTCTCGAAATGGTCGAGACATAAAGATTGATATATTGGAAGCCTATATTTGGATATCAAAAATGTTTCGGGTGAAATCGGGATTTTACTGGAGTACCGGGGGGTTACCGGAACCCCCCCGGGGGTTAATGGGCCTACATGGGCCCTAAGGGAGAAGAGGAGGGCCGGCCAGGGCAGGCCGCGCGCCCCCTCCCCCTAGTCCGAATAGGACAAGGAAGGGGGGGGGCCCTTTCCTCTTTCCCCCTTCCCCTTTCCTTCTCCAACAAGGCAAGAGGGGGGAGTCCTACTCCCGGTGGGAGTAGGACTCCTCCATGCGCACCCCTAGGGGCCGGCCGCACCTCCCCCTCTCCCTCCTTTATATATAGGGGCAGGGGGCACCCCATGACACACAAGTTGATCTTCGTGATCGTTCCTTAGCCGTGTGCGGTGCCCCCTTCCACCATATTCCACCTCGGTCATATCGTAGCGGTGCTTAGGCGAAGCCCTGCGTCGGTAGAACATCGTCACCGTCATCACGCCATCATGCTGACGAAACTCTCCCTCAACACTCGGCTGGATCGGAGCTCGAGGGATGTCACCGAGTTGAACATGTGTAGAACTCGGAGGTGCTGTACGTTCGGTACTTGGATCGGTCGGATCGGGAAGACGTACGACTACTTCCTCTACGTTGTGTCAATGCTTCCGTTGCCGGTCTACGAGGGTACGTAAACAACACTCTCCCCTCTCGTTGCTACGCATCACCATGATCTTGCGTGCGCGTCTGAATTTTTTTGAAATTACTACGTTTCCCAACACAAGACACATCCGTTAGCTTAGCATTATGATCGTTTAGTTTTATTGCTATTGCTTTCATTATGACTTATACATATTCCTCTGACTATGAGATTATGCAACTCCCGAATATCGGAGGAACACCTTGTGTGCTATCAAAAGTCACAATGTAACTGGGTAATTATAAAGATGCTCTACAGGTGTCTCCGAAGGTGTTTGGTGAGTAGGCATAGATCAAGATTAGGATTTGTCACTCCATGTATCAGATAGGTATCTCTGGGCCCTCTCGGTAATGCACATCACTATAAGCCTTGCAAGAAATGTGACTAATGAGTTAGTTGCGGAATCATGCATTACAGAATGAGTAAAGAGACTTGCCGATAACGAGATTGAACTAGGTATTATGATACCGATGATCGAATCTTGGGCAACTAACATACCGATGACAAAGGGAATAACGTATATTGTTATGCGGTTAGACCGATAAAGATCTTCGTCGAATATGTAGGAGCCAATATGAGCATCCAGGTTCCGCTATTGGTTATTGACCGGAGAGGTGTCTCGGTCATGTCTACATAGTTCTCGAACCCGTAGGGTCCGCACGCTTAACGTTCGATGACGATTTGTATTTATGAGTTATGTGTTTTGGTGACCGAAGTTTGTTCGGAGTCCCGGATGAGATTATGACATGACGAGGAGTCTCAAAATGGTCGAGAGGTAAAGATTCATATAATGAAAGGTTATATTCGGACATCAGAATGGTTCCGAGTGATTCGGGTATTTTTCCGGAGTATCGAGGGGTTACCGGAACCCCCCGGGGAAGTATTGGGCCAACATGGGCCTAAGGGAGAGAGAGGGAGGCCCGCGAGGGGTGGCCGCACGCCCCTCTCCTAGGGAGTCCGAATAGGACAAGGACGAGGGGGCGACGCCCCCCGTCCCTTTCCCTCTCCCCCTCCTTCCTATTCCCTCCGGTGGAGAAAGGAAAAGGGGGCACATCCTACTCGACTAGGAGTCCAAGTAGGACTCCTCCCCATGGCGTGCCCCTCCCGGCCGCTGGTCTCCTCCCCCCTTTATATACGGGGGCGGGGGGCACCCCAAAGGCACACCAAGAATTCTCTTAGCCGTGTGCGGTACCCCTCCACAGTTTACTCCTCCGGTCATAGCATCGTAGTGCTTAGGCGAAGCCCTGCGTGGATCACATCACCGTCACCGTCACCACACGGTCGTGCTGTCAGAACTCTCCCTCGACGCTCTACTGGATCAAGAGCTCGAGGGACGTCATCGAGCTGAACGTGTGCTGTGTTGGGGAACGTTGCAGAAAATTAAAATTTTTCCTACGGTTTCACCAAGATCCATCTATGAGTTCATCTAAGCAACGAGTCAAGGGAGTGAGTTTGCATCTACATACCACTTGTAGATCGAGTGCGGAAGCGTTCAAGGGGTTGGTGATGATGGAGTCGTACTCGACGTGATTCGGATCACCGATGACCAAGTGCTGAACGGACAGCACCTCCACGTTCAACACATGTACGGTACGGGCGACGTCTCCTCCGTCTTGATCCAGCAAGGAGGAAGGAGAGGTTGAGGAATATAGCTCCAACGGCAGCACGATGGCGTGGTATTGTTGGTGCAGCAGTACTCCGACAGGGCTTCGCCAAGCACGTACGAAGGAGGAGAGGTGTTGGGGAGGGGAGGGGCTGCGCCTTGAGTTGTGTTGTTGCAGCCCTCCCCTCACCCCTCTATATATAGGAGGAGAGGGGCAAGGGGGCCGGCCCTCTAGGGGAAACCCTAGAGGGGGGCGGCGGCCAAAGGGAGAGGGAAAAGGGTGGCTTGCCCCCCAAGCTAAGGGGGCGCCCCCTTTAGGGTTTCCCCTCCCCTTGCCCTAGCCGCATGGGCCTAGGTGGGGAGGCGCGCCCAGCCCACTAGGGGCTGGCTCCCTCTCCCACACAGCCCATGTGCCCCCCCCCGAGAGGGGTGGCCCCACCCGGTGGACCCCCGGAACCCTTCCGGTGGCCCCGGTACAATACCGGTATGCCACCGAAACTTTCCGATGTCCGTTTAACCACTTTCCCTATATAAATCTTTACCTCCGGACCATTCCGGAACTCCTCGTGATGTTCGGGATCTCATCCGGGACTCCGAACAACATTTGGTAATCACATACTTGTCTTCCTGGTAACCCTAGCGTCACCAAACCTTAAGTGTGTAGACCCTACGGGTTCGGGAGACATGCAGACATGACCGAGACGACCTTAGGTCAATAACCAACAGCGGGATCTGGATACCCATGTTGGCTCCCACGTGCTCCTCGATGTTGTCATCGGATGAACCACGATGTCGAGGATTCGATCAAACCCCGTATGCAATTCCCTTTGTCTATCGGTACGTTACATGCCCGAGACTCGATCGTCGGTATCCCAATACCTTGTTCAGTCTCGTTACCGGCAAGTCACTTTACTCGTACCGTAATGCATGATCCCGTGACCAGACACTTGGCCACCTTGAGCTCATTATGATGATGCACTACCGAGTGGGCCCAGTGATACCTCTCCGTAACAGGAGTGACAAATCCCAGTCTCGATCCGTGTCAACCCAACAGACACTTTCGGAGATACCTGTAATGCACCTTTATAGTCACCCAGTTACGTTGTGACGTTTGGTACACCCAAAGCACTCTTACGGTATCCGGGAGTTACACGATCTCATGGTCTAAGGAAGAGATACTTGACATTGGAAAAGCTCTAGCAAACGAACTACACGATCTTTGTGCTATGCTTAAGATTGGGTCTTGTCCATCACATCATTCTCCTAATGATGTGATCCCGTTATCAACGACATCCAATGTCCATAGCCAGGAAACCATGACTATCTGTTGATCACAACGAGCTAGTCAACTAGAGGCTCACTAGGGACATATTGTGGTCTATGTATTCACACGTGTATTACGATTTCCGGATAATACAGTTATAGCATGAATAAAAGACAATTATCATGAACAATGAAATATAATAATACTTTTATTATTGCCTCTAGGGCATATTTCCAACAGTCTCCCACTTGCACTAGAGTCAATAATCTAGTTACATTGTGATGAATCGAACACCCATAGAGTTCTGGTGTTGATCATGTTTCGCTCGCAAGAGAGGTTTAGTCAACGGATCTGCGACATTCAGATCCGTATGTACTTTGCAAATTTCTATGTCTCCATCTTGAACATTTTCACGGATGGAGTTGAAACGACGCTTGATGTGCCTGGTCTTCTTGTGAAACCTGGGCTCCTTGGCAAGGGCAATAGCTCCAGTGTTGTCACAGAAGAGTTTGATCGGCCCCGACGCATTGGGTATGACTCCTAGGTCGGTGATGAACTCCTTCACCCAAATAGCTTCATGCGCTGCCTCCGAGGCTGCCATGTACTCCGCTTCACATGTAGATCCCACGACCACGCTCTGCTTGCAGCTGCACCAGCTTACTGCTCCACCATTCAACATATACACGTATCCGGTTTGTGACTTAGAGTCATCCAGATCTGTGTCGAAGCTAGCGTCGACGTAACCCTTTACGACGAGCTCTTCGTCACCTCCATAAACAAGAAACATGTCCTTTGTCCTTTTCAGGTACTTCAGGATATTCTTGACTGCTGTCCAGTGTTCCTTGCCGGGATTACTTTGGTACCTTCCTACCAAACTTACGGCAAGGTTTACATCAGGTCTGGTACACAGCATGGCATACATAATAGATCCTATGGCTGAAGCATAGGGGATGACACTCATCTCTTCTATATCTTTTGCCGTGGTCGGGCATTGAGCCGAGCTCAATCTCACACCTTGCAATACAGGCAAGAACCCCTTCTTGGACTGATCCATTTTGAACTTCTTCAAAATTTTATCAAGGTATGTGCTTTGTGAAAGACCTATGAGGCGTCTCGATCTATTTCTATAGATCTTGATGCCTAATATATAAGCAGCTTCTCCAAGGTCCTTCATTGAAAAACACTTATTCAAGTAGGCCTTAATGCTGTCCAAGAATTCTATATCATTTCCCATCAAAAGTATGTCATCTACATATAATATGAGAAATGCTACAGAGCTCCCACTCACTTTCTTGTAAACGCAGGCTTCTCCATAAGTCTGCATAAACCCAAACGCTTTGATCATCTCATCAAAGCGAATATTCCAACTCCGAGATGCTTGCACCAGCCCATAAATGGATCGCTGGAGCTTGCATACTTTGTTAGCGTTCTTAGGATCGACAAAACCTTCCGTCTGCATCATATACAGTTCTTCCTTAAGATAACCGTTAAGGAATGCCGTTTTGACGTCCATCTGCCATATCTCATAATCATAGTATGCGACAATTGCTAACATGATTCGGACGGACTTAAGCTTCGCTACGGGAGAGAAAGTCTCATTGTAGTCAATCCCTTGAACTTGCCGATAACCCTTAGCGACAAGTCGAGCTTTATAGATGGTGACATTACCATCCGCGTCCATCTTCTTCTTAAAGATCCATTTGTTTTCTATCGCTCGCCGATCATCGGGCAAGCCAGTCAAAGTCCATACTTTGTTTTCATACATGGATTCTATCTCGGATTTCATGGCTTCTAGCCATTTGTTGGAATCTGGGCCCGCCATCGCTTGTTCATAGTTCGAAGGTTCACCGTTGTCTAACAACATGATTTCCAGGACAGGGTTGCCGTACCACTCTGGTGCGGAACGTGTCCTTGTGGACCTACGAAGTTCAGTAGCAACTTGATCCGAAGTACCTTGATCATCATCATTATTTTCCTCTTCAGTTGGTGTAGGCATCACAGGAACATTTTCTTGAGCTGCACTACTTTCCCGTTCAAGAGGTAGTACTTCATCGAGTTCTACTTTCCTCCCACTTACTTCTTTCGAGAGAAACTCTTTTTCCAGAAAGGATCCGTTCTTGGCAACAAAGATCTTGCCCTCGGATCTTAAGTAGAAGGTATACCCAATGGTTTCTTTAGGGTATCCTATGAAGACGCATTTTTCCGACTTGGGTTCGAGCTTTTCAGGTTGAAGTTTCTTGACATAAGCATCGCATCCCCAAACTTTTAGAAACGACATCTTAGGTTTCTTCCCAAACCATAATTCATACGGTGTCGTCTCAACGGATTTAGACGGTGCCCTATTTAAAGTGAATGTAGCTGTCTCTAGAGCGTATCCCCAAAATGATAGTGGTAAATCGGTAAGAGACATCATAGACCGCACCATATCTAATAGAGTGCGATTACGACGTTCGGACACACCGTTACGCTGAGGTGTTCCAGGCGGCGTGAGTTGTGAAACGATTCCACATTTCCTTAAGTGTGTACCAAATTCGTGACTTAAGTATTCTCCTCCACGATCTGATCGTAGGAATTTTATCTTTCGGTCATGTTGATTCTCTACCTCATTCTGAAATTCCTTGAACTTTTCAAAGGTCTCAGACTTGTGTTTCATTAAGTAGACATACCCATATCTACTCAAGTCATCAGTGAGAGTGAGAACATAACGATATCCTCCGCGAGCCTCAACACTCATTGGACCGCACACATCGGTATGTATGATTTCCAACAAGTTGGTTGCTCGCTCCATTGTTCCGGAGAACGGAGTCTTGGTCATCTTGCCCATGAGGCATGGTTCGCATGTGTCAAATGATTCATAATCAAGAGACTCTAAAAGTCCATCAGCATGGAGCTTCTTCATGCGCTTGACACCAATGTGACCAAGGCGGCAGTGCCACAAGTATGTGGGACTATCGTTATCAACTTTACATTTTTTGGTATTCACGCTATGAATATGTGTAACACTACGTTCGAGATTCATTAAGAATAAACCATTGACCATCGGAGCATGACCATAGAACATATCTCTCATATAAATAGAACAACCATTATTCTCGGACTTAAATGAGTAGCCATCTCGTATTAAACAAGATCCAGATACAATGTTCATGCTCAAACTTGGCACTAAATAACAATTATTAAGGTTCAAAACTAATCCCGTGGGTAAATGTAGAGGTAGCGTGCCGACGGCGATCACATCGACTCTGGAACCATTCCCGACGCGCATCGTCACCTCGTCCTTCGCCAGTCTCCGCTTATTCTGTAGCTCCTGCTGTGAGTTACAAATATGAGCAACGGCACCGGTATCAAATACCCAGGAGTTACTACGAGTACTGGTAAGGTACACATCAATTACATGTATATCAAATATACCTTTAGTGTTGCCGGCTTTCTTATCCGCTAAGTATTTGGGGCAGTTCCGCTTCCAGTGACCCTTCCCCTTGCAATAAAAGCACTCAGTCTCAGGCTTGGGTCCATTCTTTGACTTCTTCCCGGCAACTGGCTTACCGGGCGCGGCAACCTCCTTGCCGTCATTCTTGAAGTTCTTCTTACCCTTGCCCTTCTTGAACTTAGTGGTCTTATTGACCATCAACACTTGATGTTCTTTCTTGATTTCAACCTCTGCTGACTTCAGCATAGAAAATACTTCAGGAATGGTCTTTACCATCCCCTGCATATTGTAGTTCATCACAAAGCTCTTGTAGCTTGGTGGAAGCGACTGAAGGATTATGTCAATGGCTGCCTCATCAGGGAGGTTAATATTCAGCTGGGTCATACGGTTGTGCAACCCAGACATCTTGAGTATGTGCTCACTGACAGAACTATTTTCCTCCATCTTACAACTATAGAACTTGTCGGAGATGTCATATCTCTCGACCCGGGCGTGAGCTTGGAAAACTAGTGTCAGCTCTTCGAACATCTCATATGCTCCGTGATGCTCAAAATGCTTTTGGAGCCCCGGTTCTAAGCTGTAAAGCATGCCGCACTGAACGAGGGAGTAATCATCAGCACGAGACTGCCAAGCATTCATAATGTCTTGGTTCTCTGGGACGGGAGCGTCACCTAGCGGTCCTTCTAGGACATATTGTTTCCTGGCAGCTATGAGGATGATCCTCAGGTTCCGGACCCAGTCCGTATAGTTGCTGCCATCATCTTTCAGCTTGGTTTTCTGTAGGAACGCGTTGAAGTTCAAGTTGACATGAGCGTTGGCCATTTGATCTACAAGACATATTTGCAAAAGGTTTTAGACTAAGTTCATGATAATTAAGTTCATCTAATCAAATTATTGAATGAACTCCCACTCAGATTAGACATCCCTCTAGTCATCTAAGTGTTACACGATCCGAGTCGACTAGGCCGTGTCCGATCATCATGTGAGACGGACTAGTCATCGTCGGTGAACATTCTCATGTTGATCGTATCTTCCATACGACTCGTGTTCGACCTTTCAGTCTCCGTGTTCCGAGGCCATGTCTGTACATGCTAGGCTCGTCAAGTTAACCCTAAGTGTTTTGCATGTGTAAAATTGTCTTACACCCGTTGTATGTGAACGTAAGGATCTATCACACCCGATCATCACGTGGTGCTTCGAAACGACGAACTTTAGCAACGGTGCACAGTTAGGGGAGAACACTTCTTGAAATTGTTGTAAGGGATCATCTTATTTACTACCGTCGTTCTAAGTAAACAAGATGCATAAAACATAATAAACATCACATGCAATTATATAAAGTAGTGACATGATATGGCCAATATCATATAGCTCCTTTGATCTTCATCTTCGGGGCTCCATGATCATCTTGTCACCGGCATGACACCATGATCTCCATCATCATGATCTCCATCATCGTGTCTTCATGAAGTTGTCACGCCAACGACTACTTCTACTTCTATGACTAACACGTTTAGCAATAAAGTAAAGTAGTTTACATGGCATTCTTCAATGACACGCAGGTCATACAAAAAATAAAGACAACTCCTATGGCTCCTGCCGGTTGTCATACTCATCGACATGCAAGTCGTGATTCCTATTACAAGAACATGATCTCATACATCACAATATATCATTCATCATTCATCACAACTTCTGGCCATATCACATCACATGACAATTGCTGCAAAAACAAGTTAGACGTCCTCTAATTGTTGTTGCATCTTTTACGTGGCTGCAATTGGGTTCTAGCAAGAACGTTTTCTTACCTACGAATAACCACAACGTGATCTTGTCAACTTCTATTTACCCTTCATAAGGACCCTTTTCATCGAATCCACTTCAACTAAAGTGGGAGAGACAGACACCCGCCAGCCACCTTATGCAACTAGTGCATGTTAGTCGGTGGAACCGGTCTCACGTAAGCGTACGTGTAAGGTTGGTCCGGGCAGCTTCATCCCACAATACCGCTGAAGCAAGATAAGACTTGTAGCGGCAAGCAAGTTGACAAGATCTACGCCCACAACAAAATTGTGCTCTACTCGTGCAAAGAGAACTATGCATAGACCTAGCTCATGATGCCACTGTTGGGGAACGTTGCAGAAAATTAAAATTTTTCCTACGGCTTCACCAAGATCCATCTATGAGTTCATCTAAGCAACGAGTCAAGGGAGTGAGTTTGCATCTACATACCACTTGTAGATCGAGTGCGGAAGCGTTCAAGGGGTTGGTGATGATGGAGTCGTACTCGACGTGATTCGGATCACCGATGACCAAGTGCTGAACGGACAGCACCTCCGCGTTCAACACACGTACGGTACGGGCGACGTCTCCTCCGTCTTGATCCAGCAAGGAGGAAGGAGAGGTTGAGGAAGATAGCTCCAACGGCAGCACGACGGCGTGGTATTGTTGGTGCAGCAGTACTCCGACAGGGCTTCGCCAAGCACGTACGGAGGAGGAGAGGTGTTGGGGAGGGGAGGGGCTGCGCCTTGAGTTGTGTTGTTGCAGCCCTCCCCTCACCCCTCTATATATAGGAGGAGAGGGGCAAGGGGGCCGGCCCTCTAGGGGAAACCCTAGAGGGGGGCGGCGGCCAAAGGGAGAGGGAAAAGGGTGGCTTGCCCCCCAAGCTAAGGGGGCGCCCCCTTTAGGGTTTCCCCTCCCCTTGCCCTAGCCGCATGGGCCTAGGTGGGGAGGCGCGCCCAGCCCACTAGGGGCTGGCTCCCTCTCCCACACAGCCCATGTGCCCCCCCGGGAGGGGTGGCCCCACCCGGTGGACCCCCGGAACCCTTCCGGTGGCCCCGATACAATACCGGTATGCCACCGAAACTTTCCGGTGTCCGTTTAACCACTTTCCTTATATAAATCTTTACCTCCGGACCATTCCGGAACTCCTCGTGACGTACGGGATCTCATCCGGGACTCTGAACAACATTCAGTAATCACATACTTGTCTTCCTGATAACCCTAGCGTCACCGAACCTTAAGTGTGTAGACCCTACGGGTTCGGGAGACATGCAGACATGACCGAGACGACCTCAGGTCAATAACCAACAGCGGGATCTGGATACCCATGTTGGCTCCCACATGCTCCTCGATTTTGTCATCGGATGAACCACAATGTCGAGGATTCGATCAAACCCCGTATGCAATTCCCTTTGTCTATCGGTACGTTACATGCCCGAGACTCGATCGTCGGTATCCCAATACCTCGTTCAGTCTCGTTACTGGCAAGTCACTTTACTCGTACCGTAATGCATGATCCCGTGACTAGACACTTGGCCACCTTGAGCTCATTATGATGATGCACTACCGAGTGGGCCCAGTGACACCTCTCCGTAACATGGAGTGACAAATCCCAGTCTCGATCCGTGTCAACCCAACAGACACTTTCGGAGATACCTGTAATGCACCTTTATAGTCACCAAGTTACGTTGTGACGTTTGGTACACCCAAAGCACACTTACGGTATCCGGGAGTTACACGATCTCATGGTCTAAGGAAGAGATACTTGACATTGGAAAAGCTCTAGCAAACGAACTACACGATCTTTGTGCTATGCTTAAGATTGGGTCTTGTCCATCACATCATTCTCCTAATGATGTGATCCCGTTATCAACGACATCCAATGTCCATAGCCAGGAAACCATGACTATCTGTTGATCACAACGAGCTAGTCAACTAGAGGCTCACTAGGGACATATTGTGGTCTATGTATTCACACGTGTATTACGATTTCCGTATAATACAGTTATAGCATGAATAAAAGACAATTATCATGAACAATGAAATATAATAATACTTTTATTATTGCCTCTAGGGCATATTTCCAACATGCTGAACACGGAGGTGTCATACGCTCGGTACTTCGATCGGTTGGATCGTGAAGACGTTCACTACATCAAACGCGTTAACCTAATGCTTCCGCTTTCGGTCTACGAGGGTACGTGGACACACTCTCCCCATCTCGTTGCTATGCATCTCCTAGATAGATCTTGCGTGATCCTAGGATTTTTTTTTGAAATTGCATGCTACGTTCCCCAACAGTGGCATCTGAGCCAGGTCTATGCGTAGATAATATGCACGAGTAGAACACAAAGAGTTGTGAGCAATAATAGTCATACTGCGTACCACCAACATCTTATTTTGATTTGGCGGTATTGTTGGATGAAGCAACCCGGACCGACATTACATGATCGCGTTCATGAGACTGGTTCTACCTACGTGCTTTGCACACAAGTGGCTGGTGGGTGTCTGTTTCTCCAACTTTAGTTGAATCAAATTTGACTACGGACGGTCCTTGTTGAAGGTTAAAACAACACACTTGACGAAAAATCGTTGTGGTTTTGATGCGTATGTAAGAACGGTTCTTGCTAGAAGCCCATAGCAGCCACGTAAAACTTGCACCAACAAAGTAGAGGACGTCTAACTTGTTTCTGCAGGGCATGTTGTGATGTGATATGGGCAAGACATGATGAGATATAAATTGTTGTATGAGATGATCATGTTTTGTAAAAGTTATTGGCAACTGGCAGGAGCCTTATGGTTGTCGCTTTATTGTATGAAATGCAATCACCATGTAATTGCTTTACTTTATCACTAAGCGGTAGCGATAGTCATAGAAGCAATAGTTGGCGAGACGACAACGACACTACGATGGAGATCAAGGTGTCAAGCCGGTGACGATGGAGATCATGACGGTGCTTTGGAGATGGAAATCAAAGGCACACGATGATGATGGCCATATCATGTCACATATTTTGATTGCATGTGATGTTTATCCATTAGGCATCTTATTTTTCTTAGTACGGCAGTAGCATTATAAGATGATCCCTCACTAAATTTCAAGGTATAAGTGTTCTCCCTGAGTATGCACCGTTGCTACAGTTCTTCGTGCCGAGACACCACGTGATGATCAGGTGTGATAAGCTCTATGTTCACATACAACGGGTGTAAGCCAGTTTTGCACGTGCAGAATACTCGGGTTAAACTTGACGAGCCTAGCATATGCAGATATGGCCTCGGAACACTGAGATCGAAAGGTCGAGCGTGAATCATATAGTAGATATGATCAACATAGTGATGTTCACCATTGAAAACTACTCCATCTCACGTGATGATCGGACATGGTTTATTTGATATGGATCACGTGATCATTTAGATGAATAGTGGGATGTCTATCTAAGTGGGATTTCTTTAGTAATATGATTAATTGAACTTAGTACCTGATAGTTTTTGCATATCTATGTTGTTGTAGATCAATGGCCTGTGCTACCGTTCCCTTGTATTTTAATGCGTTCCTAGATAAAGCTAAGTTGAAAGTTGATGGTAGAAACTACACAGACTGGGTTCATAACTTGAGGATTATCCTCATTGCTGCACATAATAATTACGTCCTGGAAGCACCGCTAGGTGCAAGACCCACTGGAGGAGCAACTCCGGACATTATGAACGTCTGGCAGAGCAAAGCTGATGACTACCCGATAGTTTAGTGGGCCATGCTTTACGGCTTAGAATCGGGACTTCAAAGACGTTTTGAACGTCATGGAGCATATGAGATGTTCCAGGAGTTGAAGTTAATATTTCAAGCAATTGCCCGAGTTGAGAGATATGAAGTCTCCAACAAGTTCTATAGCTGCAAAATGGAGGAGAATAGTTCTGTCAGTGAACACATCCTCAGAATGTTTGGGTACCATAACCACTTGACTCAGCTGGGAGTTAATCTTCCTGATGATAGTGTCATTGACAGAGTTCTTCAATCACCGCCACCAAGCTATAAAGGCTTCGTGATGAACTATAATATGCAAGGGATGGAAAAGACAATTCCCGAGCTCTTCGTGATGCTAAAGGCCGCGGACGTAGAAATCAAGAGGGAGCATCAAGTGTTGATGGTTAACAAGACCGCTAGTTTCAAGAAAAAGGGCAAAGGGAAGAAGGGGAACTTCAAGAAGAATAGCAAGCAAGTTGCTGCTCCCAGGAAGAAGCCCAAGTCTGGACCTAAGCCTGAAACTGAGTGCTTCTACTGCAAAGGGACTGGTCACTGGAGGTCAAGCTGTCCCAAGTATTTGGCCGATAAGTATGATGGCAAAGTGAAAGGTATATTTGATATACATGTTATTAATGTGTACCTTACTAATGCTTGTAGTAGCGCCTGCGTATTTGATACTGGTTCTGTTGCTCATATTTGCAACTCGAAACAGGGGCTACGGATTAAATGAAGATTGGCTAAGGAGAGGTGACGATGCGCGTGGGAAATGGTTCCAAAGTCGATGTGATCGATGTCGACACACTACCTCTACATCTACCGTCGGGATTAGTTTTAGACCTGAATAATTGTTATTTGGTGCCAGTGTTGAGCATGAACATTATATCTGGATCTTGTTTGCTGTGAGACGGTTATTCATTTAAATCAGAGAATAATGGTTGTTCTACTTATATGAGTAATATCTTTTATGGTCATGAACCATTGATGAGTGGTCGATTTGTGTTGAATCTTGATTGTAGTGATACACATATTCATAATATTGAAGCCAAAAGATGCAAAGTTAATAATGATAGTGCAACTTATTTGTGGCACTGCCGTTTAGGTCATATTGGTGTAAAGCGCATGAAGAAACTCCATGCTGATGGGCTTTTGGAATCACTTGATTATGAATCACTTGATGCTTGCGAACCATGCCTCATGGGCAAGATGACTAAGACTTCGTTCTCCGGAACAATGGAGTGAGCAACTGACTTGTTGGAAATAATACATACTGTTGTATGTGGTCCAATGAGTGTTGAGGCTCGCGGCAGGTATCATTATTTTCTAACCTTCACAGATGATTTGAGCAGATATGGGTATATATACTTAATGAAACATAAGTCTGAAACATTTGAAAAGTTCAAAAAAATAAAGAGTGAAGTGGAAAATAATCGTAAGAAGAAAATAAAGTTTCTACGATCTGACTGTGGAGGTGAATATTTGAGTTATGAGTTTGGTCTTCATTTAAAACAACGTGGAATAGTTTCGCAACTCACGTCACCTGGAACACCACAGCGTAATGGTGTGTTTGAATGGCGTAACCATACTTTATTAGATATGGTGCGATCTATGATGTCTCTTACCGATTTACCGCTATCGTTTTTGGGTTATGCTTTAGAGACAACTGTATTCAAGTTAAATAGGGAACCATCTAAATAAGTTGAGATGACACCATATGAACTGTGGTCTGGCAAGAAACCTAAGCTGTTGTTTCTTAAAGTTTGGGGCTGCCATGCTTATGTGAAAAAGTTTCAACCGGATAAGCTCGAACCCAAATCGCAGAAATGTGTCTTCATAGGATACCCAAAGGATACTCTTGGGTACACCTTCTATCACAGATCCGAAGGCAAGATATTCATTGCTAAGAATGGATCCTTTATAGAGAAGGAGTTTCTCTCGAAAGAAGTGAGTGGGAGGAAAGTAGAACTTGATGAGGTAATTGTACCTTCTCCCAAATTGGAAAGTAGTTCATCACAGAAATCAGTTCCAGTGATTCCTACTGTTGGGGAATGTAGTAATTTCAAAAAAATTCCTACGCACACGCAAGATCATGGTGATGCATAGCAACGAGAGGGGAGAGTGTTGTCTACGTACCCTCGTAGACTGGCAACGGAAGTGTTGACACAACGTAGAGGAAGTAGTCGTACGTGTTCCCGATCCGACCGATCCAAGTACCAAACGTACGACACCTCCGACTTCTGCACACGTTCAACTCGGTGACGTCCCTCGAGTTTCGATCCAGCAAAATGTTGAGGAAGGGTTTCGTTAGCACGACGGCGTGATGACGGTGATGATGTTCTACCGACAGAGGGCTTCGCCTAAGCACCGCTACGATATGACCGAGGTGGAATATGGTGGAAGGGGGCACCGCACATGGCTAAGGAACGATCACGAGGATCAACTTAGGTGTCATGGGGTGCCCCTTGCCTCAGTATATAAAGGAGGGAGAGGGGGAGGTGCGGCCGGCCCTATGGGTGCGCCTCGAGGAGTCCTACTCCAACCGGGAGTAGGACTCCCCCCTCTTGCCTTGCTTGGAAAAGGAAGGAGGAAGGGAGAAAGAGGAAAGGGGGGCGCCGCCCCCCCTTCCTTGTCCTATTCGGACTAGGGGGGAGGGGGCGCGTGGCCTGCCCTGGCCGGCCCTCCTCTTCTCCCTTATGGCCCATGTAGGCCCAATAACCCCTCGGGGGGGGGGGGGGTTCCGTAACCCCCCGGTACTCCGGTAAAATCCCGATTTCACCCGGAACGTTTCCGATATCCAAATATAGGCTTCCAATATATCAATCTTTATGTCTCGATCATTTCAAGACTCCTCGTCATGTCCGTGATGACATCCGGGACTCCGAACAACCTTCGGTACATCAAAACACAAAAACCCTAATTATGATCGTCACCGAACTTTAAGCGTGCGGACCCTATGGGTTCGAGAACTATGTAGACATGACCGAGACACGTCTCCGGTCAATAACCAATAGCGGAACCTGGATGCTCATATTGGCTCCTACATATTCTACGAAGATCTTTATCGGTCAGACCGCATAACAACATACGTTGTTCCCTTTCTCATCGGTATGTTACTTGCCCAAGATTCGATCGTCGGTATCTCAATACCTAGTTCAATCTCGTTACCGGCAAGTCTCTTTACTCATTCCGTAATACATCACCCCGCAACTAACTTATTAGTTGCAATGCTTGCAAGGCTTGAGTGATGTGCATTACCGAGAGGGCCCAGAGATACCTCTCCGACAATCGGAGTGACAAATCCTAATCTCGAAATACGCCAACCCAACAAGTACCTTCGGAGACACCTATAGAGCACCTTTATAATCACCCAGTTATGTTGTGACGTTTGGTAGCACACAAAGTGTTCCTCCGGTAAACGGGAGTTGCATAATCTCATAGTCATAGGAACATGTATAAGTTATGAAGAAAGCAATAGCAACAAACTAAACGATCAAGTGCTAAGCTAACGGAATGGGTCAAGTCAATCACATCATTCTCCTAATGATGTGATCCCGTTAATCAAATGACAACTCATGTCTATGGTTAGGAAACATAACCATCTTTGATTAACGAGCTAGTCAAGTAGAGGCATACTAGTGACTCTTTGTTTTGTCTATGTATTCACACATGTATTATGTTTCCGGTTAATACAATTCTAGCATGAATAATAAACATTTATCATGATATAAGGAAATAAATAATAACTTTATTATTGCCTCTAGGGCATATTTCCTTCAGTCTCCCACTTGCACTAGAGTCAATAATCTAGATTACACAGTAATGATTCTAACACCCATGGAGCCTTGGTGCTGATCATGTTTTGCTCGTGGAAGAGGCTTAGTCAGCGGGTCTGCAACATTCAGATCCGTATGTATCTTGCAAATTTCTATGTCTCCCACTTGGACTAAATCCCGAATGGAATTGAAGCGTCTCTTGATGTGTTTGGTTCTCTTGTGAAATCTGGATTCCTTCGCCAAGGCAATTGCACCAGTATTGTCACAAAAGATTTTCATTGGACCCGATGCACTAGGTATGACACCTAGATCGGATATGAACTCCTTCATCCAGACTCCTTCATTTGCTGCTTCCAAAGCAGCTATGTACTCCGCTTCACATGTATATCCCGCCATGACGCTTTTGTTTAGAACTGCACCAACTGACAGCTCCACCGTTCAGTAAAAACACGTATCCGGTTTGCGATTTAGAATCGTCCGGATCAGTGTCAAAGCTTGCATCAATGTAACCATTTACGATGAGCTCTTTGTCACCTCCATATACGAGAAACATATCCTTAGTCCTTTTCAGGTATTTCAGGATGTTCTTGACCGCTGTCCAGTGATCCACTCCTGGATTACTTTGGTACCTCCCTACTAGACTTATAGCAAGGCACACATCAGGTCTGGTACACAGCATTGCATACATGATAGAGCCTATGGCTGAAGCATAGGGAACATCTTTCATTTTCTCTCTATCTTCTGCGGTGGTCGGACATTGAGTCTTACTCAACTTCACACCTTGTAACACAGGCAAGAACCCTTTCTTTGCTTGATCCATTTTGAACTTCTTCAAAACCTTGTCAAGGTATGTGCTTTGTGAAAGTCCAATTAAGCGTCTTGATCTATCTCTATAGATCTTAATGCCCAATATGTAAGCAGCTTCACCGAGGTCTTTCATTGAAAAACTCTTATTCAAGTATCCCTTTATGCTATCCAGAAATTCTATATCATTTCCAATCAATAATATGTCATCCACATATAATATCAGAAATGCTACAGAGCTCCCACTCACTTTCTTGTAAATACAGGCTTCTCCAAAAGTCTGTACAAAACCAAATGCTTTGATCACACTATCAAAGCGTTTATTCCAACTCCGAGAGGCTTGCACCAGTCCATAAATGGATCGCTGGAGCTTGCACACTTTGTTAGCTCCCTTTGGATCGACAAAACCTTCTGGTTGCATCATATACAACTCTTCTTCCAGAAATCCATTCAGGAATGCAGTTTTGACATCCATTTGCCAAATTTCATAATCATAAAATGCGGCAATTGCTAACATGATTCGGACAGACTTAAGCATCGCTACGGGTGAGAAGGTCTCATCATAGTCAATCCCTTGAACTTGTCGAAAACCTTTTGCAACAAGTCGAGCTTTGTAGACAGTAACATTACCGTCAGCGTCAGTCTTCTTCTTGAAGATCCATTTATTCTCAATTGCTTGCCGATCAACGGGCAAGTCAACCAAAGTCCACACTTTGTTCTCATACATGGATCCCATCTCAGATTTCATGGCTTCTAGCCATTTTGCGGAATCTGGGCTCACCATCGCTTCTTCATAGTTCGTAGGTTCATCATGATCTAGTAGCATGACTTCCAGAACAGGATTACCGTACCACTCTGGTGCGGATCTTACTCTGGTTGATCTACGAGGTTCGGTAGTAACTTGATCTGAAGTTTCATGATCATTATCATTAGCTTCATCACTAATTGGTGTAGGTGTCACAGAAACCGGTTTCTGTGATGTACTACTTTCCAATAAGGGAGCAGGTACAGTTACCTCATCAAGTTCTACTTTTCTCCCACTCACTTCTTTCGAGAGAAACTCCTTCTCTAGAAAAACTCCGAATTTAGCAACAAAAGTTTTGCCTTCGGATCTGTGATAGAAGGTGTACCCAACAGTCTCCTTTGGGTATCCTATGAAGACACATTTCTCCGATTTGGGTTCGAGCTTATCAGGTTGAAGCTTTTTCACATAAGCATCGCAGCCCCAAACTTTCAGAAACGACAACTTTGGTTTCTTGCCAAACCACAGTTCATAAGGCGTCGTCTCAACGGATTTCGATGGTGTCCTATTTAACGTGAATGCAGCCGTCTCTAAAGCATAACCCCAAAACGATAACGGTAAATCAGTAAGAGACATCATAGATCGCACCATATCTAATAAAGTACGATTACGACGTTCGGACACACCATTACGCTGTGGTGTTCCGGGTGGCGTGAGTTGCGAAACTATTCCGCATTGTTTCAAATGTAGACCAAACTCGTAACTCAAATATTCTCCTCCACGATCAGATCGTAGAAACTTTATTTTCTTGTTACGATGATTTTCAACTTCACTCTGAAATTCTTTGAACTTTTCAAATGTTTCAGACTTATGTTTCATTAAGTAGATATACCCATATCTGCTTAAATCATCTGTGAAGGTGAGAAAATAACGATATCCGCCACGAGCCTCAACATTCATTGGACCACATACATCTGTATGTATGATTTCCAACAAATCCGTTGCTCTCTCCATAGTACCGGAGAACGGCGTTTTAGTCATCTTACCCATGAGGCACGGTTCGCAAGTACCAAGTGATTCATAATCAAGTAGTTCCAAAAGTCCATCAGTATGGAGTTTCTTCATGCGCTTTACACCGATATGACCTAAACGGCAGTGCCACAAATAAGTTGCACTATCATTATCAACTCTGCATCTTTTGATTTCAACATTATGAATATGTGTATCACTACTATCGAGATTCATCAAAAATAGACCACTCTTCAAGGGTGCATGACCATAAAAGATATTACTCATATAAATAGAACAACCATTATTCTCTGATTTAAATGAATAACCGTCTCGCATCAAACAAGATCCAGATATAATGTTCATGCTCAACGCTGGCACCAAATAACAATTATTTAGGTCTAATACTAATCCCGAAGGTAGATGTAGAGGTAGCGTGCCGACCGCGATCACATCGACTTTGGAACCATTTCCCACGCGCATCGTCACCTCGTCCTTAGCCAATCTTCGCTTAATCCGTAGCCCCTGTTTCGAGTTGCAAATGTTAGCAACAGAACCAGTATCAAATACCCAGGTGCTACTGCGAGCATTAGTAAGGTACACATCAATAACATGTATATCACATATACCTTTGTTCACTTTGCCATCCTTCTTATCCGCCAAATACTTGGGGCAGTTCCGCTTCCAGTGACCAGTCTGCTTGCAGTAGAAGCACTCAGTCTCAGGCTTAGGTCCAGACTTGGGTTTCTTCTCCTGAGCAGCAACTTGTTTGCTGTTCTTCTTGAAGTTCCCTTTCTTCTTCCCTTTGCCCTTTTTCTTGAAACTGGTGGTCTTATTGACCATCAACACTTGATGCTCCTTCTTGATTTCTACCTCCGCGGCTTTTAGCATCGCGAAGAGCTCAGGAATAGTTTTATTCATCCCTTGCATATTATAGTTCATCACGAAGCTTTTGTAGCTTGGTGGCAGTGATTGAAGAACTCTGTCAATGACACTATCAACAGGAAGATTAACCCCCAGTTGAGTCAAGTGATTATGATACCCAGACATTTTGAGTATATGTTCACTGACAGAACTATTCTCCTCCATCTTGCAGCTATAGAACTTATTGGAGACTTCATATCTCTCAATCCGGGCATTTGCTTGAAATATTAACTTCAACTCCTGGAACATCTCATATGCTCCATGACGTTCAAAACATCGTTGAAGACCCGGTTCTAAGCCGTAAAGCATGGCACACTGAACTATCGAGTAGTCATCAGCTTTGCTCTGCCAGACGTTCATAACATCTGGTGTCGCTCCTGCAGCAGGCTTGGCACTTAGCGGTGCTTCCAGGACGTAATTCTTCTGTGCAGCAATGAGGATAATCCTCAAGTTACGGACCCAGTCCGTGTAATTGCTACCATCATCTTTCAACTTTGCTTTCTCAAGGAACGCATTAAAATTCAACGGAACAACAGCACGAGCCATCTATCTACAATCAAACATAGACAAGCAAGATACTATCAGGTACTAAGTTCATGATAAATTTAAGTTCAATTAATCATATTACTTAAGAACTCCCACTTAGAAAGATATCCCTCTAATCCTCTAAGTGATCACGTGATCCAAATCAACTAAACCATGTCCGATCATCACGTGAGATGGAGTAGTATCAATGGTGAACATCAATATGTTGATCATATCTACTATATGATTCACGCTCGACCTTTCGGTCTCCGTGTTCCGAGGCCATATCTGTTATATGCTAGGCTCGTCAAGTTAAACCTGAGTATTCCGCGTGTGCAACTATTTTGCACCCGTTGTATTTGAACGTAGAGCCTATCACACCCGATCATCACGTGGTGTCTCAGCACGAAGAACTTTCGCAACCGTGCATACTCAGGGAGAACACTTATACTTTGATAATTTAGTGGGGGATCATGTTATAATGCTACCGTCAATCAAAGCAAGATAAGATGCATAAAAGATAAACATCACATGCAATCAATATAAGTGATATGATATGGCCATCATCATCTTGTGCTTGTGATCTCCATCTCTGAAGCACCTTCATGATCACCATAGTCACCGGCGCGACACCTTGATCACCATCGTAGCATCGTTGTCGTCTCGCTAATCTTATGCTTCCACGACTATCGCTACCGCTTAGTGATAAAGTAAAGCATTACAACGCAATTGCATTGCATAGAATAAAGCGACAACCATATGGCTCCTGCCAGTTGCCGATAACTCGGTTACAAAACATGATCATCTCATACAATAAAATTTAGCATCATGTCTTGACCATATCACATCACAACATGCCCTGCAAAAACAAGTTAGACGTCCTCTACTTTGTTGTTGCAAGTTTTACGTGGCTGCTACGGGCTTAGCAAGAACCGTTCTTACCTACGCATCAAAACCACAACGATAGTTTGTCAAGTTGGTGCTGTTTTAACCTTCGCTAGGACCGGGCGTAGCCACACTTGGTTCAACTAAAGTTGGAGAAACTGACACCCGCCAGCCACCTGTGTGCAAAGCACGTCGGTAGAACCAGTCTCGCGTAAGCGTACGCGTAATGTCGGTCCAGGCCGCTTCATCCAGCAATACCGCCAAATCAAAGTATGACATGTTGGTAAGCAGTATGACTTATATCGCCCACAACTCACTTGTGTTCTACTCGTGCACAACATCAACGCATAAAACCTAGGCTCTGATGCCACTGTTGGGGAACGTAGTAATTTCAAAAAAATTCCTATGCACACGCAAGATCATGGTGATGCATAGCAACGAGAGGGGAGAGTGTTGTCTACGTACCCTCGTAGACCGGCAACGGAAGTGTTGACACAATGTAGAGGAAGTAGTCGTACGTCTTCCTGATCCGACCGATCCAAGTACCGAACGTACGACACCTCCGAGTTCTGCACACGTTCAACTCAGTGACGTCCCTCGAGTTCCGATCCAGCAAAACGTTGAGGGAGAGTTTCTTCAGCATGACAACGTGATGACGGTGATGATGTTCTACCGATGCAGGGCTTCGCCTAAGCACCGCTACGATATGACCGAGGTGGAATATGGTGGAAGGGGGCACCGCACACGGCTAAGGAACGATCACGAGGATCAACTTGTGTGTCATGGGGTGCCCCTTGCCTCAGTATATAAAGGAGGGAGAGGGGGAGGTGCGGCCGGCCCTATGGGTGCGCCTGGAGGAGTCCTACTCCAACCGGGAGTAGGACTCCCCCCTCTTGCCTTGTTTGGAAAAGGAAGGAGGAAGGGAGAAAGACGAAAGGGGGCACCGCCCCCCTTCCTTGTCCTATTAGAACTAGGGGGGAGGGGGCGCGCGGCCTGCCCTGGCCGGCCCTCCTCTTCTCCCTTATGGCCCGTGTAGGCCCAATAACCCCCGAGGGGGGTTCCGGTAACCCCCCGGTACTCCGGTAAAATCCCGATTTCCCCCGGAACGTTTTCGATATCCAAATATAGGCTTCCAATATATCAATCTTTGTGTCTCGACCATTTCGAGACTCCTCGTCATGTCCGTGATCACATCCGGGACTCCGAACAACCTTCGGTACATCAAAACACAAAAAACCTAATTACGATCGTCACCGAACTTTAAGCGTGTGGACCCTACGGGTTCGAGACCTTCTCACCCGTAGCGATGCTTAAGTCCGTCCGAATCATGTTAGCAATTGCCGCATTTTATGATTATGAAATTTGGCAAATGGATGTCAAAACTGCATTCCTGAATGGATTTCTGGAAGAAGAGTTGTATATGATGCAACCAGAAGGTTTTGTCGATCCAAAGGGAGCTAACAAAGTATGCAAGCTCCAGCGATCCATTTATGGACTGGTGCGAGCCTCTCGGAGTTGGAATAAACGTTTTGATAGTGTGATCAAAGCATTTGGTTTTATACAGACTTTCGGAGAAGCCTGTATTTACAAGAAAGTGAGTGGGAGCTCTGTAGCATTTCTGATATTATATGTGGATGACATATTACTGATTGGAAATGATATAGAATTTCTGGATAGCATAAAGGGATACTTGAATAAAAGTTTTTCAATGAAAGACCTCGGTGAAGCTGCTTACATATTAGGCATTAAGATCTATAGAGATAGATCAAGACGCTTAATTGGACTTTCACAAAGCACATACCTTGAGAAGATTTTGAAGAAATTCAAAATGGATCAAGCAAAGAAAGGATTCTTGCCTATATTACAAGGTGTGAAATTGAGTAAGACTCAATGCCCGACCACTGCAGAAGATAGAGAGAATATGAAAGATGTTCCCTATGTATCAGTCATAGGCTCTATCATGTATGCAATGCTGTGTACCAGACCTGATGTGTGCCTTGCTATAAGTTTAGCAGGGAGGTACCAAAGTAATCCAGGAGTGGATCACTGGACAGCGGTCAAGAACATCCTGAAATACCTGAAAAGGACTAAGGATATGTTTCTCGTATATGGAGGTGACAAAGAGCTCATCGTAAAAGGTTACGTTGATGCAAGCTTTGACACTGATCCGGACGATTCTAAATCGCAAACCGGATACGTGTTTACATTAAACGGTGGAGCTGTCAGTTGGTGCAGTTCTAAACAAAGCGTCGTAGCGGGATCTACATGTGAAGCGGAATACATAGCTGCTTCGGAAGCAGCAAATGAAGGAGTCTGGATGAAGGAGTTCATATCCGATCTAGGTGTCATACCTAGTGCATCGGGTCCAATGAAAATCTTTTGTGACAATACTGGTGCAATTGCCTTGGCAAAGGAATCCAGATTTCACAAAAGGACCAAACACATCAAGAGACGCTTCAACTCCATTCGGGATCTAGTCCAGGTGGGAGACATAGAGATTTGCAAGATACATACGGATCTGAATGTTGCAGACCCGTTGACTAAGCCTCTTCCACGAGCAAAACATGATCAGCACCAAAGCTCCTTGGGTGTTAGAATCATTACAGTGTAATCTAGATTATTGACTCTAGTGCAAGTGGGAGACTGAAGGAAATATGCCCTAGAGTCAATAATAAAGTTATTATTTATTTCCTTATAATCATGATAAATGTTTATTATTCATGCTAGAATTGTATTTACCGGAAACATAATACATGTGTGAATACATAGACAAACTAAGTGTCACTAGTATGCCTCTACTAGACTAGCTCGTTAATCAAAGATGGTTATGTTTCCTAACCATGAACAATGAGTTGTTATTTGATTAACGAGGTCACATCATTAGTAGAATGATCTGATTGACATGACCCATTCCATTAGCTTAGCACCCGATCGTTTAGTATGTTGCTATTGCTTTCTTCATGACTTATACATGTTCCTATGACTATGAGATTATGCAACTCCCGTTTACCGGAGGAACACTTTGGGTACTACCAAACGTCACAACGTAACTGGGTGATTATAAAGGAGTACTACAGGTGTCTCCAATGGTCGATGTTGGGTTGGCGTATTTCGAGATTAGGATTTGTCACTCCGATTGTCGGAGAGGTATCTCTGGGCCCTCTCGGTAATACACATCACATAAGCCTTGCAAGCATTACAACTAATATGTTAGTTGTGAGATGATGTATTACGGAACGAGTAAAGAGACTTGCCAGTAACGAGATTGAACTAGGTATTGGATACCGACGATCGAATCTCGGGCAAGTAACATACCGATGACAAAGGGAACAACGTATGTTGTTATGCGGTCTGACCGATAAAGATCTTCGTAGAATATGTAGGAGCCAATATGGGCATCCAGGTCCCGCTATTGGTTATTAACCGGAGACGTGTCTCGGTCATGTCTACATTGTTCTCGAACCCGTAGGGTCCGCACGCTTAAGGTTACGATGACAGTTATATTATGAGTTTATGCATTTTGATGTACCTAAGGTTGTTCGGAGTCTCGGATGTGATCACGGACATGACGAGGAGTCTCGAAATGATCGAGACGTAAAGATTGATATATTGGAAGCCTATATTTGGATATCGGAAGTGTTCCGGGTGAAATCGGGATTTTACCGGAATACCGGGAGGGTTACCGGAACCCCCCGGGAGCTATTTGGGCCATAGTGGGCCTTAGTGGAAAATAGAAGGGGCTTCCCTAGTTGGGCTGCGCGCCCCCCTTCCCCTAGTCCTATTAGGACTAGGAGAGGTGGCCGGCCCCCTCCTCCTCTTTTCCCCTCCGAGGAATCCTAGTTGGACTAGGATTGGAGGGGGAATCCTACTCCCAGAGGGAGTAGGACTCTCCTGCGCCTCCCCCCTTGGCCGGCCAGCCTCCCCTCCTCTCCTCCTTTATATACGGAGGCAGGGGCACCTCTAAACACACAAGTTGACACAAGTTGATCCACGTGATCGATTCCTTAGCCGTGTGCGGTGCCCCCTGCCACCATATTCCTCGATAATACTGTAGCGGAGTTTAGGCGAAGCCCTGCTGCTGTAGTTCATCAAGATCGTCACCACGCCGTCGTGCTGACGAAACTCTTCCCCGACACTTTGCTGGATCGGAGTCCGGGGATCGTCATCGAGCTGAACGTGTGCTCGAACTCGAAGGTGCCGTAGTTTCGGTGCTTGATCGGTTGGATCGAGAAGACGTACGACTACTTCCTCTACGTCGTGTCATCGCTTCTGCAGTCGGTCTGCGTTGGGTACGTAGACAATACTCTCCCCTCATTGCTATGCATCACATGATCTTGCGTGTGCGTAGGAAATTTTTTGAAATTACTACGAAACCCTACAGTGGTATCAGAGCCAGGTTATTGATGTTGATGTTATATGCACGAGTAGAACACAAGTGAGTTGTGGACGGTACAAGTCATACTGCCTACCAGCATGTCATACTTTGGTTCGGCGGTATTGTTGGACGAGACGACCCAGACCAACCTTACGCGTACGCTTACGCGAGACCGATTCCCTCGACGTGCTTTGCACAGAGATGGCTTGCGGGCGACTGTCTCTCCAACTTTAGTTGAACCAAGTATGGCTACGCCCGGTCCTTGCAAAGGTTAAAACGGAGTCTATTTGACAAACTATCGTTGTGGTTTTGATGCGTAGGTGAGATTGGTTCTTACTCAAGCCCGTAGCAGCCACGTAAAACATGCAACAACAAAGTAGAGGACGTCTAACTTGTTTTTGCAGGGCATGTTGTGATGTGATATGGTCAAGGCATGATGCTGAATTTTATTGTATGAGATGATCATGTTTTGTAACCGAGTTATCGGCAACTGGCAGGAGCCATATGGTTGTCGCTTTATTGTATGCAATGCAATCGCGATGTAATGCTTTACTTTATTACTAAACGGTAGTGATAGTCGTGGAAGCATAAGATTGGCGAGACGACAACGATGCTACGATGGAGATCAAGGTGTCGCGCCGGTGACGATGGTGATCATGACGGTGCTTCGGAGATGGAGATCACAAGCACAAGATGATGATGACCATATCATATCACTTATATTGATTGCATGTGATGTTTATCTTTTTATGCATCTTATCTTGCTTTGATTGACGGTAGCATTATAAGATGATCTCTCACTAAATTATCAAGAAGTGTTCTCCCTGAGTATGCACCGTTGCCAAAGTTCGTCGTGCCCAGACACCACGTGATGATCGGGTGTGATAAGCTCTACGTCCATCTACAATGGGTGCAAGCCAGTTTTGCACACGCAGAATACTCAGGTTAAACTTGACGAGCCTAGCATATGCAGATATGGCCTCGGAACACGGAGACCGAAAGGTCGAGCGTGAATCATATAGTAGATATGATCAACATAACGATGTTCACCATTGAAAACTACTCCATCTCACGTGATGATCGGTCATGGTTTAGTTGATTTGGATCACGTAATCACTTAGAGGATTAGAGGGATGTCTATCTAAGTGAGAGTTCTTAAATAATATGATTAATTGAACTTAAATTTATCATGAACTTAGTACCTGATAGTATCTTGCTTGTTTATGTTGATTGTAGATAGATGGCTCGTGCTGTTGTTCCGTTGAATTTTAATGCGTTCCTTGAGAAAGCAAAGTTGAAAGATGATGGTAGCAATTACACGGACTGGGTCCGTAACTTGAGGATTATCCTCATTGCTGCACAGAAAAATTACGTCCTGGAAGCACCGCTGGGTGCCAGGCCTGCTGCTGGAGCAACACCAGATGTTATGAACGTCTGGCAGAGCAAAGCTGATGACTACTCGATAGTTCAGTGTGCCATGCTTTACGGCTTAGAATCGAGACTTCAACGACGTTTTGAACGTCATGGAGCATATGAGATGTTCCAGGAGTTGAAGTTAATATTTCAAGCAAATGCCCGAATTGAGAGATATGAAGTCTCCAATAAGTTCTATAGCTGCAAGATGGAGGAGAACAGTTCTGTCAGTGAGCATATACTCAAAATGTCTGGGTATAATAATCACTTAATTCAGTTGGGAGTTAATCTTCCGGATGATTGCGTTATTAACAGAATTCTCCAATCACTGCCACCAAGCTACAAGAGCTTCGTGATGAACTATAATATGCAAGGGATGAACAAGACTATTCCCGAGCTCTTCGCAATGCTGAAAGCTGCGGAGGTAGAAATCAAGAAGGAGCATCAAGTGTTGATGGTTAACAAGACCACTAGTTTCAAGAAAAAGGGCAAAGGGAAGAAAAAGGGGAACTTCAAGAAGAACGGCAAGCAAGTTGCTGCTCAAGAGAAGAAACCCAAGTCTGGACCTAAGCCTGAAACTGAGTGCTTCTACTGCAAGCAGACTGGTCACTGGAAGCGGAACTGCTCCAAGTATTTGGCGGATAAGAAGGATGGCAAGGTGAACAAAGGTATATGTGATATACATGTTATTGATGTGTACCTTACTAGAGCTCGCAGTAGCACCTGGGTATTTGATACTGGTTCTGTTGCTAATATTTGCAACTCGAAACAGGGACTACGGAATAAGCGGGCACTGGCAAAGGACGAGGTGACGATGCGCGTGGGAAACGGTTCCAAAGTCGATGTGATCGCAGTCGGCACGCTACCTCTACATCTACCTTCGGGATTAATATTAGACCTAAATAATTGTTATTTGGTGCCAGCGTTGAACATGAACATTATATCTGGATCTTGTTTAATGCGAGACGGTTATTCATTTAAATCAGAGAATAATGGTTGTTCTATTTATATGAGTAATATCTTTTATGGTCATGCACCCTTGAAGAGTGGTCTATTCTTATTGAATCTCGATAGTAGTAATACACATATTCATAATGTTGAAGCCAAAAGATGCAGAGTTGATAATGAAAGTGCAACTTATTTGTGGCACTGTCGTTTAGGTCATATCGGTATAAAGCGCATGAAGAAACTCCATGCTGATGGACTTTTGGAACCACTTGATTATGAATCACTTGGTACTTGCGAACCGTGCCTCATGGGCAAGATGACTAAAACACCGTTCTCCGGTACTATGGAGAGAGCAACAGATTTGTTGGAAATCATACATACCGATGTATGTGGCCCGATGAATATTGAGGCTCGTGGCGGATATCGTTATTTTCTCACCTTCACAGATGATTTAAGCAGATATGGGTATATCTACTTAATGAAACATAAGTCTGAAACATTTGAAAAGTTCAAAGAATTTCAGAGTGAAGTTGAAAATCATCGTAACAAGAAAATAAAATTTCTACGATCTGATCGTGGAGGAGAATATTTGAGTTACGAGTTTGGTGTACATTTGAAAAACTGTGGAATAGTTTCGCAACTCACGCCACCCGGAACACCACAGCATAATGGTGTGTCCGAACGTCGTAATCGTACTTTACTAGATATGGTGCGATCTATGATGTCTCTTACTGATTTACCGCTATCATTTTGGGGATATGCTTTAGAGACGGCCGCATTCACGTTAAATAGGGCACCATCAAAATCCGTTGAGACGACGCCTTATGAACTGTGGTTTGGCAAGAAACCAAAGTTGTCGTTTCTTAAAGTTTGGGGCTGCGATGCTTATGTGAAAAAGCTTCAACCTGATAAGCTCGAACCCAAATCGGAGAAATGTGTCTTCATAGGATACCCAAAGGAAACTGTTGGGTACACCTTCTATCACAGATCCGAAGGCAAGACATTCGTTGCTAAGAATGGATCATTTCTAGAGAAGGAGTTTCTCTCGAAAGAAGTGAGTGGGAGGAAAGTAGAACTTGACGAGGTAACTGTACCCGCTCCCTTACTGGAAAGTAGTTCATCACAGAAAACTGTTTCAGTGACACCTACACCAGTTAGTGAGGAAGCCAATGATAATGATCATGAAACTTCAGATCAAGATACTACTGAACCTCGTAGATCAACCAGAGTAAGATCCGCACCAGAGTGGTACGGTAATCCTGTTCTGGAGGTCATGCTACTAGATCATGATGAACCTACGAACTATGAAGAAGCGATGGTGAGCCCAGATTCCGCAAAGTGGCTTGAAGCCATGAAATCTGAGATGGGATCCATGTATGAGAACAAAGTATGGACTTTGTTGACTTGCCCGATGATCGGCAAGCAATTGAGAATAAATGGATCTTTAAGAAGAAGACTGACGCTGATGGTAATGTTACTGTCTACAAAGCTCGACTTGTCGCAAAAGGTTTTCGGCAAGTTCAAGGGATTGACTACGATGAGACCTTCTCACCCGTAGCGATGCTTAAGTCCGTCCGAATCATGTTAGCAATTGCCGCATTTTATGATTATGAAATTTGGCAAATGGATGTCAAAACTGCATTCCTGAATGGATTTCTGGAAGAAGAGTTGTATATGATGCAACCAGAAGGTTTTGTCGATCCAAAGGGAGCTAACAAAGTATGCAAGCTCCAGCGATCCATTTATGGACTGGTGCGAGCCTCTCGGAGTTGGAATAAACGTTTTGATAGTGTGATCAAAGCATTTGGTTTTATACAGACTTTCGGAGAAGCCTGTATTTACAAGAAAGTGAGTGGGAGCTCTGTAGCATTTCTGATATTATATGTGGATGACATATTACTGATTGGAAATGATATAGAATTTCTGGATAGCATAAAGGGATACTTGAATAAAAGTTTTTCAATGAAAGACCTCGGTGAAGCTGCTTACATATTAGGCATTAAGATCTATAGAGATAGATCAAGACGCTTAATTGGACTTTCACAAAGCACATACCTTGAGAAGATTTTGAAGAAATTCAAAATGGATCAAGCAAAGAAAGGATTCTTGCCTATATTACAAGGTGTGAAATTGAGTAAGACTCAATGCTCGACCACTGCAGAAGATAGAGAGAATATGAAAGATGTTCCCTATGTATCAGTCATAGGCTCTATCATGTATGCAATGCTGTGTACCAGACCTGATGTGTGCCTTGCTATAAGTTTAGCAGGGAGGTACCAAAGTAATCCAGGAGTGGATCACTGGACAGCGGTCAAGAACATCCTGAAATACCTGAAAAGGACTAAGGATATGTTTCTCGTATATGGAGGTGACAAAGAGCTCATCGTAAAAGGTTACGTTGATGCAAGCTTTGACACTGATCCGGACGATTCTAAATCGCAAACCGGATACGTGTTTACATTAAACGGTGGAGCTGTCAGTTGGTGCAGTTCTAAACAAAGCGTCGTAGCGGGATCTACATGTGAAGCGGAATACATAGCTGCTTCGGAAGTAGCAAATGAAGGAGTCTGGATGAAGGAGTTCATATCCGATCTAGGTGTCATACCTAGTGCATCGGGTCCAATGAAAATCTTTTGTGACAATACTGGTGCAATTGCCTTGGCAAAGGAATCCAGATTTCACAAAAGGACCAAACACATCAAGAGACGCTTCAACTCCATCCGGGATCTAGTCCAGGTGGGAGACATAGAGATTTGCAAGATACATACGGATCTGAATGTTGCAGACCCGTTGACTAAGCCTCTTCCACGAGCAAAACATGATCAGCACCAAAGCTCCTTGGGTGTTAGAATCATTACAGTGTAATCTAGATTATTGACTCTAGTGCAAGTGGGAGACTGAAGGAAATATGCCCTAGAGTCAATAATAAAGTTATTATTTATTTCCTTATAATCATGATAAATGTTTATTATTCATGCTAGAATTGTATTTACCGGAAACATAATACATGTGTGAATACATAGACAAACAAAGTGTCACTAGTATGCCTCTACTAGACTAGCTCGTTAATCAAAGATGGTTATGTTTCCTAACCATGAACAATGAGTTGTTATTTGATTAACGAGGTCACATCATTAGTAGAATGATCTGATTGACATGACCCATTCCATTAGCTTAGCACCCGATCGTTTAGTATGTTGCTATTGCTTTCTTCATGACTTATACATGTTCCTATGACTATGAGATTATGCAACTCCCGTTTACCGGAGGAACACTTTGGGTACTACCAAACGTCACAACATAACTGGGTGATTATAAAGGAGTACTACAGGTGTCTCCAATGGTCGATGTTGGGTTGGCGTATTTCGAGATTAGGATTTGTCACTCCGATTGTCGGAGAGGTATCTCTGGGCCCTCTCGGTAATACACATCACATAAGCCTTGCAAGCATTACAACTAATATGTTAGTTGTGAGATGATGTATGACGGAACGAGTAAAGAGACTTGCCAGTAACGAGATTGAACTAGGTATTGGATACCGACGATCGAATCTCGGGCAAGTAACATACCGATGACAAAGGGAACAACGTATGTTGTTATGCGGTCTGACCGATAAAGATCTTCGTAGAATATGTAGGAGCCAATATGGGCATCCAGGTCCCGCTATTGGTTATTGACCGGAGACGTGTCTCGGTCATGTCTACATTGTTCTCGAACCCGTAGGGTCCGCACGCTTAAGGTTACGATGACAGTTATATTATGAGTTTATGCATTTTGATGTACCGAAGGTTGTTCGGAGTCCCGGATGTGATCACGGACATGACGAGGAGTCTCGAAATGATCGAGACGTAAAGATTGATATATTGGAAGCCTATATTTGGATATCGGAAGTGTTCCGGGTGAAATCGGGATTTTACCGGAATACCGGGAGGGTTACCGGAACCCCCCGGGAGCTATTTGGGCCATAGTGGGCCTTAGTGGAAAAGAGAAGGGGCTGCCCTAGTTGGGCTGCGCGCCCCCCCCCTTCCCCTAGTCCTATTAGGACTAGGAGAGGTGGCCGGCCCCCTCCTCCTCTTTTCCCCTCCGAGGAATCCTAGTTGGACTAGGATAGGAGGGGGAATCCTACTCCCAGAGGGAGTAGGACTCTCCTGCGCCTCCCCCCCTTGGCCGGCCAGCCTCCCCTCCTCTCCTCCTTTATATACGGAGGCAGGGGCACCTCTAAACACACAAGTTGACACAAGTTGATCCACGTGATCGATTCCTTAGCCGTGTGTGGTGCCCCCTGCCACCATATTCCTCGATAATACTGTAGCGGAGTTTAGGCGAAGCCCTGCTGCTGTAGTTCATCAAGATCGTCACCACGCCGTCGTGCTGACGAAACTCTTCCCCGACACTTTGCTGGATCGGAGTCCGGGGATCGTCATCGAGCTGAACGTGTGCTCGAACTCGGAGGTGCCGTAGTTTCGGTGCTTGATCGGTTGGATCGAGAAGACGTACGACTACTTCCTCTACGTCGTGTCATCGCTTCCGCAGTCGGTCTGCGTTGGGTACGTAGACAATACTCTCCCCTCGTTGCTATGCATCACATGATCTTGCGTGTGCGTAGGAAAATTTTTGAAATTACTACGAAACCCTACAGATATAAGGAGATAAATAATAATTTTATTATTGCCTCTAGGGCATATTTCCTTCACCTACACCAATTAGTGAGGAAGCTAATGATGATGATAATGAAACGTCATATCAAGTTACTACCGAACCTCATAGATCAACCAGAGTACGATCTACACCAGAGTGGTATGGTAATCCTGTTCTGGAGGTCATGTTACTAGACCATGACGAATCTAAGAACTATCAGGAAGCGATGATGAGCCTATATTCCGCAAAATGGCTTGAGGCCATAAAATCTAAGATGGGATCCATGTATGAGAGAAAAGTGTGGACTTTGGTTGACTTGCCCGATGATCGGCAAGCCATAGAGAATAAATGGATCTTCAAGAAGAAGACTGACACTGACGGTAATGTTACTGTCTACAAAGCTCGACTTGTTCAAAAGGTTTTTGAGAAGTTCAAGAAGTTGACTACGATGAGACCTTCTCACCCGTAGCGATGCTTAAGTCTGTCTGAATCATGTTAGCAATTGCCGCATTTTATAATTATGAAATTTGGCAAATGGATGGCAAAACTGCATTCCTTAATGGATATCTTAAAGAAGAGTAGTATATGATGCAACCAGAAGGTTTTGTCAATCATAAAGTTGCGAACAAAATGTGCAAACTCCAGCGATCCATTTATGGACTGGTGCAAGCCTCTCGGAGTTGCAATACACGCTTTGATAGTGTGATCAAAGCGTATGGTTTTATAAAGACTTTTGAAGAAGCTTGTATTTACAAGAAAGTGAGTGGGAGCTCTATAGCATTTCTAATATTATATGTGGATGACATATTGTTGATTGAAATAATACAGAATTTTCTGGATAGCATTGATACGTCTCCAACGTATCTATAATTTTTGATTGTTCCATGCTATATTATATCCTGTTTTGGAAATTATTAGGATTTATTATACACTTTTATATTATTTTTGGGACTAACCTATTAACCGGAGGCCCAACCCAGAATTGCTGTTTTTTGCCTATTTTAGGGTTTCGCAGAAAAAGAATATCAAACGGAGTCCAAACAGAATGAAACCTTCGGGAACGTGATTTTTGGAATGAACATGATCCAGAGGACTTGGACCCTACGTCAAGCAATCAACCAGGAAGGCACGAGGTAGGGGCACGCCAACCCCCCCCCCCCCCGAGGCGCGCCCTCCACCCTCGTGGGGCCCATGTTGCTCCATCGACGTACTCCTTCCTCCTATATATAACTATGTACCTCCAAACTACCAGATATGGAGCCAAAACCCTAATTCCACCGCCGTAACTTTCTGTATCCACGAGATCCCATCTTGGGGCCTTTTCCGGAGCTCCGCCGGAGGGGGTATCGATCACGGAGGGCTTCTACATCAACACCATAGCCTCTCCGATGAAGTGTGAGTAGTTTACTTCAGACCTACGGGTCCATAGTTATTAGCTAGATGGCTTCTTCTCTCTTTTTGGATCTCAATACAAAGTTCGCCCCCTCTCTTGTGGAGATCTATTCGATGTAATCTTCTTTTGCGGTGTGTTTGTTGAGACCATTGAATTGTGGGTTTATGATCAAGTTTATCTATGAACAATATTTGAATCTTCTCTGGATTCTTTTATGTATGATTGGTTATCTTTGCAAGTCTATTTGAATTATCAGTTTGGTTTGGCCTACTAGATTGATCTTTCTTGCAAGGGGAGAAGTACTTAGCTTTGGGTTCAATCTTGCAGTGTCCTTTCCCAGTGATAGTAGGGGCAGCAAGGCACGTATTGTATTGTTTCCATCGAGGATAACAAGATGTGGTTTATATCATATTGCATGAGTTTATCCCTCTACATCATGTCATCTTGCTTAAAGTGTTACTCTGTTCTCTTGAACTTAATACTCTAGATGCGTGCTGGATAGCGGTCGATGTATGGAGTAATAGTAGTAGATGCAGGCAGGAGTCGGTCTACTTGTCTCGGGCGTGATTCTTATATACATGATCATACCTAGATATTCTCATAACTATGCTAAATTATGTCAATTGCTCAACAGTAATTTGTTCACCCACCGTCATACTTATGCTCTCGATAGAAGCCTCTAGTGAAACCTATGGCCCCCGGGTCTATTTTCCATCATATTAATCTTCCAATACTTAGTTATTTCCTTTGCCATTTATTTTACTTGCATCTTTATTTCTCTTTATCATAAAAATAGCAAAAATATTATCTTATCATATCTATCAGATCTCACTCTCGTAGGTGACCGTGAAGGGATTGACAACCCCTTTATCGCATTGGTTGCGAGGAGTTTATTTGTTTGTGTAGGTGCGAGGGACTCATGCGTGGCCTCCTGCTGGATTGATACCTTGGTTCTCAAAAACTGAGGGAAATACTTATGCTGGTCTACTGCATCACCCTTTCCTCTTCAAGGGAAAACCAACGCAGTGCTCAAGAGGTAGCAAACAAAAACTTGAAATTATTGAAAATAAAGTTGCTACCGTAGAGTTAATTGAAAATTTTGATAAAAAGATCCACAACCAAATTACTCAATATGGATATAAAGTAGGAGTCACTTTGAAAAATATTAAGGAGAAGGAACCCATAGTTAATGAAAGAAAAAATCATGATTCCACTAGAATCGATAAACTTGAGGGTATCATTACGAACTTGGGAACCGCTTTTTCTTCCGTAAAGAATACCCCAAAACCCCCAATTAAAATTGCCAAGCTTATGTATGTTCCTAAAAATAAGGGTGAATCCTCTAGCAAAGAAATAGCGGATCTCAAATCTATAAGTATTCATCCTAATCTTTTTACTATCATTAAGGAACCATTTGCTACTAATGATTTTTTCATTTTGTGCCTAGAAGTTTGATTATTTATAAAAGGAAAGAAACTCCTAAAGAAAATAGATGTCTCATTAAATAATTACCAACTGAGGATACCTATACTATCTTCGGTTTTATGCCTAGCTAGGGGCGTTAAACAATAGCGCTTGTTGGGAGGCAACCCAATTTTATTTTTATTCCTTGCTTTTTGCTCCTGTTTAGTAATAAATAATTTATCTAGCCTCTGTTTTGGTTGTGTTTTTTGTGTTTAATTAGTGTTTGTGACAAGTAGAACCGTTGGGAAGACTTGGGGAAAGTCTTTTTAATCTTGCTGTAAAAAACAGAAACTTTAGCGCTCACGAGAACTGCTGCCATTTTTATTTGGAAAGTGATATTTAGTTAATTCTTTGTGAAGATGATTAATAGACAAATTACTCAGGTCCAAAATTTTATTTTATAATTTTTGGGGTTCCAGATCTTGCATTAGCTACAGATTACTACAGACTGTTCTGTTTTTGACAGATTCTGTTTTTCGTGTGTTGTTTGCTTATTTTGATGAATCTATGACTAGTAAAATAGTTTATAAACCATAGAGGAGTTGGAATACGTCAGTTTTAACACCAATATAAATAAAGAATGAGTTCATTACAGTAACTTGAAGTGGTGTTTTGTTTTCTTTTGCTAATGGAGCTCACGAGATTTTCTACTTTAAGTTTTGTGTTGTGAAGTTTTCAAGTTTTGGGTAAAGATTTGATGGATTATGGAACAAGGAGTGGCAAGAGCCTAAGCTTGGGGATGCCCATGGCACCCCCAAGATAATCTAAAGACACCTAAAAGCCAAAGCTTGGGGATGCCCCGGAAGGTATCCCCTCTTTTGTCTACTTCTATCGGTAACTTTACTTTGAGCTATATTTTTATTTATCACATGATATGTGTTTTGCTTGGAGCGTATTGTATTATTTGAGTCTTTATTTGTTAGTTTTCCACAATCATCATTGCTTCACACACCTTTTTGATAGAGACACTCATGATTCGGAAATTGTTAGAATACTCTATGTGCTTCACTTATATCTTTTGAGTTACATAGTTTTTGCTCTAGTGCTTCACTTATATCTTTTAGAGCACGTTGGTAGATTTTTTTATAGAAACCATTGTTCTCTCATGCTTCACTTAGATTATTTTGAGAGTTCTACAAAACAGCATGGTAATTTGCTTTAATTATGTTAGGCATTCAAGATTAATAATAAAATTTTCTTATGAATGTGTTGAATACTATGAGAAGTTTGAAACTTGATAATTGTTTTGAGATATGGGGATGGTGATATTAGAGTCGTGCTAGTTGATTAGTTGTGAATTTGAGAAATGCTTGTGTTGAAGTTTGTGATTCCCGTAGCATGCACGTATGATGAACCGTTATGTAAAGAAGTCGGAGCATGATGTATTTATTGATTGTCCTCCTTATGAGTGACGGTCGGGGACGAGCGATGGTCTTTTCCTACCAATATATCCCCCTAGGAGCATGCGCGTAGTACTTTGCTTCGATAACTAATAGATTTTTGCAATGAGTATGTGAGTTCTTTATGACTAATGTTGAGTCCATGGATTATACACACTCTCACCCTTCCACCATTGCTAGCCTCTCTAATACCGCGCACCTTTCGCCGGTATCATACACCCACCATATACCTTCCTCAAAACAACCACCATACCTACCTATCATGGCATTTCCATAGCCATTCCGAGATATATTGCCATGCAACTTTCCACCGTTTCGTTCACTATGACACGCGCCATCATTGTCATATTGCTTCGCATGATCATGTAGTTGACATTTTAATTGTGGCAAAGCCACCGTTCATAATTCTTTCATATAAGTCACTCATGCATCATTGCTATCCCGGTATACCGCCGGAGGCATTAATATAGAGTCATACTTTGTTCTAGTATCGAGTTGTAATCATTGAGTTGTAAATAAATAGAAGTGTGATGATCATCATTCATAGAGTATTGTCCTCAAAAAAAGAAGAAAGGACAAATAAAAAAAGGCCCAAAAAGAATAAATAAATAAATAAAAAGGGGCAATACTACTATCCTTTTTTCCACACTTGTGCTTCAAAGTAGCACCATGATCTTCATGATAGAGAGTCTCCTATGCTATCACTTTCATATACTAGTGGGAATTTTTCATTATAGAACTTGTCTTGTATATTCCAACGATGGGCTTCCTCAAATGCCCTAAGTCTTCGTGAGCAAGCAAGTTGGATGCACACCCACTTAGTTTATTTTTTTTGAGCTTTCATATACTTATAGCTCAAGTGCATCCGTTGCATGGGAATCCCTAATCACTCACATTGATATCTATTAATGGGCATCTCAATAGCCCGTTGATACGCCTAGTTAATGTGGGACTATCTTCTCCCTTTTTGTCTTCTCCACAACCACCATTCTATTCCCCCTATAGTGCTACGTCCATGGCTCACGCTCATGTATTACGTGAAGATTGAAAAAGTTTGAGAACACCAAAATTATGAAACAATTGCTTGGCTTCTCATCGGGGTTGTGCATGATTTAAATACTTTGTGTGGTGAAGATGGAGCATAGCCAGACTATATGATTTTGTAGGGATAACTTTCTTTGGCCATGTAATTTTAAAGAGACATGATTGCTTAGTTAGTATGCTTGAAGTATTATTATTTCTATGTCAATATTGAACTTTTTTCTTGAATCTATCGGATCTGAATATTCATATCACAATTAAGAAGAATTACATTGAAATTATGCCAAGTAGCATTCCACATCAAAAATTCTATTTTTATCATTTACCTATTCGAGGACGAGCAGGAATTAAGCTTGGGGATGCTTGATACGTCTCCAACATATCTATAATTTTTTATTGTTCCATGCTATATTATATCCTGTTTTGGACATTATTGGGCTTTATTATACACTTTTATATTATTTTTGGGACTAACCTATTAACCGGAGGCCCAGCCCAGAATTGTTGTTTTTTGCCTATTTTAGGATTTCACAGAAAAAGAATATCAAACGGAGTCCAAACGGAATGAAACCTTCGGGAATGTGATTTTCGGAATGAACATGATCCAGAGGACTTGGACCCTACGTCAAGCAATCAACCATGAGGCACGAGGTAGGGGGGCGCGCCCACCCCCCAGGCGCGCCCTCCACCCTCGTGGGGCCCATGTTGCTCAACCGACGTACTCCTTCCTCCTATGTATACCTACGTACCTCCAAACTACCAGATACGGAACCAAAACCCTAATTCCACCGCCGTAACTCTATGTATCCATGAGATCCCATCTTGGGGCCTTTTCCGGAGCTCCACCGGAGGGGGTATCGATCACGGAGGGCTTCTACATCAACATCATAGCCTCTCCGATGATGTGTGAGTAGCTCACTTCAGACCTACTGGTTCATAGTTATTAGCTAGATGGCTTCTTCTCTCTTTTTGGATCTCAATACAAAGTTCTCCCCCTCTCTTACGGAGATCTATTCGATGTAATCTTGTTTTGCGGTGTGTTTGTTGAGACCGTTGAATTGTGGGTTTATGATCAAGTTTATCTATGAACAATATTTAATCTTCTCTGAATTCTTTTATGTATGATTGGTTATCTTTGCAAGTCTCTTCGAATTATCAGTTTGGTTTGGCCAACTAGATTGATCTTTCTTGCAATGGGAGAAGTGCTTAGCTTTGGGTTCAATCTCGCGGTGTCCTTTCCCAGTGCCAGTAGGGGAAGCAAGGCACGTATTGTATTGTTGCCATCGAGGATAACAAGATGAGGTTTATATCATATTGCATGAGTTTATCCCTCTACATCATGTCATCTTGCTTAAAGCGTTACTCTGTTCTCTTGAACTTAATACTCTAGATGCATGCTGGATAGCGGTCGATGTGTGGAGTAATAGTAGTAGATGCAGGCAGGATTCGGTGTACTTGTCTCGGACCTGATGCCTATATAAATGATCATACCTAGATATTCTCATAACTATGCTCAATTCTGTCAATTGCTCAACAGTAATTTGTTCACCCACCGTAATACTTATGCTCTCGAGAGAAACCTCTAGTGAAACCTATGGCCCCCGGGTCTATTTTCCATCATATTAATCTTCCAATACTTAGTTATTTCCTTTGCCATTTATTTTACTTGCCTCTTTATTTCTCTTTATCATAAAATAGCAAAAATATTATCTTATCATATCTATCAGATCTCACTCTCGTAGGTGACCGTGAAGGGATTGACAACCCCTTTATCGCGTTGGTTGCGAGGAGTTTATTTGTTTGTGTAGGTGCGAGGGACTCGTGCGTGGCCTCCTACTTGATTGGTACCTTGGTTCTCAAAAACTGAGGGAAATACTTACGCAGCTCTACTGCATCACCCTTTCCTCTTCAAGGGAAAACCAACGCAGTGCTCAAGAGGTAGCAAGCATAAAAGGATACTTGAATAAGACTTTTTTAATGAAAGACCTCGGTGAAGCTGTTTATATATTGGGCATTAAGATCTATAGAGATAGATCAAGACGCTTAATTGGACTTTCACAAAGCAGATACCTTGAGAAAGTTTTGAAGAAGTTCAAAATGGATTAGTCAAAAAAGGTTTCTTGCCTGTGTTACAAGGTGTGAAGTTGAGTCAGACTCAATGTCCGACCACTGCTGAAGATAGAGAGAAACTGAAAGTCATTCCCTATGCCTCAGCCATAGGTTCTATCATGTATGCAATGCTATGTACCAGACTTGATGTGTGCCTTGCTATAAGTTTAGCAGGGAGGTACCAAAGTAATCCAGGAGTGGATCACTGGACATCGGTCAAGAACATCCTGAAATACCTGAAAAGGACTAAGGATATGTTTCTCGTTTATGGAGGTGACAAAGAGCTTGTCGTAAATGGTTACATCGATGCAAGTTTTGACACTGATCCGGATGACTCTAAGTCTCAAACCGGATACGTATTTATATTGAAAGGTGGAGTTGTAAGTTGGTGCAGTTCCATGCAAAGCGTCGTGGCGAGATCTACATGAGAAGCGGAGTACATAGCTGCTTCCGAAGCAGCAAATGAAGGAGTCTGGATGAAGGAGTTCATATCCGATCTAGGTGTAATACCTAGTGCATCGGGTCCAATGAAAATCTTTTGTGACAATACTGCAGCAATTGCCTTGGCGAAGGAATTTAGATTTCACAAGAGAACCAAACACATCAAGAGATGCTTCAATTCCATCCGCGATCAAGTCAAGGAGGGAGACATAGAGATTTGCAAGATACATACAGATCTGAATGTTGCAGACCCATTGACTAAGCCTCTCTCATGAGCAAAACATGATCAGGACCAAGACTCCATGGGTGTTAGAATCATTACTATGTAATCTAGATTATTGACTCTAGTGCAAGTGGGAGACTAAAGGAAATATGCCCTAGAGGCAATAATAAAGTTGTTACTTATATCTCCTTATATCATGATAAATGTTTACTATTCATGCTACAATTGTATTAACCGGAAACTTAGTACATGTGTGAATACATAGACCAACAGAGTGTCCCTAGTATGCCTCCACTTGACTAGCTCGTTAATCAAAGATGGTTAAGTTTCCTGACCATAGACATGAGTTGTCTTTCGATGAATGGGATCACATCGTTAGAGAATGATGTGATGGACAAGACCCATCCGTTAGCTTAGCATTATGATCGTTTAGTTTTATTGCTATTGCATTCATCATGACTTATACATATTCCTCTGACTATGAGATTATGCAACTTCCGAATACCGGAGGAACACCTTGTGTGCTATCAAACGTCACAACGTAACTGGGTGATTATAAAGATGCTCTATAGGTGTCTCCGAAGGTGCTTGTTGAGTTGGCATAGATCAAGATTAAGATTTGTCACTTCGTGTACCGGAGAGGTATCTCTAGGCCCCCTCGGTAATGCACATCACTATAAACCTTGCAAGCAATGTGACTAATGAGTTAGTTGCGAGATGATGCATTACGGAACGAGTAAAGAGACTTGCCGGTAACGAGATTGAACTAGGTATGATGATACCAACGATCGAATCTTGTGCAAGTAACATACCGATGGCAAAGGGAATAACGTATGCTGTTATGCGGTTTGACCGATAAAGATCTTCGTAGAATATGTAGGAGGCAATATGAGCATCCAGGTTCCGCTATTGGTTATTGACCGGAGAGGTGTCTCGGTCATGTCTACATAGTTCTCGAACCCGTAGGGTCCGCACACTTAACGTTCGATGACGATTTGTATTTATAAGTTATGTGTTTTGGTGACCGAAGTTTGTTAGAAGTCTTGGAAGAGATCACGGACATGACGAGAAGTCTCGAAATGGTCGAGAGGTAAAGATTCATATATTGGAAGGTTATATTCGGATATCGGAATGGTTCCGAGTGATTCGGGTATTTTTTCGGAGTACCGAGGGGTTACCGGAACCCTCCGGGAAAGTATTGGGCCAACATTGGCCTAAGGGAGAGAGTGGGAAGCCCACGGGGGGTGTCCGCGTGCCCCATCCTAGGGAGTCCGAATAGGACAAGGAGGAGGGGGCGACACCCCCCTTCCCTTTCCCTCTCCCTCTCCTTCCTATTCCCTTCGGTGGAGAAAGGAAAAGGGGGAGTCCTACTTGGACTAGGAGTCCAAGTAGGACCCCCTCCCCCCCATGACGCGCCCCTCCTGGCCGCCAGCCTCCTCCTCCCCCCTTTATATACGGGGGTGGGGGCACCCCAAAGGCACACCAAGAATTCTCTTAGCCGTGTGCGGTGCCTCCCTCCATAGTTTACTCCTCCGGTCATACCTTCGTAGTACTTAGGGGAAGCCTTGCGCAGATCACATCACCATCACCGTCACCACACCGTCGTGCTGTTGAAACTCTCCCTCGACCTTCTACTGGATCAAGAGCTCGAGGGACATCATCGAGCTGACCGTGTGCTGAACACGGAGGTGCCGTACGTTCGGTACTTGGATCGGTTGGATCGTGAAGACGTTCGACTACATCAACCTCGTTAACCTAACGCTTCCGCTTTCGGTCTACGAGGGTACATGGACACACTCTTCCCGTCTCGTTGCTATGCATCTCCTAGATAGATCTTGCATGATCGTAGGATTTTTTTTGAAATTGCATGCTACGTTCCCCCAACAGATTCCCAATTTTGGGCTGAAATTGGTGCTTCCTAAGGTGATGGGGTCGCTTGGAGGGGACTTGGCGATGCCGACTGCGACCTCAATGTTGTCGTTGGAGCCCAGTCAGCCACACGCCTATGTGGACCGTGGAGGTTTGGACGTTGCTATTGCTCTCTCACCTGAGGTTGTTTCCCATATGGCATCCGTGGGTGCCGATGTTGATGAGATAGGTGCTTTCGCAGCTACTTCTGAGGCACCGAAGCCCATTCGGTCGCCCATCTTTGACCGTGACGCTATGTTGGCACGTATTGATGAGGTGGTCTTCGTGAAAAGGCTTGACCGTTTGCTCGCCTCCTTGGAGGCAACTTGTCATGGGTCTCGCAATGCGATTGCTTGCCTCCTAGTGGATGAGGTTTCTACAGGCAAAATAAAGAAGGTGAAGAAGGCTCTCAGGAGCATAGGAAAGAAGAGTGGCGCCATTGATAAGGCGTATGCGGCTGCTTAATGGAGGATACTCAGTCTCTTCGTCCTCCATCTCCGAGCGGCTCGTCTACGTGGATTTCTTGGCATCTGATGTATTCAACATTTGTTTTGTTGAGGGTTTCTTTGCAACATAGAAGTCCCAGGGTTTGTGGTTGTTGCGTGTTATGTATGTTTCTCGGGTTGACCGTGAGGTCATGGAGTTTCTTTTTTAGCGAGTAGTCCGCATGTGATCTATATGTATCGGTTTTCGCCTGGTTTTCTGTTAATTAACCGAGAAATTCTCTTCTTCTTAATTAATCGATGAGGCAAATCTTTTGCCTCCGTTTCGAAAAAAGATCATTTCTTTCCTTCTGTAGGTTTATACTTGGAAATGGTAAGAATGTGAGATTCTGGGAAGAGCGGTGGATTGGGGATAAACCTCTTAAAAATAATTTTCCTAGGCTCTACAATATGTGTTTTCATATAAACAAATCTTTCAATGAGATTTTGAGCAAAGGAGTAGATCTTGTTCAATTTAGGAAGAGCTTGTACGGTGACTCATTAGATCTCTGGAACCATAGTAGAGAGGTTTGTGATGGTGCGGCTTTAATTGAACAATGAGATTCAATCAAATGGTCTCTTAATAAAAATGGCGTATAATCTGTAAAATCTTCTTATAGATCTCTTGTTGAAAATGGGGCCAAATATCCCCATAACCTCATATGGGAAGTAAAAATGCCTCCTACAGTTAAAGTTTTGATGTGGTTGGTCCTACACAATAGCATCTTGACCAAAGGTAATTTGCTTAGGAGGGGTTGGATTGGAGATAAAAAAAATCTCGTTTCTGTAGGATGAAACAATCAATCACCTTATTTTTCATTGTTCAATTGTTAAGTTGCTCAAGAACAAAGGAATTATTGTTTTGATTTGCATAATATTCCCGATAATGTTCAAGTTTAACCTTCTGATTAAAGGTGTTCAATAAAACGAAATAAATCTAGTGTTTGTTGGGATTACTGTTGTTTTTGGAAAATTTGGAGATTGGTAAATGGAGTCATTTTTTTTAATAACAGGGTTACCGGTCCTGGTACACCAGTAAATCTAATAATCAAAATGTTGCATGATTGGAATATTTTGTAGAGAAACCAAGAAAGGAAAAAAAATGAGGTGGAGGACTTGAGATGATCGCTGGTGAGGTCTTCAAAACTATGCTTGGATGGAGGATGGTCAATAGGATTGTTGTTGGATTATCAAAAAAAGGACGTCCTTCTGCCAGATTATTAAAATAGAGGGAGTAAGTTAATAAGTTACTCCTAATTAGGTGAGTTACCATCACATGTCTTATGTCAAACCAAACATGCATGCACGTGTAAGCAGGAGTACATATGTAGCAGTGAGCTCACCTATGATCACAGATCACGCGGAACTTATGTGTGCTCTCTCCCGGCCATGCACCAGGAAGATTCTCGGAAGGTTCACTCGGTTTGCTGCGTAAAAGACAGGAGAACTGACAAGTCACTCGATCGGCCACATTAATAGTGTGCATTCGCAACCACATGAGCACGCCGACGTGCCATTTTCCACGCGCGTGCGTACGGTTGCGTAAGGCCGATCGGCGATGATTGGCCAGTCCCTACGTAGGCGATCGACTAAACCGATTAGCGACCGGCCTGGTACGCACGCATGTGCTCTCGGCGTGCCAACTTATAACTGCGCACATTTTGTTGCTTGCCCGAACACCTACGTGACTGGCTTGCAGGTCTGGAACTCGTATCCGGCCGGCGTGATGTTCTGTTAACGGCAAGGCGTAGCTCAGCGTTGATTCTCGGAAGGACAGGTGTGGTTTCCACAGCAGGAAAAGGGTCGGCAACAAGTAAGCACAGCTGCACACCTGTCGTGGTGAGGAGCAAGGCGATCCCCGAACGGCTGCGCCTACCCGACCAGCCTGCGAACGCCAGAGAGCAACCTAGAGACGCAACGCATGGAGGAACAGATGGCAGCCGGGGCGGCGTATCGGTCGGAAGGCGTTGGTTGCGCTTTGCAGGTTGCCGCAGCGACGCCATGAGTCTGGACTTTGGCCGCGCATTTCTTACATCATGAAAAGGGCTATCTGAAATAAGAAAGCACCACTGTTGTAATAATCTATACCTACTATAAAAGAAATACGTATTTTTAGTCCGTCATGCTATTTTATAGAAAACCCCTTAATGTTTCTGACATTAAACCCGCAGTACATATCAAATGGTTTTTAAAATACGCATATCTTCTAAACCGTAACTCCAAATTTAACGTGTTATATATGGAATTTGCTTAGAAAAATATATAGAATCTAAATATGATGTTATTTTACCTGTTAACCATTTAAAAAAAATACTATCTAGGGTGCAATCTTAAATCAACAATGCATCATCCGTCTTTCTTTCATATCGGTACTGATTCGGATTGTGGATGAACATCTCAGCAAAATCAGGATTAGAGACGAAATTGAAGACCACTGTACGTATTAAATCTACATGCAAGCCGTGTTTAAATAGAAGACATGTGTAATCTTGAACTTGCACTTTTGTACAAAGACCATCTTTTTTTGGGCCGTAGCTACAAATACTCATATTATAGACCCTTTTTTGAAAATTAAGAGCGTGTGGTATTCTTTTCTTACGTTGCAACGCACGGAACCTTTTCTAGTTAAGTAAAAAGATAGAGAATCGTCAGTACTATCTCTGTCCTCGTTTATAACTCTCTTTTGTATTTTGTGCCAAATTTTGACTAGAGATTTAACTAACAAAATTAATGCATGTTATAAAAAATTATATCGCTGCCTTCGTATTTAAACATAGTTTTCAATTATATTATTTTTTATGACATGCGTCAGCATTTTGTTAGTTAAATTTAAGGTCAGGGGACTAATAAATCAGGACGAAGGTAGTAGTACTAATCTGGTGTGTATGCTCGTTGATCACTTGATGTTGAAGCGCTTGAGTGGTTAGCCAACTGCCATATCCAACATCCCAAGTTGCAAGCAGAAGCAGCTTATGCAAATGGAAGGAAATATCTCAGAGTTCAGATTTGGATGACTCTCGTTGGAGTCGGCCAAAAGGCCAAATCTCTGCTGCGTCCCATCGCATCAAGACGATCTCCCCTATCATGCCGATGCCCACACAATAATCTCTATCCTAAAAGCAGTTCTAGCACTATTTTGTTTGGCAGCATCCTAAACGAAACTCGGTACTGAATGCAAAAAACGGGTACCTTTTCAGTTGGTCAACTTCTTCACCGTCTAATTGACTATCCGCCGACCTCAGAGTTAAATGTCAACGTTACCAAGAGATCAAAGTTCAGGCTCTCTTTTTTCTACCTGTTTTGTTTTAAGAGGACGCTGACTCTCTTTCCAAGAGAAAGATTACTAGTTTAGACGTTGAGCCTGTTGGCTGGAACACAGAGCAAAGCAAGAGCACACCTTTTCTTTTCACTACATATAGAGTACCAGTACTATTTTGCAAGCAACAGGGGTTTGCCATCCCTTCAAGACCGAAAATCCATCTCTGCACCTGAGCTCATCTACACCCGCGCTAACGAAAAAAGTAAAAAAAAAACTAGAAAAAATAAAAAAAATCCATTTTTTTTGCGGTAGACAATTTCATGCGTGTGGTCTGCTCCAATTTTTAAATTATTTCGACATCTGAGCAGCTCTCGGCAAAAAAAACAAATTGATGGTCTGTAAAAAGTTTACTGTTCATGTACTGTTTTGGCGTGATTTGTCTTTTTTGCTGAGAGCTGCTTGGATGTTCAAATGATTTAAATTTGGAGCGGGCATCACGCATCAAATTTTTCTACAACACAGAAAAAATGATTTATTTTGAATTTTTTATGATTTTTATCTAACTACGTGCAGATGAGCTTGGGCACCGAAACGTCATACCTCCAAGACTTGCTTTTCAGACCACTGATTGGAAATGATTTGTATGTCCGTGCTGTTCACAATACACATACGGAACAGTTTTTCTTCGGAAGGTTTGATGTATCATCTATGGAACTCGAAATGAATTACTAGCTGAACGTTATGTATAAGTAAAAGTGATCGTATGCGTCGCTTCATATCTGCCGACGATCCTATCTATCGCGCTGATCATACCGGACAAGCAAATTTGACAATTTGACCTTGGAACAAAATCAATTCATGAAATGAACTGCCCGTGAAACTATTTCACAGCACTGACTCTATTGTGTAGCGCCCGCCACGCAGACGCCACATCCTGCGGTGCAACGCCCAGCTCTGGGGCGTTGCACGCCTGTCCACCGTGGCAGCCCTTGGGCCCGCACTCAGTAGTGCAGCGCCTCCGAGCTAGGCGCCACACATGTAATGTGCAGCGCCCGGCCCGTAGGCGCTGCACTGTGACTTAGATGCCAGCCGCCCCCTCCCCCTCCCCCCACCCCACCCATTCGTTCCAGGAGTTACAGAACAGGCGCGCCGGCGGCTTCCTCCTCTCCCCCTCTCAATCCCCTCTCCCAAATCCTTCAGATCCGACGATTTGGTCCGTGCATTTCTTCACCAATCCGTCCTAGAAGGTACTCTTCTTCGATCCCCTTCTTTCTATCCATAGAAAATATGATATTTTGAAGATTTGGGGAATCCTTGTTTGATTAGATTAGATTTGAATCTTGCATGTATTAGAACTTTGCATGTATTACAACCCTTGTTTGTTTGATTTGTGGAACTCTAGTTTAGTTTATGGAAGAGTTATTTGTATGAAGTAGGCATAGTTTATGAAAAAGTTATTTGTATGAAGTAGGCCTACTTATTTGTGAAATCCTAGTTTATTAGTTTTGTTTGATTTGATATGGTTGGATACATAGGTTGGTACGGTTGCATCTAGTAGGCGTACTTTAGTTTATTTGTATTCAAAAGATAATCGTGTTGACAAGAAAGCTTTCTTTCAAAATTGTTAGGATGGTTTGGCTTCTCGATGATCACTGGGACAAACAACACCGGTCGTACGCTATGGCGGTGGAGCAGCGGGTAATAATGAAAGTGGCCTGTTTTATGAATTTCATATTTATTTCAAACACAAATGCCCCATATGTAATGTTATGAATTGTTTGTTTGTAGGCGCTTGCACCTTTGAAGCTTCGTTCTCACGGGGTCACCCTTGGGTGGATGCGTTATGATGAGCGATACACACCGTATGTAAGGGAGACAGGACTTCTCCCTTTCATTCATATGGTCAGACGGTCGACGCCACCCAACAATGCTCCAGCACTCACCGCGCTTATTGATCATTGGCGGCCGGAGACACATAGTTTCCATCTACGGACTGGGGAGATGACAGTGACGCTCCAGGATATTGCTATGATCACCGGTCTTCCTATCGATGGGAATCCTCTATGTATGAGCACCGATTCCGATGGGTGGCGCGCGCAGATGCATGCCCTTATCGGTATGGTTCCTACGGAGCCTCCGGAACCAGCAGCAGAAGACAAGAAGAAGGAAATAGTCGCAGCCAGTGCTACTTTCACGTGGATTACTGAGCACTTTGGTACTTGCCCACCGGAAGCTGATGAGGACATGGTCAAGACATATGCTCGTGTCTACATGTGGTATGTGATATCCAGGACTATGTTTGCTGATGGCACAAGCAAGAATGCTCCATGTATGTGGCTGAAGGCGTTGACCGTCTTCGATAGCAATTGGAGTTGGGGTTCGGCGACACTGGCTTACTTGTATAGACAGGTATGAAGTTGTTTCCTTTTCACTTCATTGCTACATTATGAATGCGATCTTGCTCTTAATTGAACCATGTTATCTTTTATGTGCAGTTGGACGAAGCATGTTGTAGGTCATCTGGAGGTATTGGTGGTTGTTTGCTCGCACTTTCCATATGGAGCTGGGAGCGTTTGCCGGTTGGACGTCCGAAGAAGGTGAAGTACGATGATTGGGACGACAAAGGCGACCTACTACGGCTACCCACTTGGGCTTACAAGTGGGATGTGTTAAATGAGTCGACAGATGATCCCTCGGTCATGTACAAGTTGTACCAGAGCGAGCTTGACGCGATCACGCATGAGCAGGTGAATTGACATTGCATAAGTGATTATAATGCTTCTATTGCAAGTCGATATCAATTTTGCATTCTATCCCATTTTGCAGGTGATATGGGAGCCGTATGGAACAGGAGATAGTTTTGGTAACCCTTTAGAGTTCAGGCTGAATCCGATGTGCACTAGGGATAGGGATCTCTGGCGTATGCGGTGCCCACTCATATGCAACTGGGCGGTTGAGCTTCACCTCCCACATCGAATGCGCCGTCAGTTTGGTTTGTTCCACGCACATCCGCCGGAGTGGGAGGACACGGACAAGTTGCTACACGCGTAAGATATAATTAACCTTGAGTACTTAGCAGCTTCTCGACGGTTTCTATGCTACTAATATTATGTTTCTAACTTGCAGGTTGGATAGGAAAAGGTAGCGGAAGATTAAGGATTGGGACAAGCATCACAGAAAGTATGTCGTACAGTTTGCGCTTAGTGTGGAGCAAGCTAGGGCTGAAAAAGGAGTCCAGCTTCGTGAGCACTGCCCTGTAGCGTTCAACAACTATCTCACATGGTTTCTTGCAAGTACCCATGTGGAGGTATGCAAGCCGGCGTATGCTGAGGAGATTTTGGAAGAACCCACTGTTTTTGATGAGGTAGCCCAACACCAGTACAACGCATTACTCAGGAAAGGCAACTCGGTGATCCCTTCAGCTCCAATGATGAACTTTGTGGTATTTTCCCTCTTTGCTTTTCATTCACACTATTCACATCTTCGCTTGCCTAACACGTTAATACCAGTGCCCAGATCAAGAAAGCAGCTGATGAGACCGAGACTATTCTTGAAATAACCCCGGATGGCAAAAGCGATGGAGAAGGTGCACTTCGAGCATTCATCAAGGTTCACATCTCTTTCAAACTAGCACTTAACATGTGTTGCTACGTTCGATGTCTCATTCACTTGTACATGTTGCAGCGCCAGGGCCAAAAGTTAAGGCGGCTATCAAACCTTTTTTTGTTTTCGTGACCCCGAGTATGTATCACCAGAATGGTCTAGGTCGGCGACACCATCAGATCCCGCTTCGGGTCAGAGCCATGATGATCATTTGGAGGATGAGGATGTGGGTGTGGTCACCCAAGAGGTATGGCACGAACATATATATCCAATTGTTGATGCATTGCTAACTATATCCTCACACACGGTCTTTCCATATCTTTTGTTGATGCATAGGTTGCTGATGATATGACCTTGGGGACGTACCAGGTTAGGTCTGCATATAGGCTAAAGCCTAGGATGGGAATCAACAAGTACACACCTGAAGACTTCACCCAAAGAGGCAAAAGGACGGTCGGCACCTCGCGGATGGCGGCTTTGGATGACTATTTGGATGACGATGTCGATGACGTGGAGGAATCGGAGCCGGAGCGGGAGCGTGTTCCTCTTCCTAGGAAGGTGAAGAAGTTAGCCAGCAAGAGGGGGGAGCAGCCAAAAAGTGCTCAAGGAACTAGCTCTATTTGTAACTAGCTCTTCTTAGGAACCAGCCATCGTCCTTTATTTGTAATGTCGGTGAACTTGGAGTTGTTATGTCGGTGAACTTGGAGTTGTTATGTCGGTGAACTTGGAGTTGTGGTAGCTCTGTGTTGAACTTGATCCTCTTTGTATGTCTTAGTTATGTTGAACTTGGAGTTGACGTCTTAGCAATATTGAACTTGATCCTCTATGTTGCACTTGTTGTCTTAATAATGTTCAACTGTGACTGAAATGTGAACTTAAAGTTTCTGACTTTTTATTCTAGGAAATGTTGCAATGTACCTGAAAATGACCAATTTTACAAGCTACAGCCGCCGCAGCGCCTAGCTTGGAGGCGTCACACTGTACAGTGCAACACCTAGCTCTTGGGCGTTGCACTGTATAGTGTGACGCCTCCACGCTAGGCGCTGCAGCGGCTGTAGCTTGCAAACAAAGTGTTTGCTCTCTGCTTAGCTCAGCCCAAGGGTGCAACACCTCAGAGCTGGGCGTCACACTGTGTAGTGTAGCGCCTAGCCCTGAGGCGTTGCATGCCTGGGCTGAGCTAAGCAGAGAGCAAGTACTTTGTTTGCAAGCTACAGCCGCTGCAGCGCCTAGCTTGGAGGCGCCACACTGTACAGTGCAACGCCCGGAGCTAGGCGTTGCACTGTACAGTGTGAAGCCTCGAAGCTAGGCCCTGCAGCGGCTGTAGGTTGCAAACACTTTGTTTGCTCTCTGTTTAGCTCAGCCCAAGGGTGCAACACCTCAGCGCTAGGCGCTGCACTATACAGTGTGATGCCTAGCCCTGAGGCGTTGCACGCCTGGGCTGAGCTAAGCAGAGAGCAAGTACTTTGTTTGCAAGCTACAGACACTGCAACGCCTAGCTTGGAGGCGCCACACTGTACAGTGCAATGCCCAAAAGCTAGGCGTTGCACTGTACAGTGTGGCGCCTCCAAGCTAGGTACTGCAGCGGCTGTAGGTTGCAAACACTTTGTTTGCTCTCTGTTTAGCTTAGCCCAAGGGTGCAACTCCTCAACGCTAGGCGCTGCACTATACAGTGTGACGCCTAGCACTGAGGCGTTGCACTCCTGGGCTGAGCTAAGCAGAGAGCAAACAAAGTGTTGGCAACCTACAGCCGCTGCAGCGCCTAGCTTCGACGCGCCACACTGTACAGTGCAACGCCCCAGAGCTAGGCGTTGCACTTGTACTTAGAAATTTTTTTGGCACATGCACACATATTCCGATGAGGAGAGATAGTAGTTCACGACACATAGCAAGCAAAGAACTGCGAAGACAACATATGCACAAAGTACTTCACGACACATACTAGTTCATAATACATATTACTTCATGACACATAGTAGATCACAACCAAATCAAGGAGGACAGATAGTAGTTCATGACACATAGTAGTTCACAACCAAATCGAGGAGGAGAGATAGTAGTTCATGACACATAGTAGTTCATAACCAAATCGAAGATCATAGTTTAGAGGATAACACGATTATCGTCCAGAAGCAAGTTGAAGATGACATAGCTCTATTGCATAGAGCAAGGCCCCTTTCCCTTCTTCTTCTTCCTCTCTTCTTCCTCTTCCTCCTCCCTTTTCCTTATGAGGTGGGCCTCCTTAACCACCCTCTCCATGAATATCTTATCCTCCCTCTCTTTTTTTCAGCTGCAATTGCCCAAAGCTTCATGGTTCCTTCTTCAAAATCCTTTTGACGCTTCTTCTGTGCCTCCTCACATTTCCTCACCAATGCTTGCTCCCTAGCACGCATTGCATTTGACGCTCTCTCTTTTGCCTTCCTCTTCTCCTCAAGCTCCTCTTCCTTCTTCTTCTTTAGCTTGGCTGCATCCTCCTCTCTAAGCTTCTTCGTGTTGGAAATATGCCCTAGAGGCAATAATAAAAGTGTTATTATTATATTTCTTTGTTCATGATAATAGTCTTTTATTCATGCTATAACTGTATTATCCGGAAATCGTAATACACGTGTGAATACATAGACCACAATATGTCCCTAGTGAGCCTCTAGTTGACTAGCTCGTTGTGATCAACAGATAGTCATGGTTTCCTGGCTATGGACATTGGATGTCGTTGATAACGGGATCATATCATTAGGAGAATGATGTGATGGACAAGACCCAATCCTAAGCCTAGCACAAAGATCGTGTAGTTCGTATGCTAAAGCTTTTCTAATGTCAAGTATCTTTTCCTTAGACCATGAGATTGTGAAACTCCCGGATACCGTAGGAATGCTTTGGGTGTACCAAACATCACAACGTAACTGGGTGGCTATAAAGGTGCATTACAGGTATCTCCGAAAGTGTCTGTTGGGTTGGCACGAATCGAGACTGGGATTTGTCACTCCGTGTAAACGGAGAGGTATCTCTGGGCCCACTCGGTAGGACATCATCATAATGTGCACAATGTGACCAAGGGGTTGATCACGGGATGATGTGTTACGGAACGAGTAAAGAGACTTGCCGGTAACGAGGTTGAACAAGGTATTGGATACCGACGATCGAATCTCGGGCAAGTAACATACCGATAGACAAAGGGAATTGAATACGGGATTGATTAAGTCCTTGACATCGTGGTTCATCCGATGAGATCATCGTGGAACATGTGGGAGCCAACATGGGTATCCAGATCCCGCTGTTGGTTATTGACCGGAGAACGTCTCGGTTATGTCTGCATGTCTCCCGAACCCGTAGGGTCTACACACTTAAGGTTCGATGACGCTAGGGTTATAAAGGAAGCTTGTATGTGGTTACCGAATGTTGTTCGGAGTCCCGGATGAGATCCCGGACGTCACGAGGAGTTCCGGAATGGTCCGGAGGTAAAGATTTATATATGGGAAGTCCTGTTTTGGTCACCGAAAAAGTTTCGGGCGATATCAGTATTGTACCGGGACCACCGGGAGGGTCCCGGGGGTCCACCAAGTGGGGCCACCTGCCCCAGAAGGTTGCGTGGGCCAAGTGTGGGAGGGGACCAGCCCCTAGGAGGGCTGGTGCGCCCCCCACAAGGGGGCCAAGGCGCAAGGGAGAGTGGGAGGGGGCAAACCCTAGTCCAGATGGGCCTTAAGGCCCATATTGGTGCGCCTCCCTCTCCTCTCCCCCCTTGGCCGCCTCCCCTTTGCCATCTAGGGCTGGCCGCACCCCTTGGGGGTGGGAAACCCTAAAGGGGGCGCAGCCCCCCCTTCCCCCTATATATAGATGAGGTTTGGGGCTGCCATACACATGAGTTCTCTCCCTCTTGGTGCAGCCCTGCCTCTCTCCCTACTCCTCCTCTCCCATGGTGCTTGGCGAAGCCCTGCGGGATTGCCACGCTCCTCCACCACCACCACGCCGTTGTGCTGCTGTTGGATGGAGTCTTCCTCAACCTCTCCCTCTCTCCTTGCTGGATCAAGGCGTGGGAGACGTCACCGGGCTGTACGTGTGTTGAATGCGGAGGTGCCGTGCATTCGGCACTTGATCATCGGTGATTTGAATCACGACGAGTATGACTCCATCAACCCCGTTCACTTGAACGCTTCCGCTTAGCGATCTACAAGGGTATGTAGATGCACTCTCCTTTCTACTCGTTGCTGGTCTCTCCATAGATAGATCTTGGTGATACGTAGGAAATTTTTTGAATTTCTGCTACGTTCCCCAACACTTCGCAGCCTTCTCCCACCATCCCGCCATCTCATCTTCGCCATCCTCCTTCATTGTTGGTTTGTTGGGTTGGGAAGCCGCCATACCTACAATGAGTGAAACATAATGGTTAGTAAAGATAATAAAAATAAATGGAAGCACATATAAAATAAGAACATATGAAAAAGAAGAACATTTGAAACATTATAGTTAGTGAGCAACATACAGAAATGGTCCATCGAGGTATCCAAACATTCCTCTATAACGACCTTGCCCTTGTTCATCACCACGGCCAAGTCCATCACCAAGGCCAAGACCATCACCACGACCAAGACCATCACCACGGCCAACACCACCGCCACAAGCTCTACCACCACCACGGCCTAGACTACCACCACCACGGCCTCTTGTAAGTCCTAGTTGCCGACCTCTTTGTTGCCTAGATCCTCTTTGACTAACACTTGGTTGGCTTGGCACTTGTTGGCTACCACTTGGTTGGCTTGGCACTTGTTGGCTACCACTAGGTTGGCTCCCACTCGGTTGGCTTGGCACTTGTTGGCTACCACTAGGTTGGCTCCCACTTGGTTGCCTTGGCACTTGTTGGCTACCACTAGGTTGGCTCCCACTTGGTTGCCTTGGCACTTGTTGGCTACCACGTTGTTGCCTTCGCACTTGTTGGCTACCTCTTGGTTGGCTTGCCACTTGTTGGCTACCACTTGGTTGGCTCCCTTGTGTAGCTCCTTGTTGGCTAGTGCTTGCATCATTTTTCTTGGACCTTTTCCTTGGTTTCGTACATTTTCTTTTGTTGTGGCCATGACCTTTGCATTCCCCACAACGGGAGCTCTCACGAGGCTCTTGGAATTGATCGTTTCCCGCTTCGCGGAGGCCACCATGGCCCCATCCGTCCATGTCGCCTCTAAAACGCTTTGTTTTACATCTACCCCGTGTAACAACCTTCAACTTCGGATCCGGCCATAGTTGAACTCCATGGTACTCCGGCCGTTGTGATTGTTTAAAGTATGGGTGAAAGCGGGGAGCCCATGTTTTCTTGACCGTCATGATTGAGAACTCCAACTCCCTCACGGTGCATGGGTGATTGATGTCCACATTTCTAACGCGACCAGCGGTATACAAATGTGAGCATGGGAGACGAAGCAACAATGGCCTCCCGCAAGAGCAATCACATTGTATTAAAGACACCTTGAAAGCCCAACCTCCATGTTGCCGGCCATCGTTTGTGGTTCCTCCTGGCTCTTTCACTTCATACTTCCACTCTTCGTTGTCATATAATATAGCTTCTTCTGAGTCCGCCTTTCATGATTGAAATTCTAACCATTCATCAACCTTGGGTGGGAACTTGTACTTGTACTTGCGCGGGTTCTCACCCGCTATCTGTGCATCAGTTTCCATCGAGTATTTTGGAAAGTACGCATTCATCTTGTCAAATGTGTATTGAACTATTGCCGTCACGGGTAATCCACATGCACCTTTGAGCACCCTATTGAAGCATTCAGCCATATTGCTTGTCATTTGACCATATCTCCGGCCATCTTCATCAAAAGCACGTGCCCACTTGTTCAGGTGTTGAATGTGCCTATTCATAAAGTCTTGACCCTCGTGATCAAGTTTTTTGTGTGCGAGCAATTTGTTCAACAAAGTGGCGAACCGCTTCTCGGAGAAAGCAAGACAACAATCTTGAAGATCATCGGCCAACTCCTTAAGGCCACATGCCCTATAGAAGTTCGAACAAAAGTGCCTCATGCACCATCGATGGTGCAACGGAGCATGCCCGGGAATGTTAATCTCCACCGCGTTAAGAATTCCTGCATGCCGATCCGATATGACACAAATTTCCCTTTGAGCGGGTAACACTTTCGTCCTCAAAAGACGCAAAAACCACTCCCAGTTGTCATTGTTCTCCGCCTCAACCAAAGCAAATGCCAATGGCAACACCCGGTTATTGGCATCACTAGCTATCGCAACCAACAAGGTGCCCTTGTATTGTCCGGTCAAGAACGTGCCATCAATGGCGATGACCGGCCTACAGTGTTCGAAAGCCCTCACGCATTGCTCGAACGCCCAAAATGCACGGCTAAATACTCAAACTTTCTTTCCTTCATAAACCGTTGTTTGGTGCCCATGAGGCTCGACAACATGAACCATGCCCGGGTTTGTGGCGGCCATGGCTAACAACAACCTAGGGATTCGGTTGTATGCTTCCTCCCAAGTACCATACAACATCTTAAATGCGGCTTGCTTCACCTTCCATGCCTTGCCGTACTTCACCTTGTAATGAAAGATGGATTTCACAAGGTCAATGACATGTTGGACGCTCATTGTTGGAAGTGTGGATATTGAGTTGGAGAGCCTGTAAGCGATGAACTCGGATGTGAGTTGTCTGTGGTCTTGGGACACAATCTTGCCATCCACCCTTTTGCCTCGGCACATGTGAGTTGGCACACAACTCACTACGTGCCAAGCGGGACCTCCTTTCCATGGTCTTGCACGCACAATCCACGGACATATTTCATCTTCACATGCACATGCAACCGTGTAGCGCACATTGACGTCCGAGTGCACCACCTTGTGTGGACGATAATGCGTAACCGAGTAGTTGTCGAGCCACATCTTCAATTCCAACAAGGTTTCGAACTTAGACCCTTTAGCAATCCGGTTCTTGTCGTCTCCCAAATCACGGTGAGAGCTTTACCTAACCCCAAGAGATATAGATTTTCCACCATCCACAACGGCTTCATCCGCGAGACTAACATCCTTGAACAATGGTGTCTTGTGATCCTGACCGAATACCTGTTGGGGATCGTAGCAGAAATTCAAAATTTTCTACGCATCACCAAGATCAATCTATGGAGTAATCTAGCAACGAGGGGAAGGAGAGTGCATCTACATACCCTTGTAGATCTCTAAGCGGAAGCGTTCAAGTGAACGGGGTTGATGGAGTCGTACTCGTCGTGATCCAAATCACCGATGATCCTAGCGCCGAACGGACGGCACCTCCGTGTTCAACACACGTACAACCCGGTGACGTCTCCTACGCCTTGATCCAGCATGGGGAGAAGGAGAGGTTGGGGAAGACTCCATCCAGCAGCAGCACGACGGCGTGGTGGTGGTGGAGGAGCATGGTACTCCAGCAGGGCTTCGCCAAGCACCGCAAGAGACGAGGAGGGAGAGGGGTAGGGCTGCGCCAAGAAGGAGATGTTCTCGTGTGTATGGCAGCCCAAAACCCCACTATATATAGGGGAAAGGGAGGGGCTGTGCCCCCACCTAGGTTTCCACCCCTAGGGGTGGCGGCCAGCCCTAAATCCCATCTAGGGGGGCGGCCAAGGGGGGAGAGAGGGGGGGCACCACTAGGTGGGCCTTAGGCCCATATGAGCCTAGGGTTTCCCCCTTTTCCCTTCTCTCTTCGCCTTGGGCCCTGGTGGGGGTGCGCACCAGCCCCCCTGGGGCTGGTCCCCTCTCACACTTGGCCCACGCAGCCCTCTGGGGTAGGTAGCCCCACCTGGTGGACCCCCAGGACCCTCCCGGTGGTCCCAGTACGTTACCGATAGCACCTGAAACTTTTCCGGTGACCAAAACAGGACTTCCCATATATAAATCTTTACCTCCGGACCATTTCGGAACTCCTCGTGATGTTCGGGATCTCATCCGGGACTCCGAAAAACATTCGGTAACCACGTATATCTATTCCCTATAACCCTAGCGTCATCGAACCTTAAGTGTGTAGACCCTACAGGTTCGTGAGTCATGCAGACATGGCCGAGACAACTCTCCGGTCAATAACCAACAGCGGGATCTGGATACCCATGTTGGCTCCCACATGCTCCACGATGATCTCATCAGATGAACCACGATGTCAAGGACTTAATCAATCCCGTATACAATTCCCTTTGTCCAGCGGTATTGTACTTGCCCGAGATTCGATCGTCGGTATCCCGATACCTTGTTCAATCTCGTTACTGGCAAGTCTCTTTACTCGGTCCGTAACACATCATCCCGTGATCAATTCCTTGATCACATTGTGCACATTATGATGATGTCCTACCGAGTGGGCCCAGAGATACCTCTCCGTTTACACGGAGTGACAAATCCCAGTCTCGATTCGTGCCAACCCAACAGACACTTTCGGAGATACCTGTAGTGAACCTTTATAGCCACCCAGTTACGTTGTGACGTTTGGCACACCCAAAGCACTCCTACGGTATCCGGGAGATGCACAATCTCATGGTCTAAGGAAATGATACTTGACATTAGAAAAGCTTTAGCATACGAACTACACGATCTTTGTGCTAGGCTTAGGATTGGGTCTTGTCCATCACATCATTCTCCTAATGACGTGATCCCGTTATCAACGACATCCAATGTCCATGGTCAGGAAACCGTAACCATATATTGATCAACGAGCTAGTCAACTAGAGGCTTACTAGGGACATGGTGTTGTCTATGTATCCACACATGTATCTGAGTTTCCTATCAATACAATTCTAGCATGGATAATAAACGATTATCATGAACAAGAAAATATAATAATAACCAATTTATTATTGCCTCTAGGGCATATTTCCAACAATACCTTCTCGAAAGCTTCGGCCTCCTTCACCGTGAACCCCTCCTCATCAACTTGTTCATCGGGACCTTCGTCATCCGAATCCGATGCATATGCACGGGAAAAAGGGATGGAATGGTCCATTGTCTCTTGCAAATGATAGTTGTCAAGATCACCCATATTGTTGTCATGGAGATCAACTTCATTGTCATCGCCCGCATACTCATCATTGTCCTCTTGCAAAGCTTCATCTTCGTTGTTTGTAAACGGGCTCAATGTTGGCCTCACTTCTTGGGTCAAAAGAGGTTCAACAATTTCATCTTGCTTCAAGGGTGGGGGGCTACTAGCAACCAAAGGGGAGGGTTTTCGGTTCAAGTCCAAATGCAAATTTGAATCAACCTTCTTTGTTGCAAATAACTCAAGTGCCTTGTCAAGTGAATCGGCCACCGTTTCCTTGTATGCAACCCAACGTTGCTCCTTGTTGATATGCATTATCTTCCAACGGATGTGCATTCCAAAACCTACATTATGCCTTCCCTCCAACTCAACGATATCACTAGGGTCCATCCTATTCAAATCTTTCCTCACTTGTTGCAAGAGCTCCGCATAGCTAGGACTACTATCAAACACCATATCAAACTCATCCGGATCCGGTTCGATATTGCCTTTCAAGAAGGCGTCTTTGTCCCCATGATGAACAAACACACATGTTCTTCCCATCCCTATAAGCATTCAAACAACACAACGTAACATTGCTTCGATGAGTACTAATTTAAGGATTAACACGGAATACAAACCCTAATATATATATCAAACAACAACCCTAACCCTAACCATAACCCTAACCCTAACCATAACCATAACCCTAACAATAACCCTAACCCTAACCATAACCCTAGCACCAACATAAGAACACCCATAAGAATAACCCTAACATACTAACAAAGCCTAATCATAGGAAATTGGCAAACAAAGATCTCACATGCAAATCTCTAGATCCAAACAAAACTAGGGTTTCCCCAAACTAGCATTACTTGGATCAAAACAGGGGATCGGAGAAGATTACCTTGAGGGAGGGTATGACTTCGAAATCCACGGACAAATTCTTCAAATTTGCAAGATTTGGGAGAGGATTTGAGAGGGGGAGAGAGTGGGAGAGGGGGCAAAGCTCAGGTTGGGGTGTGTGGGGTGGGGGAGTGGGGGCAAACCGCTGGATAAGTCATAGCGCAGCGCCTCCGAGCTAGGCGCTGCACATTACATGTGTGGCGCCTAGCTCGGAGGCGCTGCACTACTGGGTGTGGGCCCAAGGGCTGCCACGGTGGACAGGCGTGCAACGCCCCAGAGCTGGGCGTTGCACCGTAGGGTATGGCACCTGCGTGGCGGGCGCTACACAAAAGAGTCAGTGCTGTGAAATAGTTTCACGGGCAGTTCATTCCGTGAATTGATTTCGTCCCAAGGTCAAAATTGTCAAATTTGCCTACCGAACACACCATTGGTCTCTCGTTCAACTACACCGGGCCATTCAACCTCGCGGGCGCACCGTTCAAAAAGGTTAATGGGCCGCCACCTGCTATGTACAGAGCTGAGTTGGGGGTGTCGTTGGCAGCCAAAAGCAAGTCTATGAAGGTTCAAGAATTCTACGGTATGTGCTAAATCTTCCCAGAATTCATTAAAAAAATCCTACAATGCAAGGAGGGGCTAGTAGAATGATTTCCCATTTAAATAAATAAATAAACAAAAGGCTAAATTAAAGCTAATCAAAGAGGGACTAGTAAAAAGATTTCACGTTTTATGCTCTGAATTGGAGTAGGCAACGTGGCTACTAGAACCAGGCGACGTATATGTTCTGAAATAGAACTAGTACTAGCGTGGAAATGTAGTCAATGTATATGTTTATGTTTTGACAAGTGTACAGCCGCTGAGCTTGCTTGTTGCCGATCCGCCCTTCCCGTTCCTCCTTGTGGAAAGCACTACACTTGTCCTTCTCGGCGTACGTCAATGCCCGTAAAAAACACCACATCAGACGCGAGTTCCTGGCCTGTAACTGCAAGCCGGGTCAGAGACGCATCGCCGTGAGGGATTCCGGCAATGGCAAGCATGTTAATAATTGGCACCATACCATTGACTGACTGGTAAACATACATAGCATGCACCATCATTCGATCCTTGTTCATTAGTAGAAAAAGGGTCAAATGTGAAGCACATTAGTGCCAGTTTAAATTTGAGCCGGCACTAATGTGACCATTAGTGCCAGTTCCAACGGCTAGGCGGGCGGGCATCATTAGTACCGGTTCGTGGGCAACCTTTAGTACCGGTTCAATGCCACGAACCGGTACTAATGAGTCCAATGCGGTTGTGGTCAGGCTGGGGCCCCCACGAAGACCTTTAGTACCGGTTCATGGCATGAACCGGTACTACAGTTTCTTAGTAAGTTAATTTTTAGTCCCACCTCACCAAGAGAGAGGCAGTATGAGCGGTTATAAGTCGTGAGTGCAGAGACAATGACGAAGAGGCGCAATGCTCACCTGCACGTTGATTAGCTTCAAGCCTTTCGGAATAGCATAGATTACACTGAGCTATGTGCAGTGCAGTCTACACTATTCCGAAAGGCTTAAAGCAAATTAACCAGCATTGCACCTCTTTTTTATTTTTAATAACTTATTTGAACTCCGGACTTCTTTTGTGTTCAGTATGTAGCATTCAAAGCGACGTCATCAATTTCCAACATGTTCTGACATTATTTGTTGTTTTTAGCTCATTTACCTAATTGTTTAGAGAGCTAAATGACCGTGAAATTGAAAATCACTACAAAATGAATTCTGAAAATGTTGAAAATTGGCATGGTATCATCATTTCACCCGCATAGCATGTGCGAAATAGTAGAGAGGGTCACGGCAAAAACTGGACGCACTTCGTGTACAAACTGGACAAACTCTTTCGGAGTATCAGGGTTTCGGACGAGAACCCATCTGTTACACGGGCACTTCAATGTTTTTAAATTTATTTGAACTCCGGACTTCTTTTGTGTTCAGTATGTAGCATTCAAAGCGACGTCATCAATTTCCAACATGTTCTGACATCATTTGTTCTTTTTCGCTCATTTACCTAATTGTGTAGAGAGCTAAATGACCGTGAAATTGAAAATCACTACAAAATGAACTCTGAAAATGTTGAACCTTTGGCATGGTATCATCATTTCACCCGCATAGCATGTGCGAAAGAGTAGAGAGGGTCACGGCAAAAACTGGACGCATTTCATGTACAAACTGGACAAACTCTTTCGGAGTATCAGGGTTTCGGACGAGAACCCATCTGTTACACGGGCACTTCAATGTTTTTTAAACTTATTTGAACTCCGGACTTCTTTTGTGTTCAGTATACAACATTCAAAGTGACGTCATCAATTTCCAACATGTTCTGACATCATTTGTTGTTTTTCGGTCATTTACCTAATTGTTTAGAGAGCTAAATGACCGTGAAATTGAAAATCACTACAAAATGAACTCTGAAAATGTTGAAACTTTGGCATGGTATCATCATTTCACCCGCATAGCATGTGCGAACGAGTAGAGAGGGTCACGGCAAAAACTGGACGCACTTCGTGTATAAACTGAACAAACTCTTTCGAAGTATCAGGGTTTCGGACGAGAACCCATCTGTTACACGGGCACTTCAATGTTTTTTAAACTTATTTGAACTCCGGACTTCTTTTGTGTTCAGTATGCAACATTCAAAGCAACGTCATCAATTTCCAACATATTCTGACATCATTTTTTGTTTTTCGGTCATTTACCTAATTGTTTAGAGAGCTAAATGACCATGAAATTGAAAATCACTACAAAATGAATTCTGGAAATGTTGAAAATTGGCATGGTATCATCATTTCACCCGCATAGCATGTGCGGAAGAGTAGAGAGGATCACGGCAAAAACTGGACGCACTTCGTGTACAAACTGGACAAACTCTTTCGGAGTATCAGGGTTTCGGACGAGAACTCATCTGTTACACGGGCACTTCAATGTTTTTTAAACTTATTTGAACTCCGGACTTCTTTTGTGTTCAGTATGCATCATTCAAAGCGACGTCATCAATTTCCAACATGTTCTGACATAATTTGTTGTTTTTCGATCATTTACCTAATTGTTTAGAGAGCTAAATGACCGTGAAATTGAAAATCACTACAAAATGAATTCTGAAAATGTTGAAACTTGCAATGGTATTATCATTTCGGAGTATCAGAGTAGAGAGGGTCACAAAAAAACTATTCAGAAATAAATAGAAGAAAATAAATAAAGCAGAAAAGAATAAAACTATATAAAAAATTACTCAAAAATAAATAAAAGAAAATAAATAATGCAGAAAAGAAAAAAACTATATAAAAAATTACTCAAAAATAAATAGAAGAAAAAGAAATAATGCAGAAAAGAAAATATAATAAAAAATTTGTTGGGGCGCTGTCCAGTGGGCCTGCCAGACCTAGGGTGTGCAAATGCAGGCCCAGAAGGGCCAGCAGACTCACACGGCAGCGCGCCCTAGTTAGGCCCAGAAGACATATATATAGAGAAGCTCGAAGGAGCAGTCGCGGCTGGGTTTATAAACCAGTGCGGCTGCCCTTCGCTCGGTGAGGTGGGACTAAACATACTGCACCGCCGGTGGCAGCCCACAACCATTAGTACCGGTTGGTGGCTTCAACCGGTACTAAAGGGGTCGTTTCCCGCCCCTTGGCCTGGCGAAAATTGGCCTTTAGTACCGGTTGGTGGCTCCAACCGGTACTAAAGGCCCCTCTTATATATATGGCACTTACGAAAAATTCAGTTTCATCGACCGCTTCTTCTCGATCCAACTTCTTCGCCGCGCCTGTCGCCCATCGCGCGCCGCCCTCGCCGCCCCCGCCGCCCGTCGTCGTCGTCTCCGTCGTCGCCCCGCCACCCGTCGTCGCCGTCATCGCCGTCGCCCCCGCCACCCGTCATCGCCGTCGCCCCCGCCGCCCGTCGCCGCCGCCTCGCCCGCCGCCCGTCCCCGTCGCATCGCCCGCCGCCACCCCCTGCTCGTACACACACACATTGTTTTTCCTTATTTTCTATTTTCTGTTGTTTAGATTAATGTTAGATAAGTTACGTAGATAATAATGTATGAGATTTGAACTAGTTGAATTAGTATAGCTAGATATTAATTAGGTATATATATGAGATTTGAACTAGTTGAATTAATATAACTAGTTTATTTTTAGTATGAAAATTAATAGAACAAGTTTATTTTTAGTAAGAAAATTTAGGTATATGAGATTTGATGATATAATCAAAATATTACTATATAGAACTACCTACTTTATTTTAGTAAGAAATTAATAGAACTAGTTTATTTTTAGTAAATACTTAGTTTAATTAATAGAACTAGTTTATTTAGTTGAATTAATAGAATTAGTAAGTGTTTAATGTTTGACCTAGATATGAACATATGTTAGATATTAATGTCAAATGTTAAATGAATTAGATATAAATTATATGTTAGATATATATTTAATTTAGTTATATGAGATTTCATTATCTAATTAACATGTTATTATATAGAACTAGCTACCTTATTTTTAGTAAGAAAATTAATAGAACTAGTTTAGTTGAATTAGTTGAATTAATTAGTTAAACTAATTAGTTGAATTAGTTCAATTAATTAGGTATATTTTTCGTAAGTGCTTAGTTGAATTAGTTCAATTAATTAATTGAACTAGTTGAATTAACAGAATTAGTTGAATTAATAGAACTAATAAGTGTTTAATGTTTCACCTATGAACATAGGAATGTTGTCTGACGACGAACACGATTTCATTATATGCGAATACTGCGAAGACCGGCACGGCTTGTGCGGCAGAAATTTTTTAGTTGATGATAGACGCTTCAGCATTAAGCTGGATGAGAATTTCGAAGTGGATACAGTAAGTCACAACGACAAGTCTTTTTTCGTAATTAAGCATGACTTATGATTCATTTGCTTCAACTTTTAATTTTAATTTTTCACTATTCTACTAGCATATCCCCTGCCATGCAATTTTTTTGTCTTGGATAAGATAGGTTTCAGTCCTAACGAAACTATGGAGGTAAAAATAGTTTACTTGAAGACCGAGCATGGTTATACCTTCAACGTCAAATTATACAATACAGACACATACACCTATTTTGAATGCAAAACTTGGCAAGCACTATGCAAGGCTTATGCATTTGAGCCTGATATGGTTATCACCTTTCATATTCGTCCAGAAGATGATATTGAAGGTAATAGAGACATCTGGGTCGATGTGCAGACGCCTCCAGTTCTATCATTATGTGAGTTTCTCAACCATATTTATGTCTTTGATATGAGATTATTTGAACCAGTTAAATAATTAATAGATCTCAATTTATATTGACAGCTTACTTCCAATCAAGCAAACATGTTCGGCGCTTGGTAGACAGGACCGTCCACTGTCCCGGGGCTGAACTAAACTGCGAGGAGACAAATAATTATGTTTCATGGCTTGAGGATCTTGATGCTGTCAAGACAAATTTCTTTCCTGCACTTAGAAATGTTAGTACTCAAAACGTGCGACCAATAGTGTTCTTACTGAACTACAGTCACATATATTTAGGAAAGATGGTAAGATTTCTACTATTTCTCCTTAGTGCATCTTTTGCATACATTATTTTTTAAGCTAAACTTCATTGCTAAGTATGTTACTATACGATGTTCTTCAACAGGGACTCCCGATGAATGTTGTGCCTGATTGGATCGAGACTAAAGGTACCATGAATATATTTAGCTTACGGCCAAGATATCCTACAATGCACTTTAGTGCATTCATGATTTCTAATAGCGAGGAATACTTAATAGTAAAAGACTGGAGCAAAATTGTGAACAATCACAGAGAAGTATTAGGGGGCAGCAATCAGAAGCGCAACTCACGATTAGGACACACGTTCATCTGCATGGTCCAATATGATGAATCAGCAAAGCTATACATGTTCTATGCTATTTTACCTGAGAGAGAGCAACAGGAGTGATTAATTAGCTAGTTCATGCTAGTAGTACTTGTCCTCTCATGTCCGTGTTCTTTGTCCTGAACTTAATCTTAAAGAGTGATTTGTTTTTGTGGTGTTATGAACTCTTATAATATCATTACCATGTTGAACTCGATGATATCTTTGCTATGAAAACCATTGGTGATGATATATATGATGCAAGAGTTTTTATATTAATATGATGATGATGATGATGATGATGATGAGTTATTATATCATTTATGAAAGAAACTGCATATTAGTTTCAACTGGATGGATTTTAGCTAAGTGATGTAATATGGATATGACATATACTTGATGACTTAGTTAGGATCCACTCATCCAGCCAAACTAATTTGCGGTACATTCACCTGATGATTTAACAACTCATTATAATGTAAAACAATCATTACATTAAATTGAAAACACAAAATTAAAGTAAAAATAAAATAAAAACACACCCAAACATTTAGTACCGGTTAGTGTTACCAACCGGTAATAATGTCCTACGCGCCCACGGAGCTAGCTCGTGTCACGTGGTTGCCCTTTAGCACCGGTTCATGCTGAACCGGTACTAAAGGGGGGCTTTAGTGCCCACAATTTAGTGCCGGTTACTGAACCGGCACTAAAGGCCCTTACAAACCGGTGCTATTGCCTGGTTCTGCACTAGTGGGTTATCCCGTGTCGGCCCTGCACCAACAACAGCGGGGCCGGTCCACCGAATATTAGGCCCTGTGCGAATCAAAATAAATATAGTCATTTACACTAAACAATAGTGCTTATTTATAAATAGTTTTTTGTAAAATCATAGTTATATGTAATGTTAACATATTGCACCTTCAAATTAATTGAACAAAATCCACTTAACTATAAGAAAAAAATAAATTAAAAATTTACTTGTTTTATCCGATTAATTTGTGACTATTGCATGAATATAGCATATATGTTTTTTTGTGCATTCTTAAAAAAAAGCACACTTTTTTCAGTCGAGGTCTTATTATAGATCTCTATAATGTATCCCTAAAAAATAGATATATATAGTGTATGGTATATGAAATATCTTGATAGCGGTCTTTGATCAGACTTATGCAAATAAAGAAATCTAGATTACACAAGATGTTTACCAGGACCTTGTCTCTTAATCATTGACACACTACTTTATTATTTTTGGTCAAATGTGTCATACATATTATAATGGGTTTTGTAATCTAATGGTTATGTGTGTCTACTCCGTACCACTTGTAAATCGTTCACTTGAGGAAGACTAGTAGCCTAACTTGACTTGATTTATATTTTGGACTATAAATTGATTCGTCTGTTTGTCTAGATATTCAATTTTTGTCACATAAATGTAAGAAATATTTAAGTCTGTCACGTTGCTGTGACTAAACCCCCAACCAAGTCGGCCCAACACTAGAAATCATAGGTACAAAATTTTATTTGGTGTCTTGTAACAACCCCGTCGGCGGCTAGCTAGCTAGCACGCACGCACGGGTGTGGCGCCGACGCTGCTGGACAACGGATCCGGTCGGGGAGGCGCGTGTGCTCCGGCAAGGAGACGCGATGGATGGTGGCGCGTGTGCGCCGGCAAGGAGGTGTGGTGGATGGCGGCGTGGATGCTCTGACGAGTAGGCGCGATGGACATTGGCGCGAGTTTGAACGCACGGGAGAGAGATGTGCGATTTATTTGGCCACCATGTGGGGTAGCGGCAGATACATACTGGCAGAAAAGAGAGCTCATGCATCCGCTTTGTGTTCGACTCCTACTCAAATCTGACCCTAATTTGGTACGAGATGGGTTAGAAAGGACACAACATAAAAATAAACCTCTGCTTTGGGCTGTGCTTTTTGTTCGCGCGGATTCAAACAGACACGCCTGGATAAAATAGATCGGTGCATTGGAGTCTTGGAGTTGCTCTTATGTCATCTTTGGTCGGGGATTTCCTCGTGCTGGGAGGAGCATTGACCTATTGACCTCTCGTAGTGGGCCCCGGCGTGGCTCTTTTCATTTTGTGTAGACATCTCGTATTATTTCTGTCATCCTGCGCTCATGCTCCACGGCATTAGATAAATCATGAATTCTGGAGTCGATAGTAGGCCATAGTTGAAATTATTTCGCTTTCAGGGTAAAAGTTCTAATTCTTTTTTTTTTGCAGGGAAAAAAGTTCTAATTCTTGATGCATCAGTTTTAAATTCTTAAAAGTGGAACAATATAAAATGGAAATCATAAATAAAAGTTTGGAACCAGGAAGAGTCACCCATGATTCACGCCAACCAAAATTTGACTCTCAAATACGTGATCGGTTGGCAATTCGAAGCATATTTGTTTCCAAAAAATCCACAAAATATTACGGCGTTCCATCCCTGGATTTCTTTTTAATTTATAATGGTTGCTATGCTGTAGGATTTGCGTTGATGCATTTTTTTATTCGTATGTGTGTGGAATCAAGGGAATCAGAGAGGCTAGAACTACTCACGCCCTTGCCATTTTTGCTGGGACTATGCTGCACCGCAACGCCATGGACCGTGGTTACTCCAAGTTCAGTTCAGCCTCGAACTCACTGCCGCCCCTGCAAAGCGCGTGTGCCTCCTTCCGATCAGAGCGCTGCTACACAGTCGACGGGTTCTGGACGATCTTCAGACGATGCAGCACATCTTGTCATCGATGCGTAGAGCAAAGGTGAACAGGACCGTTCAATTCTTCAATCGTGTGTACAGTAATTCCGTTCCGATCATTCGGCCGCGCACCGCCGCGCTTGCTGCCATCTGTGCCACCTTCCGTCCCTCGGTTGCTCTCCCTCTCCGGCGTACGTCCACGAGCTGACGACTTACAGGTGGCCAGGTTGGGCATCGCCTTGCTCGTGGCCACGACAAGTGTACAGCTGCAACGTACTCTGGCTTTTGCGTGTCGATCCGATATGCAAGCCAGTCGGGTCAGAGACGGGTCGCCGTGAGGGATTCCGGCAAGCACAATAATAATCGGCACCAACGCACTGACCGGTGCGACCCAATCAACTCGCGGCCTCATGATTGGCTGGCCGCTGGGTTTGCTCGCACGTTGCACCGGCGCGCCTAGCTAGCCAGCTCGCTGCGTTGACGCCGCCGGGCTCATACTGACCTAGTGACCTGGGGTCCCTCCCAAGGGCGTACGTGACGCCATACCGATGATCATGGGTGGGTGGTCATTGGCTGCTCGATCATTTTGTAGTACTCATGTGGCTAATGATTGGTGCGTGCAGATATCTGTATTTACACACGTGATTTGGTATGACTCCGTTTCCTTTGAAACATGGTTAAAACAATGTGATGAGTTTGTGGATGTGCTACTCTATCCGCAATCTTTTGTGTCGATTGGATCACCAGACTCAAAATCCTGACCATGCTGCTCTCAACGGGTAATGCTATGTGTTGGTTCGGAAAAGCATTGGAGTTATAAAATTACAATTTTGTCTACTAAAGCCAAATATTTAGGCTGCACAACAAAAAAAACATACATGTGAATTTATCTCAAGAACACACTCACAAATATACAGTTTTTATACGCGTTTGTCTTAGTCAATCCCCCACGATGAAAGCAAACATGTAGTGCAAAGCATCGAGCCGGACACAGGGATGATTTGGCCAGGTTCGCCATCCTCGAGGAGAGCGATCCTAGAATGAGCCGGAGAGGTGGCATTGATTGATGAGTGCGGGTGTGATGGTGGGTTGTCAACGGCCGGGAAGGGGGTTTGGGGGGATGACCAGGGTGGCGGTGGGGAGGCACCGATATCGGTTGGAGGGGAATGGCAGTCCGATTGAGAGTGGCGGGAGGGTGGCCTATGAAAACCAGAGAAGAAGAATCGGCTGACATGAACCTTTTCCAGTTTCCCGAAAAGTAAGTGCTTCCTATTTTTCTATTTCATATAAGATATTTTTATTCATCCAAGAGTTTAAGTTTGTGATGGAAATTGACAGTCAAGTTCCGCTCCATTCGGGCGTGAATGCTGAGCCATGTAAAGAAAAGTTTTGTTTTCAGAGACCGTGACACTGTTTATTAGAGTACAAGTCACGTTACTTGAGCTGTTGTGTCGGTGGAGGACCAGCACGGCACGGGATAAACAAGGACCGACCCGACCGATGAAGCTGACTTAACACTCGCCGTTTCATCTCCAGCTTTCTCCCGTTGCTAATAATTTGCCGTACGTGTCGACTCGCTCTCTAAAAATCAACCAGCTATAATCTTAAAAATAAAAAACGAACCAGCTAGCTACTTTTCTAGCGGAACTTGACACCACCGGTTCTCTAGAATAACTAGTAAGTATGCACATGCAACGCACGTCTCGACTAAAATATATTCCATTATAAAACACATTATTCTATTATAACATAAACCTACTTTCTGTGAAGCCGAAATCTCATGCAAAGAGCATATAATTTCTAAGTCCTTAAAATGACTGAAAAATATCATGCTTTATGAATACATGCTCAAGTCCATTGCGTAACAACTACCGAATATCATTAACTAATTGATACAAATTCAGTCCATGAAGAAAATTAAATTGTGGCCAAGTATATTTGCATTATGCACCCCCCCTCCCCCGGTACTGCATCTTGGCAACAAACGCCATCACCAACACCTCGCGGTCAACCATGGTACTATATAGATGCAGATATAATTGTTTGTCATATACCGTAGCCATAACCTCTTAAGCAACATAACTGACATCATTCACGTGTTATTCATAGTTAGAGTAATCATTTGATCTGAACTGAACTAAATTTGATGTATAATATTCCCAACCAAAGAAAAATATTTTTTCAATCTTATTTTCTTCTAGTTGGTACCTACAAATGTGCCACTGGCAATAGGCACTGGGAAAACAGACATGTAAGTGTGTATATAGAGGCAACGGAAATTAGTAGTTTCCACGGAAGCTGATCAAATGACGTAATTCATCAAAGCTCTGAGATACAAGTTTGCGCATCTAAGAAACAAAACATTGCTAGTTCATATAGAAACAAACCATCAAGTTGTATCAATAAGACATCCTCGCCCTTGTGGTTGTACGAAGCAATGTCAGGAACACGTGAAACCAGTCACAAAACTCGCTAACGGACAAATCAGATGCACAAACCACTAAAGGTGGAACCACGCTTACTCATAATCTGAAGGTCCTGGCCAATGTAATTCATTTATGGTCATTTAGTGTTAATCCTTTCCATGACAAGGTCCAGAGCAACGAAGGTATTGCAACATGTTAATTCAAATAGTAAGCTTCTCTTGTGAACATTCACAATAAAGCACATACCCAGTTTTTAATAGTTTGGAAAATAACAACAAAACATTGGGATTATAAGTCGAATAGCTCTTAGTGAGAAACAACAAAATCCAATAGTAGTATGAAACCGAAAAGAAAAACAATAAAAATATCCAGACTACGATGACCTCCTAATTTCAATAATCTCCTCGTTCCCCTAGAATTGCCGTTATCCCTCTCAAATTTAAAAATCTAGTTCTCCGTCATGGTAGAATGAGCTCTCGGCGCGTCCTCACCGTCACCAAAGGAGCAATGGACGCAGAGCAACACGTGAAGACGAAGCCCGAGTGGTCAGCGGCAGCTGGGAAACAAAGCAACACGTGCAGAGGGAGCCCTCACTGTCCGCGGTGGCCGGGATACAAAGCAACACATCGCGAGAGCCCTCCTGCTCGGAGGCGGCCGGGAAACACGTGCAGCCAGAGCCCCCGTGGTCGGCGGCATCCAGGATACATGGCAACTAGAGCAACGTGTGATACATAGCCTCCCCTGCCATGCCGGTCCAAGGGCGTCCTGTTCGTCGGCCTCCTCGAGTCGTCGCCCGTGATGATCACCTCGGCATACGCGCGCAGCAACCCCACGTCGATGACCTGCACACCCATCTCCATGGTGGTGGTCGGTTGCGCCACGCCGTCGTTGTCGCACCACTGCAGGCCGATTAGCTGATAACCGAATTTACTTTTTAGACTTGTTAACTGAATTAGCCCATGTAGCCCTTGCTACTTGTACATTTTCAGACTTGATAACATAATTTACTATGGGAAAAGAGATTAGGCATTCCATTTCCTTGCACAAACAAATCGACATGATGTTACCTTGTCATCTACGGGCCTTTTGTTCGTATACCTTTTTGGGACCTCAAAGCCCTTTTGACCACCACAGCTAAGCCAAAATGCCCAAGCTTCATCAAATTTTTAAATTTCATGCCAACATGGGTTACCAAGCCGGACAATATAGCTCTACAATGGAAAAGTAATCATGAGCACAAAAAACTTGTGCAAGTGCCATATTTCAGGATGAGAGAAAAGTAAATGTGAAAGGGAAAGCTTGGTAGCTCATGTTGGCATGGTACGATGGTACGATGTGTTAGCCTCTTCTTCCATCTCAATAGACAAAATAGAACCCCGACTGATTCTTCTTTTTATAAAAGGGAAAGCTTGATCAAGTTGAAGGCAGTCTTATGATAAAAATTATGTCAGTTCTAGTGAGCTATTCATAGGAACATGGCATGAGAAAGGGAAACTTCAGACTTAATTACACACCAGATTGAAAAGGAGAGCAGTTATCCTCACCGGCTGCTTCTTCCACGAATAAAAGGGCAGAGGTTGATCAAGTTGAAAGCAATCTGATGTTCCTAATTCCGGTTAGTGATTCATGGGGAAGATAGCAGGAGAAAAGCAAATAGAATTACGTACAAAATTGAGCACGTCGTTCACCAGCGATTGACTCCTTCACCAGAACGCGATTGAAGAACAGAGTTCTCCAGCAATCCAATCCTTCACAAGAGTGGGCTCACCCTGCGGCTCGACTCCAGGGCCTTCCTCCAGGAGGAGCAGGGCCGGCACCAGAGCTACAGGTCCCACGTGCTCGCCCTCCTACGCCGCGACTCCCCGGGCCGCCGACGCGATCTCCCGCGCCAACCTGAAGCCGGACAACACCACGCTGGTCTTTGAGGCGTCGGCAACAGAGATACATGGGCCATGGTGTCGTAGGTATTGGCCCGCCATCCATGATCCAGCGACAGCGCGGGTGAGAGTGGCGTGCGTCTCGAAGCAGAGAAGGTAGGGGATTGGTGGCGGGGGGCAGACTTGCAGTCGCGTGCGCGCTCGCCGCGCTGATGTGCCCTTCGGCATGTTGGGGTTGTTTTTCTCTTCGGCGGCGACGCCTAGGACCTGTGGAGTTCAAGCTATCCTCTCCACCACCGATTCGTTTTCTGTGGAGGCGCAACTAGCTAGGGTTGGGAGGCTATGGAATCGGGAAGGATGTGAGGGACGGAGCAGGTGGAGTACGAAAAAAAACAACGCCTTATTATTGAATTGTTACTTTTCACTTACGGGTGGCATGGTGGGTAATTTTCTTCAAAGGTGAAGTACGGTCAGTCAATGCAATTTACTAAGTACACACAGAGTATGGGTTAGATTAAGGCTAGCTGTTTGATTAAGTTTAGTGGGCCTAATCATGTAGTGGTAATGGATCCGTGTACATTTCGTGGGGTGCGTTTAGAGAAGTTTTTGTTTAATTGTTTAATAGTAGCTAGTGGATGCAGTAGCACCCCTGGATGGAACACGAGTGATGGCTGTGTTGCACGACCGTTTGTCTACTCCATCTGTACACCAGTCAATGCACGGTGCCGATTGTTGTTATGCCCTCTTGTCTGAACCCTCACGGCGACGCGTCTCTGACCTGGCTGGCTTGCAGGCGCACAACTCACATCCCGGGGCGGTGTTTTTTTATGAGCAAAACGGAGCTCAGCAGTCACGCTGAGACGGACAAGTGTAGTGCTTTCCACAACAGGAAAGGCAAAGACGACGAGCAGATCAACAAGCAAGCTAGAGCACGTAGCAGCTGCACACTTGTGGTGGCCAGGAGCAAGGCGATCCCCCGACCTGTGCGTTGCCAGCTCGCGAACGCACGCCGGAGAGCAACCGAGGAACAGATGGCAACTAGAGGAAGAGTCTGCTCGTTGATCACTTGTGGTTGAGGCACTCGAGTGGTTAGCCAACTGCCATATCCAACCTCTCAACTTGCAAGCAGCTTATGCTAATGGAAGGAATCATCTGGGCATTCAGATTTGGATGAGTCTGGCTGGAGTCGGCTAAAAGGCCACATCTCTACCGCGTCCCCATCCCATCAAGACGATCTACCCAATCACACTGATGCCAGCACAATAATCTCTATCCTAGATGTAGTGGTACTAGTTCTTTTTTGTTTGACAGCATCTTAAAAGAAGTTCGGTACTGAATGCAATAAAAAAAAAGGGTACTATTACGGTCATTTGTGTTGGTCAGCGTCTTCTCGTCTAAACCACTATCTGCCGACCTGAAGGTTACTAAATGTCAACGAAGATATACGCTAGCTTCCTCGAGATCAAAGTTCAGGCCCCCTTTTCTCCGTATCTGGGCTAGTTTCGTAAGGAGGTTGACTCCCTTTCCTACAGTAAGATTAGTTTGGACGTAAATCCAAACTTAAGAAGATTAATTTGCACGTTGACCGTGTTGCCTGGAACACAAAGCAAAGCACGTAGATATCTTTTCCTGCGACTGCGCAGACTTGGCATCAATGTGATTAGAGTTTACGTCCGTAATTTATGTGAAGGGTTCGATGCATGGGGATCGAAATGAATTAGCTGAAAGGTCTCTACACGCAGGCAATATATAGTTGGTGGATGTTGCATCCAACGGCCAACGCAGCATCACTTCAAGTGAAAGTGAAAGTAGGCTTGGCCGCTTCATCTAACTCAAGTCAAACTTGTCCCATTTGTAGCTCATACGGCCTATGTATGCATATCGAGCACGTGCGTGCGATCATGTCCGTCGCTGTCATATCTGCCGAAGATCTTCTCTACTCAAACTCGCTGATCCTACCGGTACCGGCACACTGTTTGTTGCTCGTCAACTGCGCCGATCCATGCAAATGCAGCGCAACCTCGCCCGCGCACCGGCGTTCAGCAAGGTCAAAACGGCCGCCACCTGCTGCTACAGAGCTCTTTCACAACGAAAATCAAGTCTCCTGATCGCCTTTTCGCTTGAGCGCAACAGACGCCAGAAAGTAGGAGCGATGCAAGGCGCTAAAGTATTTATTTATGCAATCATTGGTTGACGATGTGATTGTTAAGTTTAAGTAGGGCGAAGGCTGCTGACTTGTGCGGTCTGTCGTTGGACTCTCACAGAAAAGCGTTCAGTTCATGTGCACAGAGACGTCCGAAGAACGTTGCTGCCCCTTTTCTCTTCCTTTTGTATCCTTGAAAAAAAAAGAGTTAGTCAGACCTGACGCGCCTACGTTCTGCAAACGACTTGCAGTCTGGCACCGCAGAAGAGCCGGTGGTGAAATAATTTCGACTTTCAAATGTACTCCCGTCGGTGGTGTGGGCTAGTTTCTTCTTTGGGTGGAGAAGAAACGGACAGCCGAGCCAATGCATGTAGATGTAGGGTTACTTGGCCGAGCGGTGAAGTGGAATCAAACAAACCCAGCGGCGGCACGCATGATGAGTACGATGGACGGGGTGAGCGGCGATGCGGTTCACGGTGCCCATGGACGCAACGCATCCGTCCATGCTTTCGGTCTCGGCGGCCCGGCGCCGCAAAAGCCCTCGCCACGCTTTCGGTCGCCGCATCGGCATGGGCCAGCACCACCTGCGCTCCGTCCATGCCTTCCCGCGACGCCACTTGTCGCCGGCCCGACGTGGCCGTAGGTACTCCGCGTGCATGTGTCACTTGTACGCTAGCTAGCCGAGCGGGACAGCAGCCGGCGTCGGCGTCGAGGAGCGTGTGCCGTGGTGGTACTAGCCGGCGTCGACCAGGGAATCTCGTGTGCGGCGTCGAGCGCCGCAGCCGCAGCCAGTGAACGTGCCTGCATATGCGTTAGGGATCGAATATTCCCTGTCATCCTATTCCTATTCGTATGTGTGTGCCTGCATAGGCGTTATGCGTTAGGAAGTGGAACGCCGCATGTGATGGCAAGGAGGACAGACGCGCGCGAGATATTTGCTCGGAATTTTCCGTCAGGTCCAGGAGCTTTCTTTTCCGGTGAACAAGAACTTCATTTAAGGAGGAATTCTGGGGCAGACGCACAGGAAACAGTCCGGTGGAGAGAAGACCCAGCTGACCAACTCCGTTGAGGTGCACCCGCTGACTTCGACCACTTCCGTTCGTACGCGACCCAGCGCGACTTTGACGAGTACGTAAATTGCTTGCACCTTCCGAGAATCATCGGCTGAGCTCAAAAACACTCTCGCCATTACTTACATAGAAAATCTGAGCGATCCGACACGGTTTTTGCCTTTTCCGACTCCTAGACGAGATTATTTGACGCAGGCTAAGCATAGGCAGAGCGCGAAGCCAGGTCAGGTCAAGCACAGACCGCTTTCGCGCGTTCCCACCCACCGTCCAACCCAATCCATGGCTGCCGCGACCGCGTGCTCGAGAACCCAAACAGCTTGCTTCCCACGCCTTTTCTTTCCCTTGGGGATTTCCAATCTTTATCGCGCACGCCAAACACCTTCCATGTTCCAAACTTGCAATCTCCCCAACTTTTCCTCTCCCAAAGTACCAAGCCTATATATACGCTCACCCGCCACAATTCAGCATGGACACAACCGAGTTCCATCAGCAACAGAAGGCACCACAATCCCAATTCCCAACACCGATTACACACGAGAAGACGACCATGGCGGTCAGCAAGCAATGGACGCGGGTGCGCACGCTCGGCCGCGGCGCCTCGGGGGCCGAGGTCTTCCTCGCCGAGGACGATGTGTCCGGCGAGCTCTTTGCGGTCAAGTCCGCCGTGGGGGCGGCGTGTGCGGCGGCGCTGAGAAGGGAGCATATGGTGATGGCCGGCCTGAGATCCCCACGCGTCGTCTCCTGCATCGGCGGCCGCGGCGCCCGCGACGGCTCCTACCAGCTCTTCCTCGAGTTCGCCCCCGGCGGCTCGCTGGCGGAGCAGGTGGCCAGCAGCGGGGGCCTCGACGAGCACGCCGTCCGCGGCTACGCGGCCGATGTGGCGGCCGCGCTCGCGTATCTCCACGCCACCGGGATGGTGCACGGGGACGTCAAGGCGAGGAACGTCGTGATCGGCGCCGACGGCCGCGCCAAGCTCGCGGATTTTGGGTGCGCTAGGGAAGCCGCCGCCGGCGGACCGATCATCGGTGGCACGCCAGCGTTCATGGCGCCGGAGGTGGCGCGCGGCGAGGAGCAGGGACCCGCGGCCGACGTCTGGGCGCTCGGCTGCATGGTTGTTGAGATGGCCACCGCACGCGCCCCGTGGAGCGGCATGGACGGCGACGCGCTCGCCGCGCTGCACCTGATCGGGTACACCCAGGCCGTTCCCGAGCTGCCCCAATGGCTGTCCGCTGAGGCCAAGGAATTCTTGGCCAAGTGCCTTGTCAGGCAGGCCAGCGACCGGTTCACGGCGGCGCAGCTGCTGGAGCATCCGTTCTTGGCCGCTGCCGTTGTCGACGCGAAGCCGCAAGCCGTGGAGAGCAAATGGGTGTCGCCCAAGAGCACGCTGGACGCGGCATTCTGGGAGTCGGAGTCTGACACCGACGAGGCGGACGACGAGCCGTCGCACGGCGCGGCCGAGAGGAGGATCAGCGCATTGGCCTGCCCTGCGTCGGCGCTCCCCGACTGGGACTCCGACGAGGGATGGATCGACGTGCTCTCCGGGCCAACGGAAGCAGTTGCCGTTCCCGCCAAGGTGACGTGTGGCATCATCGTGGACGACGCGATCACCAGTGAAGAGGAGTCAATCGACCCAGAGTCCGGTGCTCTCGACATTACCGTGGACGTGGAGTACAGCAGCGTGCTAAACGCAGGGCAAGAAACATATGATGATGGTTCAGTCAGTCATCATCAGTCACCGGAGAATTTAGCTTCTGACCAATTAGTGTCATGTAAATTGTTACCACTGTTATTTGGCAACAGAATTAGTAATGCAATCGATTTCGTTCATGCCAAAAGCACTCTGCTTCGCAAGCGCTGCTCCTCTGTTTCTTTGCTCTTACTCGTGCTCTGCTCCCCATTGCGACACGATTGATCGGCAAATTCCGATTAAAAATTAGGTTGCAACTAACACGTCGCGTGGCAGTGACTTCGATGGACTGAAATCCAGCATGAATTCACAAGCTTGCCGGCGGAAAGGATGGAGTCGACGCGGAAAGCGCAGCGTCACAGCCGGCGGACGTACTGCTGCACGGTCAAGAACCACTTGCTCAGGCAGAGTCGACGGCCGACGAGTGAAAGCCAAACCTTTTTCGACAAGCGAGCGTCGCGTCCAGAGATTACTTCGCCAGGTGGAGATCCATCCAGCGCCCTACTCCGGTGTCCTCTCGCCGCTGCCCGACGCACTCGCCGACTCGTCCTCGTCCTGCACTTCTGGATCGCGTGTCGGCGAATTTGACACGTACTCCATGCTGCTCCACTGCATGTTTCTAGACTGACAAGAACTGGTAGGCTCGTGTTCATCTTTTTTCAATGTAGTACTACTAGCTAGTCCACACGGCAGACGCCACGCAGAGAAGTCTATTTTCTCTCTCTGAAAACTAGACACGTTTAAAGCATCTATAGTGAACCTCTCAAACCCGTCTCATACGTCTGGGTGGATTGCCCGGTCATAATTTTTTGATTTAGACGCCCCCCTCCCCCCAAACGGCCCTCAAACGGCCGGGCTGACCGGCACCCCCATATACAGCCACGTCAGACCCGACAGCACGCCCCGACCTTAGATTGCACCAAATCCATCCCGAAAACCAGCCGGATCCATTTGCTATCCCCTTACTTCTTCGTCTCACGCTCCGCCGCCGCGCCGACTCCGCAGCCGTTCCCAGGCTCTCCACCGCGAGCTTCAGAAGAGCGCTCCCATCGTCGCCAGCCCAGACGCCACCATAGTATGTCCGGCAACTCTCCTGCTCCGCCTTGCGTTTGATGTGTTTGATACATTGACCGACCGGAATTATTGTGATTTTGTTAAGTAAATGATGGATTCCGATGCTTCGTCAGACGAGGAGTATGGACCGACGGAGCTTGACCAAATGATTCAAGATGAGTTCTTCGGTTCGTCGGATTCGGACGAAGAAGTGGATATGATCATGCTCATGAGCATGCAAGAGGAAATGGACCAGCAGGTGGAGCATATTCTCAACTTTAAGGGCTCAATCAAAGGAAAAAGAGTGATCAACTGAAACAGGGTGTCCGGAGCAAAGCTACTGCACAATGACTACTTTGCTCCCACACCTGCATTCCCGAAAGATCCATGGTTTTGTCAATGTTTTCGCATGGCGAAACCATTGTTTTCGCCCATTGTGGATGGAGTGGAGGCACATGATGACTACTTCAAGCTCAGAAGGGATTGCTGCGGCCAACTCTCTTTCTCGGCCAAGTAGAAGTGCACGGCTGCTCTAAGGATGCCTGCACTTGGTACTGTCGCAGACGCCGTTGGTGAGATGATCAGGATGAGGGAGAGCACGTGCCTGAAGACTACTATCAAATTTGCCCGCGTCGTGGTTTAGGTGTTTGGACCTGAGTATCTCAAAGAACCAAATGCGCAAGACAGAGAGAAGTTGTTGGCCATTGGAGAGGCAAGGGGGTTTCCAGAAATGCTCAGATCAATTGATTGCATGCATTGGCAATGGAAGAACGCCTCAAAGGTCTGCGGGGAATGTATCAAGGTCATACATGAGAGGCCACCATTATACTAGAAGCAGTGGCATCATATAACTAATGAATTTGGCATGTTTTCTTTGGATGCCCGGTTCTCGCAACGACATCAACGTACTAGTACGCCTGTACTCCGGGCTCTGGCTTAAGGGCATGTACAATGCATAACCTTAAGGTGATGCCTCGCATGCCATGTAGTATCGGATATGACGTAAAGTAGGTTCGGATAGGGAAGCGGGATCCTCTCCAGGAGGCGGGTGCTTGAAGAGAAAAAGTGTGGTCCAGTGACAAAAGCTGAAAAGGTTGGAGTAAAAAGTAGAGATGCATGTGTACTAGAATCTTTATTTTCTATTTCTTAATGAGGCCCACTAGTGGTAGCTTGCATTGGGGAGAAAAAATAAATGTAGATGCCTCAAATTACTTTTTGTCATGAGGCATATGTATCCATATGCCATCATTGTACATGCCCTAAGACATGCATGCATCAATGCATGGTTGGTTTGACGTAAGACATGTGATGTCTACTCATCTAACTAACTAATTAACGAGCACTTGGTGCCTTGTTGTTGCCGTAGGAGCCACCGAGCGTTAAGTCAATTGATCGGTCACATTACTCAAATCGGGTGTGGTTGGCAGACAGTTGGCACCGAGATTGCGTGCAGTGAACCGGGAAGTTTACTGAAAATCTGTGGCAAACGTCGGTATGACAAGCGAAGGATATTCTAACACGTTTTTTTGAAAAAAAATAAAAAAAAGTCTAACACGTATTAAGATTATTGTGCAATGTTCGCCCCAAAAAAGATAATTCTACTAAGTACGCAACTAACCGGTGGCAGAGCTGGACAAGGTTGCTTGCCTGCCAAGCTTAGGATATGTGGTGATTTTTTTTCTCAAAAATGTCTATTATCAAAATTCAGCAGAAGTATAAAGCATCTCAAACATAATAAAAATTACATTGAGATTTCAAGACCCCAAACAACCACTACTGCCGTCAGAATGAGCTGCGGACGCGCCGCTGTCGCCGCTCCTCTACTGGAGCCGGCTTGACCTTGTCGATGATGACCGGAAAGTCTTCGTGCACGTGCACATAAGGGCCAGCGTCCTGAAGCCGCAGTCTTCGACGTTGAACCCTTGCATAGATCTAAAACACTTGACATCAAATGTCGTCACAAGACGAGAAACCCTAACCTCACCGCCCCAAAAAGACAGCAGGAATCTACGCCAGAGCCCCATCGATTCCATCCAGACGGACGAATTCAAGGAGGATCTGAGCTCGGAAGACAAACTTGAAGAAGTAGCGTCGCCATCCGCCATCCGCCCAAGCACCGCACCTGCGAGGACTAAAAACCCTAACCTAAACTACTAACCGGAGCGGAGGCACTGAAATTCCCCTCCCCGCCACCGGCGACTGAGCGTTGGGCAGAGGGGAGGCGAATCCACAGACTCGCCGGTGAAGTTTGAAGGGAAGAGTTTGTCCTAGCCGCTTAGGGGTGATTGTTGATAGCAACGAATTTTGAACAGTGGCACGGTCTTCAGAAGACAAATTTTACCGTCAGTGGTATCTACAATCAGGTAATATCTAAAAATGTCTACTCGTACTTCCAAGCATTAGACCCATGATACCAACGATTTTTTTTTGTTCGGGAGTGATGATAGCAACGAATGATTGCCCATGACCCATGGAAGGGCGTCACGTTCCACGGAGGGATCGAGCCCAGGTCAGCATGATGAGCACCATGGCGTCAACACACTAAGAAAGAAGACGACGATCCTAGCTGGGAGTGCAACTACTCCGGAAAGGCAGCGGCTGTCCAGTCATGATGAGGCGGCGAGTCGATCGGGTGGCGCCATGTGCGCTGTGCAAAACGCTGGATTGCAGCCCACCAAACTGCACCAGATACGATGTTACTATTGCCGTAGCTCCCCCGGAAGTGCCAACTGGTTTCTCTCCTGTACACATGGCGCGCTGCGACGCCGGGACACATGGCTGCCGTCGCGCTGCCCACATGTGCTGCGTTCAGTTAGTTAGTTTCCTTGTCAGAGTAAGCAAACAGAGCATTACAGTTGGCCTATGATCACGGGTGATGCCGAATTGGTTCGCGATCAGCAGCGACGCGCCCGCGACAGAGAGAAGTGTACGGCACCGGGCCATCAAGATTCCGTGGCTCTTTACTCGGCCGCTGCGTAAAAGGCAGGACAAATGCGGCGAGCGTTTAGAAAGATAGGCAGCGACGCGGCGCACTGGGGCGAATCGACGACACACGGCGCAGCAGCACGGCTCGGGTTGGCATCGCTTCGCTTGGCGGACAGACGAGCACGACCAAGTGCAGAGCGCAGTGGCGCGCGTGTGGGTGTGGCCCAGCCAGCGACTCCTTGATCGACGCCGTCCGCAGCCACTCCACTGGCGCCCGCGCGGCGTGCATGAGTACGTACGCAGCTACCGCTAGCACGGTCAGACGCGACTACCTGTGGCCTGTGGGTAGATATGCATCGTTGGCTGGTCGCACATCCAATGATCAGACCAAACATCACCCAACAGAAGCTCAGTAGTTTTCATCCACTAGAATGTCCAAACGAAACAGCCAAGCTACAAAGTTGTCTCTGGCCTCCCCCATGACAGGCCCGTAAACAGTAACTTGTGTTCATGTTTCATTGTTGTGTTTAGAGGCCAACTTAATTACTACTACTTCCATCCTGGTTTACTAGTTCCCTTTCTATTTTGTACCCGAATTTTGATTTTAGATTAACAAATAAAATGTTAATGCATGTCACAATAATAATATCACTTGAAATTACATTCAAATACAAATCCAACGATTTAATTGTTGGTGACATGCACTGACATTTTGTTAGTTCAATTTATGATAAAAAAATTGACACAAAATAGGAAGTGTGCCAATAAACTGGACGGAGGTACTAGTCCAAAAGGCTGGACATCAATGAGAACCCCATGCAGCCTGCAGAGTTCCAAATCACAAGGATACCACCAGAAGACCCGGGGATGCGCTGGTAGCAGAGTTGCCAAATCTCTTGGGGCAGAAACCCTTGATAGATCTTGCATCAAAATGCTGCATTTTGGTTTCTTGCAAGCACACCATAGTACTACTCTGACTTTATTCAATTTTTTCCATGTCATTTAAGGGGAAGGTGGATTAATTTTAACCATGCCAGATGGATTCCTACCGAGTGTTAGCGGATATTCTCGTATGCGATCATGGATGGCATGATGAACTTTCTCCATGAATTTCAAGCGGCGACATGTAACTATATAGCAAGCACACCATAGTACTACTCTGACTTTATTCAATTTTTTCCATGTCATTTAAGGGGAAGGTGGATTAATTTTAACCATGCCAGATGGATTTCCTACCGAGTGTTAGCGGATATTCTCGTATGCGATCATGGATGGCATGATGAACTTTCTCCATGAATTTCAAGCGGCGACATGTAACTATATAGTCACAACTTGCGGCAACTATCTTGCTCCCTAAACATAAATAGGCCATGATCATTAGATGATTTAGACCCAATTGCCTCCTAACTATTTCTGAATACTCGCGAAGGTGGCAACAATAAGATCTAGGGTTAATTAGATAAATGTCACTCCAATTATGGCGATTCATAAAAATGCCATTGCAATTTCCAAACTTTGAAAAATGCCACTGCAAATTTTGCAATCTTTGAAGAACACCACTGCAGACTTCGAAAAATGCCACCGGAAGTGGCATGAAATGGCATTTTTCAAAGTTTGGAAATTGCGGTGGCATTTCTCAGAATCGCCATAATTGGAGTGGCATTTATCAAATTAACCCTACGATCTAAGCAGGTTCATTACCACGTGGTTCATCTGAGAAAGCATCCTCGAAGGATTTCTAATATTACATTCACAAGATCCATAAGAAAAAAAGATGGGAGTAGTTATTTTGAGAATTGATTTTGAGAAGGCAGACAATAAGGTTAAAACAATAAAAAGTGGTGGTTTCTTTTCAAACCCTCGGGACGAAAGGATTTTTACTTCTTTCTGACGTAAGTGCATGGAATTATTTATATTATGTCAAAGTGCTCTATATCATGATAACTTAGGGATATATTTATAAACAAAGAAAGATCTCCGCAAAGGGGATCATCTGTCCTATATCTCTACTATTAAAGGGCAATAGGTCGTTTGCTTCCTCGCCTTTAGGTTTTTTTCTCTCCTTTGATTACACCCCTTCCAACAGATTTACTGTCAATTTTAATTGTCCGGTATCAAATCTGCTACCTTTCGTAATATGGATTATTATTATTATTATTATTATTATTATTATTATTATTATTATTATTATTATGTTGGCAAATTGGAAAAGTACTAACCCTAGTAATTTATTTCCAATTTTGCCTTCCCAACATCACATCCCCTATCAATTCACATCCCCGCTTATTGATTTATTTCCAAACTTGTTTGCCCGACATCACATCTCCTTCCGTCAGTAATATGAACACTAGTTATTTTTTTTTGGCAAATTGGAAACGCGGTACTCCCACTGATTTAATTCCAGTTTTATTTATCCAAAGTGTGTGTGTGGGTGACAATGGAAGGGGGGTTGTGACCGAATGAGCCACTGAGATATGGGGATTGAGGAGGCGGAGATGGTGAGTGAAAGGTATACTGGAGAAACAATCTATATGGACCACAAAACTATGTATGCTCCCGTTGCAACGTACGGACAATTAGCTATTTTTTTAGAATTTGATACGCCAACAAATTTGATTGATAGAGCGTAGTCAGAGAGTCTAATTCATAGGATGGTGCCTCATCTTGTTGGTGATTGATTCATCCAATCTGGTATAAGCCGATTAAATCATTCTATTTATGGTCGACGACCTAAGAAAACAAAGAATATAGTACTTTTAAACTAAAACCACGACAAGTATAGTTTTTGAAAGGAGGGAGTGTTGCCTATTTGAGCAACACACGGTTCGGAAAAATATTATAAGAGTGAGATTTTGTACTTCACGAAGGGACAGGGATGGCGTTGGAGGTCAATCGACTAGAGGGGTGAATAGGGCATTATGAAGTTTCGTTCAATTTTTTGTTAATCATGCAAGAATGAAGCTTACAACTCTGCCAAGTGCTCCTACTAAAAAGACGGCGTCCTCGGTGCTAGATTTGAAGATGTTGGTCGTCTAGTTGCTGCTTGAGTTGCTTCCCTGGTTGGCAAGTTTAGATGTGTTTTTCTTCATTTGGGTCGAGTATCTCATGTCTCCCTGCTTCGGCAACCATGTTCACATCTCTTGCGTTCGTGCCATGCGTTGCACCATCACTGTACTCACTCTAACTTCTATCAATGAAATCACGCAAATTTGCGTATTCGTGAAAAAAAATCCTACTAAAAAGAATTAGGACTAAGCTACAAACATGTTTATTTATAAGTGTGTGCTTTTGTTGCATCACTTGTACGATCGCTGAATTTTGCACCAATTACGTAAAACACATAGAACAATACCTTGGACTAAATCCAAAGAACCATCTGCCCATGTGAGCTCCGGTTTTGTGGCGCGTAAGGCTTGGTGTAGGCCTGTACCTGTAGGGACAGCCCGGTGATGGCCGGCCTTCACGCACCGACTCCACCGGCGTGACGGTCGAATCGGCTGCTCTTCTTTAAGAGCATCTTCAACAGGCGCGGCAAAACGCGTGTCCGCACGGTAAAAACAGTTTTTCACGCGTGTCGGTTGGTTCCGCGCGCTGCAGCGGTGGCGAAAAATTACCGCGTGCGGGAAGCGTTTGCGCGTGTGCGGGAGAAAGCGGCACGCGGCGGGGTAGATTTGGCGCGCCGCTTCACGCGCGCCTATAAAGTTTCGCGCTTCGTCACGCACACAGAACAACCATGCGCCCTCCTCCTCGCAACCTCTCCGCTTCGCCGCTTTCTGCGCCACCATCGCGCCACCATGCCGCCGCGCCGCCGGGGTGCTTCCGGCTTTCGCGGCGTCCGCGAGCGCCCCAACGGCTGGTACTCCGCCGAAATACAGTCCGGCGACGTCCGGCTCGGCCTCAAGACGTTCCGGAGCGCGCGCGAGACGGCCCGCGCGTACGATGCGGCGGCGTGGCGCTTGGAGAGGCCCCGGTCGCAGATGAATTTCCGGGACGTCTTCATGCGCGAGGAGGCGCAGCGCCTCCTCCCTCCGCCGCGTCTCATCACGGATATGGACCGTACTGACCACTCTCGGCGGCAGCGCCGTCTCCTCGTCGCCGAAGAGGACGAGCGAGCCATGGCGGAGTGGCGCCGTCGCCACCCAGAGGACGTCGACGCCGAGCGTGCCTACTGGGCGGAGAGGACGGCAAGGCGCCGCTCGGAGCGGGCGGACCGGCGTCAGCGGAAGGCAGTGGCGAACGAGCAGTGCGACATCGTCTCCGCAGATGGAGGTCGTTCTTCACCTCGGACGATGAACGTTGGGACGATATATGGCTCTCAACCTCGGACGACACCGACGAGAGTGATGATGGTGATGATAGCGACTTGGAGTAGTTTTCTATCTATATATACCGTAGTAGTTTCTATCTATCTATCTATGCCGTAGTAGTATCTATCTATCTATGCATGTCGAACTATCTATCTATCTATGCCGTAGTAGTTGCACCGATATAAAATATCTTTGTATCGTTTTTTTATTTATGTAATTTTAATTTAAAAAATATTGTAGAATGAGCGCGCGCTGCATTTTACCGCGCCTGCTGGAGCTGCACGTGCGACTTTTCAGCGCGGCTGCCGTAGCAAACGCTGCACGCCGCGCCAAACCAGACGATGAACACGCGCCAAATCCGTTTTTACCGTGCGACGCGTTGGGCGCGTGTTGGAGATGCTCTAAAACGTGTTTGGGCTCGTGCTCTGCCCGCCGTGTGCCGTGTGGACTAACTCAGCAGAGAAACAGATAAGCACGAGCCTGCCAGTTCTCATCAGAGAAACATGCATTGCGGAGCATCCACGAGTGTAGGGGGTACGTGTCGACTGCGCTGGCACACCCACAAAAAACAAAAAGACTACGCCGGCGCACAGCCGACACGACATCCACAAGCGCACGGCGAGTCGACGAGTCCCGGTGCGCGGCGAGAGGACACCGGAGGAGTGGTGGCTGGATGAATCTCCACCCGTGACCCGGCGAAGCAATCTGTGGACGGGACGCTTCCTTGACCCGCTTTCGCTCGCTCGTCGGCCGTCGACTCCGTCTGCTGGACCCACGTAAAAACAAGAGGTTTTTGACCGTGCGGCAGCGCTTTGTGTTGACGATCCATTCGAGCAGTAGTACGCCTGCAGTGACGCTGCGCTTTCCGCGTCGACCCCAGCCCTTCCGCGGTGGAAGATTCACCGTGCGGCGCCGTGGCGCGCAAGCTCTGAGTCCACGCTGGACTCCCTTTCCTCCGTCCGAGTCACGGCCACGCGACGTGCTGCTAGTTTACTGGTCGTGTGGCCTAATTTTCCTCCGAATTTGCCGATCCATCTGATTCTAATTCCAAGTCCAACCTAATTTTTCCTTTAAATCGTCAATCATTATCTTTTTTTTTCGGGTGAACCCATCATTATCACGTAGCAATGGGGAGCAGAAGTATGAGCGGACAAAACAGAGGAGCGGCGCCAAGCGGGATACTGTTTGTGTATCAACGAATTCGATTGCATCAGTGATTATGTTGCAAAACAGTACTCTTTGCACTAATAATTTACAAGTGCATGACACTAATTGGCCAGAAACTAAACTCTTCAAAAACTGGTAATGCCTAACGACTGGATCAGCCTCATATGCTTCTCCTGCGTCGAGGAAGCTCCTGCTGTGCTCTACGTCAACAGCAATGTCGGGAAAGCCCGACTCTGCATCTAGTACTGATTCTTCTTCACTTGTGATCGCGATAATGCCTGCGATGATGCCAGTCGTCTCCTTGGCCGGCACGGCGTCTGCGTCCGCTGCTTCGGTTGGTGCGGAGAGCACGTCGATCCAGCCCTCGTCGGAGTCCCAGTCCGGGAGCGCCGAGGCAGGGCAGGCCAATGCTCCGATCCTCCTCTCGGCCGTGCTGTCGTGCTCCGCCTCCTCGGTGTCTGACTCCGACCCCCAGAATGCCGCGTCCAGCGTGCTCTTGGGCGACACCCATTTGCTTTTGCTCTCCACGGCTTGTGGCTTCGCGCCGTCAACGGCGGCGGCCAAGAACGGATGCTTCAACAGCTGCTCCGCCGTGCACCGGCCGCTGGCCTGCCTGATCAGGCAGCCGCGCAGGAAGTCCTTTGCCTCAGCGGATATCCACTCGGGCACCTCGGGCACGGCCTCCGTGTACCCGATCCGGTGCAGCGCGGCGAGCGCGTTGCCGTCCATGCCGGTCCACGGGGCGCGGCCTGTGGCCATCTCGACGACCGTGCAGCCGAGCGCCCAGACGTCGGCCGCGGGGCCCTGCTCCTCGCCGCGCGCCACCTCCGGCGCCATGAACGCCGGCGTGCCGCCGATGATCGGACCATCGGCGGCCGCTTTCTTAGAGCACCCGAAGTCCGCGAGCTTGGCGCGGCCGTCGGCGCCGATCACCACGTTCCTGCCCTTGACGTCCCCGTGCACCATCCCGGCGCCGTGAACGTACGCGAGCCCGGCCGCCACGTCAGCGGCGTACCCGCGGACGGCGCACTCGTCGAGCCCCCCGTTGCTGGCCACCCGGTCCGCCAGCGAGCCGCCGGGGGCGAACTCGAGGAAGAGCTGGTAGGAGCCGTCGCGGGCGTCGCGGCCGCCGATGCAGGAGACGACGCGCGGGGAGCGCAGGCAGGACATGAGGCCCTCCTCCCTCTTAAGAGCCGAGGCGCACGCCGCCGTCGCGGACTTGACCGCGAAGAGCTGGCCCGACACATCGTCCGCGGCGAGGAAGACCTCAGCCCCCGAGCCGCCGCGGCCGAGCGTGCGCAGCCGCGTCCATTGCTTGCCCACGGCCATCGCTCTGCGTTGCGAATTGGGATCGGGATGGGGTTGTTTCTGTTGGCACTCTGTTGTCGAGCTTGCTTGTGAATTGTTGATGGGTTCCTTCTTTTTGTGGCGGGTGCGCGTATATATAGGTTTAGGGGTAGGAGAGAAGAAAAGTTTGGAACATGGCGAAAGTGTTTGGCGTGTGGGGGGACGGGTTAGGAAAGGAAATCCAGAAGCGAAAAGGCGTGGGAAGCAAGCTGTTTAGGCTCTCGGCACGCGCTCGCGGCGGCGGCGTCCTCCTGTGACTGTGGGTGGGAACGCGCGGTCCGGGCATGACCTGACCAAGCTTCGCGCTCAGCCTCTTCTTGCCCCGCGTCTCATAATCTCGTGTCCGAACAGGAAAACCATTAAACCGTGTCAAATCTCTCGCATCCCGGGTCGACTTCCGCCCGGATTTTCTATCTAATGGCGCGTGTGTTTTGAGCTCAGCCGAGGAAATTTGCTACTACTAACATGGAGTAGTTGTCAAAGTCTTGGTCGCTCGTAGCGAGACGGGGCGTGTGAAACAGAGCAGAGTCTGCGTATGTAAACGAATCGTGGGTGGAAGTCAGCGGGTGCACCTGAACTCAAGGGGGCGGAGTTGGGCACTTCGGTCTCCTCGGCTGGTCGTTTGCCATTGTGGCGTACCAAGTCCACCGCCGCGGTGCACTGCACCGGACAGCTTTGTGTGCGCCTGCCCCCAACATCTACATCTAGAACCAAGACCGACGGAAATATACTCCTGAACGCGGCAGCAACAGTCATTTCTGAAACATTGTAAGCGACGTCCCGACCCCAGTTTTCTTTACCCCGGAGGAAGAATTCACAGCTGGTTACAGGCGTGATTCCTCGAATTCCATAGCTGGTGACGATTCACCGGGAAAGTTCCCTTTCATCACCGGGAAAGAGTAAAAAGCTCGTCGTGGACGGCCTTGAACGCGGGTGGCTCCTCGACGTACCAGAGAGAGAGAAATCCGAGCAAATATCTCCCGCGCGTCTCCTCGTCCGCGGCATCGCATGCGCCGTTCCCCACATCAGAATAGGATGGCCTGAAATTGGAAGAAATATTCCATTCCCAGTGCATATGCAGCCACGTCCTCGACGCCGATGCTACACAACACACGCAATGTCCACGACACTCGGGTGCGGCTGCGAAATCGCATCCGACGTGTCGTTGCAGTGTCCGGCCACGTCGAGCCGGCCCAGCCGTGAACAAGTGGCGTTTGTTGTGCTTCGTGACGGTCGACTGGCTGTTGGCCCATGCCGATGCGGCGACCGAAAGCCGGGCGTGGCGTCGTGGACGCGCCTACTTTCGCCGTTTTGCGGTGTGGGGCGGCAGATCATCACGCGAGTCCGATGCGTTGCTTCGCTTTGTTGGCCAGCGTCGCCGCTCACTCGTCCTCCACCAGCCGCCACTGCCAACACTAGACGCTCCTCTGGTGCATGCCGCCATTGGATTGTTTGATTCTACTTCACTTAACCGCCCAGCCAAGCCAAGTAACTCTAGCATGCCTTGGCCGCAGTGGCGTAACCAGGATTTTCGGTCAAGATGGTACAATTGATATATACAATATTTATACTAAAAAATATATAACATTGCAATATATGTAGCGGAGGCGGAGCTATATGTGTTAAGATGAGGGGGCCAATACCTCTTCCAATTATTTGGCGCACCAATATTGATATATAGCAAGCACATGAAGGATCCAAACTGACATGTCATCTTGCTCCGCCATTGCATGCTAGTATAGAATGTATCAATAGAATGTATGTGTAAGTTTGATTTTTGCAACAATTCTACAATAAAAAAACCTCATAGTTAAACCTTGAAGGCAAAATCAAACTTTGAATTGAAGATGGAAATCATATTTTAAATTGGAAATGTGTGAAGTCGGCGGAGTTCTTGCCTTGGTGTTTAGCTCTACCCAGTGCATGCATTACTAGCCATCCGCTTCGCTGGCACTCCGCCGCCTTATGCCTACCTGGCGCAATGCGTCATCGGCTTCTGCCACGATGAACACTAGGGTTCGCCGTCGTGGTGTGGTCTGTTGGAGACTTCGGGTGATCAAGTCCATCCTCTAGCGTACAAAAAAACTGCTTTAAGCATACGAGGGGATGTTTCTTGGGTAAGGCGTACAACGAGAACGTAGGAAGGAACGAGTGAGCTAGTTATCAGATTCATAGTTTTTGGACTTATACCTTTGATGTGCACTGTGGCCTAATTTATTTTTTTACAAATATACTAAAGTACCGGGCCGATGTACAGAATGGTCCTTGGACCACCCTGTCCACCCTCCAGCTACGCCACTACTTGGCTGCCCAGTTTTCTCCATCAGTAGAAGAATGAAACCCACACCACACTATAGAAGGTAAACCTTCCAAAAAGAAAAACCACAGAGTCTATGGCCCTGTTTGGATCCATGGGTTAGAGTTAGTTTGAGCTAGTTTAGGCTCAAATAGCCCTAATTATCCAAAGATAGGACTAGTTTGAGCTAGTTTCATCTAACCCACCCAAAAAGCTATGCCACCTAAAAGATGCTAATTGAAGCTAGTTCTTCTAGTATATTTATTATTAATCTAACCTTGTCATCCAAACACCTATTTAGCTAGAGTTAGTTTAGTAGGGTTAGTCTTAAGCTGGAAACTAACTCTAACATCTAGCTAAGTTAGAGTATCCACAGCCTATGATGATGCACTTGAAACTCGAAATAATTTCACTAGAGAGGCTGCCGAGCTGTGGTGGCAAACTGCCAGTCGGTTGCAGAAACTAACGTAGACGCGTCAGATCTGGCTGACTGACGACGCGAAAAGGAGCGGCGGCAGCGTTCTTCCCACGGCTGCTGCACATGAACTCGATGTCCAGATGTGCACCCCAAGTCACACAGCCACGTAAGTCAACCTTCACCGTAGTTGTACTTTAACTTAATTCCCTTGTCAACTTAATAATTGTATATTCCTCGCAAAAAAGAAAACTTATGATCGCACAAGTAAATCATCACTAATTAATTTAGTACTACCCTGCAGTGTTCCAGTGCCGACTGCCGGCGGCCATGTACTAACACTATTTAATTCGACATTCGATTTGTTAATGATAATCTTTCTTTCTGGCGCCGATTCTTGCTTTTCGTTGGAAAAGGAAGCCTAACTGTGAAGGAGGTGGCGGCCCTTTGACCTTACTGAACGCCGGTATGATATGCGCCGATCGAAATGATATTGGGCAGATATGAAAGCGACGGACATGATCACACTAACTCGATATGTATGAGCCGTCTGCTGCAGATAAGTTTGAGTTAGATGAAGCGGCCAAGCCAACTTCTACTTGAAGTGACACTGAGCTGGATGCAACATCCAGCAACTGTTGCCTGCGTGCGTGCAAAGAACATTCAGCTAAACTCATTCGGAGCCACATACATCGAACCTTCAGAAGAAGAATTGTTCCGTCGTCTTGGACAGTACTACAAAAATGGACGTAAATTGTGCGCAGTTGAAAGAAAAAGGTCTGCCTGCTCGAAAAGTCCATTCTGCACCCGAGCTCATATGCTCCCGCATGAACAGTAAAATCGAAAAAAAATCGAAAAAAATCGAAAAAATCCAATTTTTTTCGAGAGAAACATTGACAAAAGTTCTAAGTGCCTGCAAAAATTCATCATGAAATCACATTCCTGTAAGGCGTGGCAAAAAAAACAAATTCAGTGCTTCAAAATGCATTTGAAAGTAGCTTTTTCATAGTACTATTTTTGTTTTTTTGCCACACCTTCTAGGAATGTGATTTCATGACGAATTTTTGCAGGCACTTAGAACTTTTGTCAATGTTTCTCTCAAAAAAAAATTGAATTTTTTTTGATTTTTTTTCGATTTTACTGTTCATGCGGGAGCATATGAGCTCGGGTGCAGATTAACCGCGTCTCGCTTTCTTTGCTTTGTGTTCCAGCGAACATAGTCAACGTCCAAACTACTCTTTCTATAGGAAAGGTAGTCAACGTCCTCTCAAAATTGGGCAGGTACAGTGGAAAGGGCACCTGAATTTGATCTCGAGGCAGCTAGCCCACATCGTTGACATTTAATTTGAAGCTCTGCGGGTAGCTTAGGGCCTGTTTGGTTCATAAGTTCTAGTACTTTTTCTAGTCCAACTAAAAAGTCTTTAGTCCCTAAAAAGTCTCTCCATGTTTGTTTCCAGAGACTAAAAAGTCCCTAGTCCCTTCCTAGAGGTTATTAAATGACCATGTTGCCCCTAATATATAGAAAAATAACAATCAAACAACATCATGGGATGACGGGCCATTGAATGCATGGAGAGACATTGTTGGAAAAGTCTCAAAAAGTCTCAAAAAAGACTCTCCTTGAGAGTTTTCTTCATTTAGTCCCAAATACCTAGTTTAGTCCCTAAAAAGTCCCTCCCGTTTGGTAAAAAAGTCTCTAAAAGGAACTTTTTCTAGTCCTACACAAAAAAGTCCCTGGAAACAAACACCCCCTTAACCTGGGAAGAGGTTGACCAGCTGAAGGGGCAGAGCCTTTAAAGGAGTAGTTATAATTGTGTGTCCATCAATTATAATTGCGAGTCCATCACTAGTTATAATTGTGTTGCCATCGGTATGACTGCAGAAATCATCTAATGGGATGGAAATGCCGTATGTAAGACATGGCGGGAAGCTCGCTAGTTACAAATTGAAGCGAACAGCCGGCCGGCCGTGGCACACAAATTAGGGACGATAGCTAGGATGCATCCAGATAAATGAGAGATCGAGAGAAGGAGGTTTACAGAGAGGAGATCAAAACCTATTTAACTCAATTCTATATCTACGCTATCTACCTGTATAACACTATCCCTAATTTAAACCATATGAAATTTTATCAAGGTTGAGATTGTATTTGAAATCATCTAACATTCTCGCTGTGACAGGTTTTGTGAAACCATCAGCAACCTGATCCCCGACTAGAATGAATCTGACGCCCGAGTAACTTGCGAGCTACTCTTTGGCAAAGTGAAAGTGAATTTCAATGTGTTTTGTGCGTACATGAAAAACAAGGCTAGATGAGAGATAGGTTACACCAATGAGCATCCACATCTTGTACCATATGCCGGGAGCTAAGAGCATCTACAGTCGGAGATCTCAAACCGGTCTTAAACGCCCAGGCAGGCTGCCCGGTCACGAACCAGACAAAAAACCCGACCCACCTTGGCGACTCAATCCGGCCTCAAACGCCAGGGCTGTTCGGCGCCCCCTCATATCCAACCCAAATGTAGGACGGACATGGGGACGGCCCGGGCACGCCCGGAAGCGTCCGCCACATCAGCAAGGCCCACCCCTACCCCACTACGTCCCCACACAAACCCAATCGAAAACCCTCGCTCACTTCATTCTCCTTTCTCACCCCTGTTGGAAATATGCTTTAATGGCAATAACGTTGTATTATTTACACTACAAGAAACCTGTTAATTCATGACAGATTTCCGATGACGTTTTCAGAAACTGTCATGGACATCCTGCTACAGCCCTACAAGCCCGCGCAAGCCCGCTAAAGCCCGTGTAACTGATCCGCGTATAAAAAGCTAACCCTAGAACCCTCCTCCTCAGCCCACTGCTCTCTGCCCCTCCTTCTCTTCCCCTCCCGATTCTCCTAGCCGCCACCCACCACGCACCACCTCTTTTCCTACCTCCTCCCACAGATCGCCGCCGGCACTCCCCCTCCCCTCCTCTCCCTCCCCTCTCACCTCGCATCTCCGACAACTGCCAGATCTGCCGCGCCCGCACCCATCCATCCCATTGGCAACCCGTCTTTCTCCCTCTCTCTCTCTCTCTCATGAGACCCCTCACGCCGTGGCCAGCGGCCGCAGATTCCGGCGACGTCCTCCACCGCGCACCATGCTCACGGGCTGATCTACGACCCCTCCACCCCCCAGTCCGTCTGGATCCATCGCTCCTGGTCTCTGGCGTCACCTGCGAACCCAATCTCGTGGCTAGGGTTTTGGCTGCGGCTTCGCATCTATCGTCGGCGAATCTTCGGCGGCTCCTCTCCGTCCCACACCATGCAGCTTCGCACCCTATTCGCCTCGTGGATGGCGCCCCCAAGATCGGTGCGCTCGCGCCCATTGGTCTGGACTGCGGCGACCACCGTGCTAGAGGCAGAGTGGCGTGGTCACCAAGGTCAAGGACTAGGGCGGCTGCGCTGCATGTGCACAGCGGCAAATACGCAGGGTGAGTTTCAATTCCCTTCCACGCCATACTCGTCATTCTCAATTTCCTATGGCTGATTTTCTATACGGGCACTAGATCTGAAATTAGATCATGTTGCTCCTGATTTTTTGTCACGCATGGTTACTACTAGCTCCCCCGTTTCTATGGTAACATGCATTGTTAATTGATGTGCCTAGTAACTTCTCGTGAGTGGACAATATTTCACTCATCTTTTCCTATCTTCTGACTTTAGCAGCCGGAGTAATGAAACATCTCATCATATTTCAAGTAGATGCCGGCCTGCCATTAGAAAGAAGGCTGCTCTATGCCTCCTATGATTTTATAGCATGTACCCGGATGTTGTGAATATTGATGGACTGGAGTTAGAAAACATATTTAGCTGCATGTTTCTTTCTGTGATTTTTTATCATAAACATCTGAATCTCTGGATTGCAGTATGGAAATGTGATATAAATTATGAAGCATCTACCTGGGGTCTGGCCAAGGAAAATTATATGCTAAGCCGCATTTCATAAGCCACAAATGCATATTACATAATCTCTGATGTGAATACTAAGTAAGAAACAAAATCATATAATTTTCTAAACTAAAATCTGGTGGAGTTGCTATGGTTGGAGAATTATGTTTTGTTTTTATTCTGTGTGATGAAACAAAACATGTACTCTCGGTGGTAGTTTTACTCAACGCTTGTGTGGCCTTGGCAGAACACATTATTGTCGTTATCTTCTTTATTAAACTGACTTATGTCACATCCATCATCGACTTTGCTGTGTTGTTCAAAGAAATATGTATACCTGTTGTTCAACTTGGATGCAATTTTTCTGCACATCCATTTATTTTAAAAATAAATTTGGTTATTATTTCAGGTTAAGGCAATCAGAGCTCTTCAATTCTTCCCTACCATTAAGGATCCTAAGTGCAAGGCGAGCTTTGTTTGAGGTACTACTCTTTTTACTACTGTACAACACAGTTGACATAGACAAATGGTTCATGGATTATAATGTTTCTTGTGATTCTGCAGGTTTTACAGCGTATTTTGATGTTCACTGATGTTGTTAAAAAATCAGCAAGAATAATGCCTCACTTGCTTTCTTGTTGAAGCTCTTGCTCTAGTGGGTTTATCTTCTCGCTTATGTCCTGGATTTCACTATTACGTGACTCTCTTTCTCTGAATTATTGATACACAACTTGCTGCCTATAGGTGCAGATGTTGACACCTTCTTACTGTAGGTGTGCCTTTCACATGTTTGCTGAGATGTTTCATCATGTCAAAACAAAAAACCTGGCCTTATGAAATTCCATCAAAATAGCTTAGTGATTGCTACTGCAAGGCGTACATGTAAGTCCTCCAAGATCCTACATCCTACTTAATTAATTGTGTGCATGAATTATTTTAGCTTTTAAAAACTAAGGTGACTTCTTACTATTATGTATATGCGTGCAGTAGTTCAACTTCCATACACTAATTAAGATTACAAAAGAAATAGAAATGCTTCTGATTTGCGCTGAAGATGTTAAATATGAAATTGTTGGAGGATATGTGCTAGGATTTTATACTTAAGCAATGCTTTTTGTTTCATGGTGATACCTTTTTTGTTCCCCTATATTGAGCATATATAAAATGCAATCTGTACAAGATGAGCAATTGAAAAAAAGGAACTTCAGACTTTGGCTTGCAACTTAACAACCTTGCATTGCTTCAATACACTACTAGAGTGGCCATCACCCGTTGTTCATATGTTCTGATTCGGCTTGTACCGTAATAACCCTGAAGTAATTTTTAAGCCATGTATAGACTATATTTGTAGTTCTTGTGCAAGCCGATGAGGTTTGCTACACATGCGCAAGCCTTCTTCCTACTGTTGTCACCTTGTATAAATATATACTAGTTCATTTCATTTCATTATTGTTTCCTGTTATAAATAATAGTACTATGCAAGTATTGTTTACTATTTCTCAGACCTTTAAGATGTACTTGTAGCATAAACATTAACTTTCATGTCGTTACTCGTCGACCTAGTTGTCGTAAACTTCAAATGTTCATGTGTCAACAAATTTACACATCATGGAGGGATATTGTTTGTCAGTGATGCCATTTTGTTGGCTTTTATATGGCCTCAACTACTGCTGCCATTGTACTTGGAGTTCTATGATATGTGTTTTGTTACTTTGTCATTTGACTTTCATTCACACACTTTTCCTTTGGATTAATTTTAAGCAACCTCGGGTCTACTCTTCTTTTATAGTAGATACAATGTTATTCTCATTTGTAGACACTATAAGATTTAAGAATTTTGGACATGTAATTCATTTTTATATTTTGGACAGCGGGCTACTTGGTGCTGGTCATCACAATCAGCCACGACATGATAGTTGCCATCAAGAGCGCCGACCGCAAGAGCCTGAGTAACAGCCTCAATATTTTATATGTTTTGATGATGTAAAATTGATTGTACTTGTTCATAACCCTGATGTGTGATATATTTTGTCAATCTGTGTTGTAAGACATCATTTCATAGAGGATTTTGTAAACTACTATGTTGTATATGCATATGGATGGTTGCATGCCAGATAAACTATGTAATGTCTGGAACTTTGCAAATACTTTTTGTTGGACAAACAGGATTTGGGTATCGGATTATGCTAAAAATGTACTGTGTCAAAGGCTGGCCAAAAGAAATGGGGTCGACCAAATTTAAATTGCGCTTTAAATTGTGCCTAAATCCATGACGACTTTTGTGACGAAAAATAGTATCCACGCAGCCAGCCACGTCACTTGAATTGGTCAACTGAAAATCCGACGTGGCGTTAGTCTATGACGGATTTGTTCCGTCACCAAGGTTTGGGCCTGGGCGGGCCTGGGGCAGATCCATGACGGTCAAGAACCGTCAAGGAAAGCACAATATCAAATTATGACGCGATATACATGACGGATTTTAAATCCGTCAAGGTTGGGCACCCATGACAATTTTTCCTTAATTTGTGACGGACAAGATCCGTCACGTATTAACATATTTCTTGTAGTGTTATTTCCATGTTTATAATTAAGAGTTTATATTTTATGCTATAACTGCTACGATTATAAAATATGTGATTCAGCGAAAAACTCATAAGCACGCTTGCAATCTGTAGAAAGGCCGTGCTTTTGGTCTTTTGTTCGAGAGATCACTCGTGAACAGTTCCAGAGACCTTGACGATCTACACCAACTCTTCTCCCACTGCATTTCGAAGTTGTTAACATCCGATCTAAACCTCTAAAGCATCTTCATAGTGTTCCTAGGATTGTGTTCGTAGGATGAATTTTTTGTTTTCTAATACGTTTCCCGACAACTCTTCTCTTCTTCTTCTCTCCTTCGATTTCTCCGATTCCAATGCACCGTGACGACTCCGGTGAGCTTGTTGAGCGCTGGCAGCCGCTTCGACTCCAACCTTGATGTGGACGAGGAGTTGGCCGTGCGCATTGCCCTCGAGTGGTCGACGGTGGACACAGGGGCAGTTTCGGATATGCCCCTCGCTGCTCCCCGCGCCTTCAGTGCAGTTTAACTCTTGTTTTCGTCAACAAGTAATGATTGTATATTCCCCGCAAAAAATCTTATGATTGCACAAGTAAATTTTCACTAATTAATTCAGTACGTACTCTACTCTGCAGGGTTCAGGTGCCGACTGCCGGCCGCCAGGTACTAATTCGACATTCCATTTGTTAGTGATAATCTTTCTTTCTGGCCCCTGTTGCTGTCAAGCCAAAAGGCAACGATTCTTGCTTTTCGTTGGAAAAGGCCCCAACTGTGAAGCAGGCGGGGGCCCTTTGACGTTGCTGAACGCCGGTAGCGGCCAACAGTGCACGCGGTATGATCTGCGCCGATCGAAACGATATTCGGCAGATATGAAAGCGACGGACAAGATCACACGAACTCGATATGTATGAGCCGTCTGTCGTTGCAGATAAGTTCGAGTTAAATGATGCGGCCAAGCCAACTTCTACTTGAAGTAACACTACGCTGGATGCAACATCCAGCAACTATTGCCTGCGTGAGTGCAAAGAACATTCAGCTAAACTCATTCGGAGCCACATACATGGAACCTTCAGAAGAAGAATTGTTCGGTCCTCTTGAACAGTTCTACAAAAATGGACGTAAATTCTAAGTTTCTAACCATTTCCAAAAGTGGAACGCTTTCAACTCAAACCTGTTGCTTGCCAATTGCGCGCAGTCGGAAAAATAGGTCTGCGTGCTTTGTTTTTCTTTGCTTTTTTGTTCCAGCGAACATAGTCAACGTACAAACTAATCTTTTTATACGAAAGGTAGTCAACGTCCTCTCAAAAAAACGGGCAGGTACAGAAAAAGGGGGCCTGAATTTGACCTTGAGGCCGATAGCGTACATCGTTGACGTTTAACTTGGAGCTTGGTGAGTAATTTAAGCCCGGAAGAGGTTGACCAACTGAAGAGACGGTGCCTTAGTATATTTCCTGAAGTACCGAACTTCTATTGGAGCATCTCTAGCATACCCCTTAAACCGCAAAACTGAAAAGACGGGCTTCAGTTCACGAAAAACGCATTTTAAGTGTTGGTTTGAGCTGCGGCTGTGTAAACCCCTTAAACATGGACTGTAAAATCGATTATTCGTGTATATTCTTCCCCACGTCTTCTTCTCCTTCTCGTCCATGTCCACGGTTAGCTAGCTCGCTCCTATGAAGCCGGCGGACAGCGCACGAAGCGGCCAAATATGGAGCCGCCGGCGTCGCTCGCACGAGGCGCCCAGCGTCGCCGTCGCTGCTCGAATCGGTCCAGAAGCTAGCTAACGCTGGCGTCGAATCGATCCAGGAGATTCTTAGGAAGTGAACTCCAAGATTCTAAACTATTTTCATAGTTTGTATCTCCCTCAAGGCTACAATGATATGAATGAACTATTGCAGTTTGTAACCCCTTGAGTGGCAGAAGCAATGAATGATAGTCTTGAAAGCGAGTTCACGACAGAGGAAGTTAAAATATCTCTATTCCAGATGACTCCGTCGAAGGTTCCGGGTGTTGATCGTTTCACCACCGGATTTTTCAAACGACATTGTTACGCCGATCATAGGAGAGGATATGGTGACAGCTATCTTGGAGTTCCTCAATGAGGTTGAGTTGCCGTTGGGTTTAAGTGACACTGCCATTACACTTGTACCCAAGGTACGCAACCCACAAAAAACCAACTAACGTGGTGTCAATGTTTGGAACTCCGAGCCTGAAAGAACCAACTGTCGTAAACACCGAGATGATCATGGCAATGACTGAAGCAAGATGGTGGCTAGGTTTGCTCGGATCTCTTGACTGCATGCATTGGAGATGAGAGAAGTTCCCAAAAGCTTTACAAGGGCAATATCAGAGTCATGTTAAGAAACCCACCACGATTGTTGAAGTAGTTGCATGACATGATCTTTGGAGTTGACACACTTTCTTTGGCAATGCCCGAAGTCTCACAATAACATCAATATGTTGCAACGATCGCCATTTTTGCTAGGTAAAATCCCGATCCCCAGAAGTGTGAATACGAATCTTGACAATCTCCTCTTCGTCATGATGCTAGAAACGATACTTAGTCAAATTTTCATCCCAAGTCATCTTCCCACTAAAAGAAATCGAAGACCCACTTCAACCTAGTATTATGCCATTTAGCTGAAATTTTAATGCTATGAAACAAGAGGTGGATATTTCTGTGGAAGCTTTTACTGAGTGGTAGCTTTGTTTGCTGACGGCGGTGGGCCGAATTACTAGTGGCACATTTGATTATATTGGAGAAAGGAGAGCATAGGTAGAAAAATGCAAGGTTGGTTTGAAAAGAACTTTGGCATGCACAGGGCGTGAAGTACTGTTCTAATCGGTAATCCAGGGCATCCCTGTTCATGGGTGAAGCAGGAAAAGAGATCCGATGGGATCAGCTTTATGGCAATGGTGTCAATTAAAAAAATATAGTGATTCAACTAAATATAGTGATGGATTTTTAAAAATCATTGGTGTCACTTGACACGAGAGGCTATACTACTACAGCTTTGGTGAATTATATTGTAAAATCATCCTTGGTGCTGTTGTGACTCGGAGCGAGCGTCATATGCTCTAGAGGAAGCAATCACATTGGAGACTTCAACATGTGAGAAACTGTTGTGGACCGCTCTTTTACAAGACAAAATGTTATTTGGAACTGATAGATGCAAGGTAATTATTACAGTTATGCATGATATCTGCACTGCCCTGAATTTGTACCACCTGGATGGTTTCTAAATGTTGTTAGCAGCCTCATGGCTAATTTTAACCGAATTTCAGTTAAGCAATAAAAAAAGGAACTTGATTCGAAGCACGGAGAGCATGGTGCATAGTACATAGTACGTGTCACGCGCGCCAGCACGCAGCCGACACGCGACCCAGAAGTGCACGACGAGCCGGCGAGTGCGTCGGGCAGCGGCGAGGGGACGCGGGCGGTCGTGGCTGGATGAAACCAATCTCAGGATGCGACGCTCACTCGTTGAAAAGGTTTCGCTTTCACTGGTCGGCTCGTCGACTCTGCTGGACCCACGTAGCCCAACAAAATAGTTTTTGACTGGCCGCGCGCTAGTGTAGTACTACTACTTTCCCAAGGATCGCTTCTAGTGCGTGAGCTGCTGTGACGCTGCTCTTTCCGCGTCAACTCGAACCCTTTCGCGGTGGAAGCCGCGGTGTGCAGCGTGGCCGGCAAGCTTGTGAATTCACGCTGGATTTCCTCCGTCGGAGTCATGGCCACGCGACCTAGTATTGCCTAGTAGTACAGGCGAAGTAGCATGTAAATTTCTTCCGCCTAATCGAAGGTGTCGCAATGGGGAGCGGTGAAACATAGAGCAGCAGTACGAAAACGGAGTGCTTGTGCAAGAGCGAGATCATTTGCATTACTCTTTGTGTTGCAAAGCAACAATTCGGTACATGATAATTCGTGGCAAGCTAAACACTCAAAAGACTGACGATGCCTAACTGAATCGTCGTAGGCTATATTGCCATCGCCGTTGTACTCCACGTCCAAAGTAATGGGGAGAACGCCGGACTCTGCGCCGCTGGGTTCTTCGTTTGTGATCGCGCCGTTGTCCAGGTCGGTCATCTCCTCGATCACCAGGGGCACTGCGTCGGGTGCTTCAGTTGGCGCGGCGAGCACATCGATCCATCCCTCCTCGGAGTCCCAGTCCGGGAGCGCCGAGGCAGGGCAGGCCAATGCCCTCATCCTCATCTCGGCCGAGCTGTCGTGCTCCGCCTCATCCGTGTCTGAATTCGATTCCCAGAATGCTGCGTCCAGCGTGCTCTTCGGCGACACCAATTTGCCCTCCATGGTTCGCGGCTTCGCGTCGACGGCAGCCGAGGCCAGGAACTGGTGCTCCAGCAGCAGCTCGGCCGTGCACCGGCCGCTGGCCTGCCTGACAAGGCATCTGGCCAAGAAGTCCTTCGCGTCGGCGGATAGCCATTCGGGAACCTCGGGCACGGCCTCCGTGTAGCCGATCCGGTGCAGCGCCGCGAGCGCGTTGCCGTCCATGCCGCTCCACGGCCCGCGTCCAGTGGCCATCTCGACAACCATGCAGCCGAGCGCCCAGACGTCGGCCGCGGGGCCCTGCTCCTCGCCGCGCGCCACCTCGGGCGCCATGAACGCCGGCGTGCCGCCGATGATCGGCCCGCCACCGGCTCCCGCCTTCCTCGCGCACCCAAAATCTGCGAGCTGGGCTCGGCCATCGGCGCCGATGACGACGTTGCGCGCCTTGACGTCCCCGTGCACCATCCCGGCGCCGTGGAGGTACGCGAGCCCGGCCGCCACATCGGCCGCGTAGCCGCGCAGGGCACGCTCGTCGAGGCCCCCGTGGATCGCCACTCGGTCGGCCAGCGAGCCGCCGGGGGCAAACTCGAGGAAGAGCTGGTAGGAGCCGTCACGGGCGCCGCGGCCGCCGATGCAAGAGACGACGCGCGGGGAGCGCAGGCCGGACATGATGCACTGCTCCCTCCTCAGCGCCGCCGCGCAAGCCGAGCTCGCCGACTTGACCGCGAAGAGCTCCCCGGAGGCGTCGTCGGCGGCCAGGAAGACCTCGGCCCCCGAGGCGCCGCGGCCGAGCGTGCGCACCCGCGTCCATTGCTTGCCCACGGACACGGCCATCTTCTTTACTCTGCGTTGCGAATTGGGATCGGGATGTGGTGGTTTCTGTTGGCACTCTGTGTTGTCGAGCTTGCTTGTGGCCTGCTGAATTGTTGATGGGTTCCCTTTTTCTTTGGCGGGTGTGTGTATATATAGGACGGGGAAGGAGTACTTGTGGAGAGGAAAAGTTGGAGAGATTGCAAGTTTAGAACATGAAAGGTATTTGGCGTGTGCAGGGACTAAGAAATCTAGAGGCGAAAAGGCGTGGGAAGCAAGCTGCTTCGGGTCTCGGCACGCGCCCGCGGCGGCGGATGGGGTTGGGCGGTGAGTGGGAACGCGCGGGCGGGGGGCTTGATCTGACCAAGCTGAGCGATCCTCCTATTCTTACCACACGCGTCAAATTATCTCGCGCCAAAAACCAATCTCGGGCTGGTTCTGCCCTAGCCACCGCCACAACCAGGCGACTAGAGAGGCGGATCTTCTTCCACCGATCTCCACTGATCAGGACGTTGGCCCTCTCTCCCTTCGGCTGCTGCTCTGGCAGCAGGAGGGAGGGGAGATCCCGTTTCTCTGCTCTGTAGTTAGGGTTTGGATTTGTAAGTCGTGGTGCGTCGTTGTGGTGGTGGAAACGGCGTCCAGACGAATAAATCTTTCTCAACTCTACTCTCACACTGGCGGTGCTTATCATGGCGGCGTCTCAAAGTTAATGGCATCATGTGTTTGCCGGTCCTTCAGATCGGTGACGTTAGGGTTCATGGTTGGTGTCGGCGAGGCAGCGGCGGTGAGTCCATCAAGTGCATCTCTCCTCCCGCTCTGTCCCCGTTGCTACGGCGTTATCTCCGACGTCATGCTGGAGCAGGGAAGTTTTGTCGTTCAGGAGTACACGCAGACGATTGTCTATGCAAGTGACAGCTGGAAGATGGTGCATATTGTGCTGGGTTTATGGTTGAAGGCTGAGTTTCCTCCTCCGGCGTCATAGTCGCGTGGGTGTGTCTGTTCTGGAGTTCGATGACATGTTCGGGGACATATTGCCCCGGTCTGATTCTTTCAACGACAATGGTTTTGCTTTAAGCAAACTACTTTGGAGGTCCGTAAAGCTGCTGATCAGCGATGGTGCCGCGTCGAGCTCGTGTGAAGAGGTGATCTGTCTCATTTTTCTAATGAAGAGGGACAGGCGCTGGTTTTTTGCATAGGATTATTCTATCTTTTTAGTTCTGTAACATCGATGTTTACATAGCTTGTAACAGAATTTTTATTTTATTAATGGAACACGTATTATCATGCAAAAAAAAATTATCTCGTGCCGGAGCCGGAAAAGGCAAAATTCGTGTCAAATCTCTCGCATTTTGAGCTCAGCCTAGGATTCGTCGAAGGCACTCACTAGTAACCTGGGGGAGAGACTAACTCGCTACTCGCTAGTGCAACGGTAGTCGACAAAGTCTTGGTCGGTCGTTGCGAGACGGGGGACTGTCAGAAACGGAGCAGTGTGCTGGGTTGGCCGCGTCTTAGAGTAAACGGATCGGCCGTCGAAGTCAGCGGCTGCACCTGAACGGAGTTGGCCAATTGGGTCGCCACGGTTGGTACTTTGGCACTGTGGTTGGCCTTGGCCAAGTCCACCACCGGACTGTTTCGTGTGTGTCTACCCCCAACACTCATCTAAAACCAATACTCTGACGGAAGTACTAGGTAACACTGAACGCAGCAGCAACAGCATTGCCTTTCACCGGGAAAGCTCACGGCGAGAGGCCTCAGGGTCAGACGTTGGTGTCTCCTGGACCGGAGAGAAAATTCCGAGTAAAAATATCTCGCCCGCGTCCACCTCCACATATAGGAGTGGAGTAGGAATGGCAGGGAATATTCGACCCACATGCCCGTGCATATGCAGATGCAGGCACGTTCACTTCACTGGCCGCCGCACACGCGACGTCCTCGACGCCGGCGGGTGCTGCACCGCTCAGCTCAACTCGCATCGGCCACGTCGAGCCGCGAACAAGTGGCGTCGCGCGTGGGCAGGGACGGACGGAGTAGGGGGTTGCCGCCGCCGCTGGCCCATGTCGATCGATCCCGCCAAGTGGTGGACGCGCGGTGCCGCCGAAACCGAAAGGCTGGAGACGCCGGTCCGCAGATCGTCGGGTGAGCCGGATGGGTTGCTTTGCTTGCTTGGCCAGCGTGAACACAGCACGTCGCCGATCACTCCTACGTGATGAATGCCATCGTGCGTGCCGCCGCCCATGGATAGATTGATGGATTCCATTTCACTTCACTTCACTTCAACACCGGGCCAAGTAAAGCTTGCTGCATGGCTATGTCTTGGCCGTCCATCTTCCTCCGACTCAACAAGAAAGCAGAACAGGCTTTGATGGTACACTTGAGACCCACGAAATCATTTCACCACAGGCTGTGGCTGCGCAACAAAAGTACGACGCGTCAGATCTGGCTCACTGACGACGTGCAAAGGAGCGGCGGCAGCGTTCTTCCGACGGCTGCTGCACATGAGCTCGACGCCCAAAAGTGCACCCCAAGTCACACAGCCGCACAAGTCAGCCTTCACTGTAGTAGCACTTCAACCAAACTTAACTCCGTAGTCAACCAATGATTGCATGCACAGATTACCACTAATTACATTTCCTCCAAAAAGAAAAGGTAAAGCTCGCCTCTTCCTTCAAAATTAATATTAAATACTACTCGTTTCGTTTCTAAATATAAGTCTTCTTAGAGATTTCAACATGGACTACATACGGAACAAAATGAAAAGTCAATCTGAACTGGTGCAGTTGACGAGCGGCCTACAGTGGGCCCGGTATGATTCGCAAGATCAAGACGGTCTTCAGGAGATATGAGAGTGAAGGATTTGTTGGCAGTGTGTATCATGCTATTCAGAGGCCGGACATTCTTTAGATGCGGTTGTATCATCATGATAAATAAATGAGAAAAGTATATTTTTCGTCCCTCAACTTTTCGTGAAGTCTAGATTTGCTCCCTTAACTTCAAAACTGGACAACTTGCACCCCCAACTACCGAAATCGGACAAGGTTCGTCCCTTGACCCTGTTTTGACCGGTTTTTGGTGTTGACTCACCCCGGTTTTGACTGGTGCTCACTCATATTCCTCTAAATTTTTTATATCCGTGAACTTTTTGAAATTCACATACACTTTTCAACTCCGCGTAGTTTTTTCAAGGTCGTGTATTTTTTAAAAAATAAACATAATTTTTTTCAAATCAGCGAACTATTCTGAAATTCGCGTACTTTTTTCAAATCCGTGATTTTTTAACATTTACGCACTTTTCCAAATCCCCGTATTTTTCCCAAGTTTGTGTAAATTTATCAAATCCAAGTATTTTTCAAAGCCATGAATTGTTTCTGAAATGTGCATACTTATTTCAAATCCACATGCTTTTCAAAGTCCGCTTTTTTTTCAAATCCATGTTGCTTTTATAATCCATGAACTTTGTATGAAATTCACGTACTTGTTTCAAGTTGAAATAATTTTTGACATCCACATATTTTTGCGCAAAAGAACTCCATATCCGCGTACTTTTTTTCAAGTTCGCATACAATTTTCAAATTCATGAACTCTTTCAGAAAAATGTACTCGAATATGAAAGGTGCATCAATTTTTAAAAACTAAAACTTAAAAAAACTAAATGAACTTTAAAAAACATATGCATTTTTGAAAAAAATACATGAACTTGGAAAAAAAGTACGCCGATTTTAAAAAAGTACACAAATTTTAAAAGGTTCACGTATTTGAAAAAGTAACCAAATTTGAAAACAGTACGTGAACTTGGAAAAGGTAGGCAAATTTGAGTCGGAACGGTCAAAACTGGGGTGGGACAGCATCAAAACCGGTCAAAACCGTGATCAGGGATGAATCTTGTTCGGTTTGAGAAGAAGGGTGCAAGTTGTCCGGTTGTGAAGTTGAGGGACTAAATCTGGACTCCGCCAAGAATTGAGAGACGAAAAGTATACTTTTCTCTAAATAAATTCAATGAAATATCCTTTATCAAAGAAAAGAGAGTGACGGACACGAACTCGATTTGTATGCTAAAAGAAGATAAAGTTGAGTTAGAAGAAGCGGGCTACTTTTACTTGAAATGACATCCAGCAACTATTAATACCCTGCGTGGAGAGAGCTTCCAGCTAATCCATTTCGAGTTCCATACATCGAACCTCAGGCAGAAAAATTGTTCAGTGCACTTGAACAGTACGGGACGTAGACTCTGATTATTTTCAAAAGTGGCATGAACAGTTAGCCTTGGAAGGATGTCAAACCCCTGTTGCTTGCAAATTATGCGCAGTAGAAAGAAAAAGTGTGCGCGTGCTTTGCGTTGTGTTCCAAACTAATCTTTCTATTGGAAAGAGAGTCAACGTCCTCTAAAAATGGAGCAAGTGTAGAAAAAGGGTACCTGAACTTTGATCTCGAGGCGGCGTACATCGTTCACATGTCAACTTTGAGCTTGGTGAGTAGTTTAATCCGGGAAGAGGTTGACCAGCTGAAGCTACAGGCATCAGTGTGATTTGGGAGATCATCTGATGTGATGGAAATGCAGTGGAGGTATGGCCTTTTGTCCGACTCCACCGAGGATCGTCCAAATCCGAACTCTGATATTAATGCTTCCGTTGGCATAAGCTCAAATACACTCTCCCCGCCAAAAAAATGGATGCATTCTGGTGAACAGTAAAATTTTAAAAATATATAGTAAACAAATTCATCAGCGAAAGTCTAATTCTAACCCGAGCTCAAATGCATTCTGGCAAACAGTAAAAAAAAATAGTAGACAAATCCAGAAAAATCTGATTTTTTTTATGATAGACTTTGACAAATGTTTTGCATGATTAACAAATTTTAAGCACAAATTGACATTTGTGAAAGTCATGGGAAAAAATTAGTACTCTAAAATGTTTTGAAAACAAGCATTTTTGGAGCATCAATTTCTTTTTCTTTGCCATGACTTCCACATATATCATTTCGTGTTGATATTTTGCAAGCATACAAAACATTTTGTCAAAGTTTACCAAAAAATCAGAATTATTTTCTGAATTTTTTATTATTATTTTGGATTTTACTTTTCAACAGGGTGCATTTGAGATCAGAAGCAGATATTACACGTCCGTTCAAGACACACAATTATGATGTGTCCATCAGTATGATTGGGGAGATCATTTGATGGGATGGAAATGCAGTAGAGCTATGGCCGGCCTTTTCGAAAACAAAAGAGTGGAGGCATGGCCTATTGGCCGACTCCACCAAACATCGTCCAAATATCAACTCCTGAGATGATTCTTTTCATTGCCATTAGAGCATCTAGCCGGGCGCACCAAACCCCTCTTGTATGCCCGGGAAGACGGCCCGGTCGTCATTGACCAATCCAAAAAACCAACTCACACGGATGCCTCATACCGGCCTCCAACGTCCGGGTTGACGGGCATCCCTCATATCCAGTGTAAATATGTGGCGGTTATGGAGAGTCCCATACGTGTCTGTAACATCGGACCAGACATGCCAAACCCACCTCAAATTGCACCAATCTGTAAGTGCATTTAGTGCCACCGTACCCCTAGTTGGTTTTGGAGTATTGATGACAAACTTGATTGAGGGACTAATGTGTTTGTGAGAATTGCAGGATAACACAGGTAGTACTCCCTCATTGATTCGGTTTAGCTACAAGAGATGACCCCTAAAAATGTGTGAAGACATTGAAGACAATGGTGGTTCATGAAGACATTCACGATGAAGATTATGACTTATGAAGACATTCACTTCAAGATTATGGAGTGCGAAGACATAGTTGTTTCATAGTTTCCTTTTCTTTTTTGTTGAGTCCAATTGACAAAATGGCAGACCCTTTTTTTGTGATTGTTTTGTAGGCAAAATGATGGATTCAGATGGTTCGTCGGATGGGGAGTATTAACCGACAGAGCTTGATGAATTAATTCAGAAGGAGTTCTTCGAGATCGTCAGGTGCATGCACAACTACTCAGTGATCGTGTGGAGCATATGTGGACCTACAATGATAACCAAATAGCTAATGTTTGATTATGCATTTCAATAAATTTTATGTTCGAACTTTGTATTTTTGGCTACCAACAAATGTTTTTTTACGTGTGATGTCGTGGATTTGTCACGACAGATATCCTCGTGAAAAGGACTTAATCATGAGGCCAATGCATCTATGTGATAGCTTGAGAGGGGATGAGTGGGATGAGAGATGCGAGGTTTTTTACCCAGGTTTGGCCCCTCGCGGTGGAAGTAAAAGCCTATATACTGCTTCATTGATATTGATAAAGATGATCACGATACAAGGGTGCTCTATTTCGAGAGCTCTTGACTTGTCTGTCTATCTAGACTTGTCCAACTTGTTCCTCTTGGGGTGCCCCGTCCCTTCTTATATAAGTTGAAGGGGCGGGTTACATGACTAGTCCTAGTAGAATTAGGATTACTCTATTAAAAGTATAGTCCTGGTCTTGCTTCCTTTGTAGGAGAATGTTTCTTATGCCTTTCATCTTAAGCCGGCCCACCATAACATAAGCCGGCCTCCTCACGAGCCGCTTTCTGGATCGTTGGGTCTTGTCAATCGTCTGACCTGCCTACCGGGTTATTAATGAGCCGCCGAGGTTCGGGCGGGTCTCCAGTGAGTCGCCAAGTATAAGCTGGATCGCTGGTGAGTCGCCAAGTCCGGTCGGGTCATACCGCGGGGTATATCCCCGACATTAGCCCCCTTTTTAATTTGGATAGCCATGTTAAACTGATCCTGCAAAATAAACACAAGAACAAATTTGATAGGTCGTGCTCCAGGTTAAAAGTTCTTGTAAGCCGACACCTGATCATCCTTAAGTCCTTGTCATTTCCTTCTTCTGGAAAATCCGGGTCAATAGACCAGCTTTATAATCAATTTGCTGACATTGGTTTCTCACAGAAATATTGTGAAGAATAATTCATTTGATTCAGCTCCCAATGCTTAAAAAATATTGGTCTTGAAATACTCATCTGAGTTTCAGCCGGCTTGAAGATGTAGAACTTGTCGGTTTATCATTGCAAAATTGCCAGTTTGTAAATATTGATGGCACTGGGTCATAACTGTTGCTAACATCAAGTTTGAAGATGTACCTCTTTTATATGCATATCACTTGTAGCCCCCAAGTCTTAAGAAGGGTGCCTTGTGACAGCTTAAGACTTGCTTCGATATCAATGTCGCAACCTTGAAGAAATCCGGGTTTGTTCATCTCAGTCACTAGTCATAAACTGAATATTCCACATATGTAGCCCCCAAGTGCCGGATTGTCATGCTTGCAGCAACCTGCGAGTTGTAATTGCCTTATGCTCATAAAAACTTCAACCAGTGTAGTCCCCAAGGACCGGGTCATTATGCAACGATGAGCAGGGACTTTGTAGATATGATCATATAGACTTGAACAACAACGTGTCCCTTTTGGGGTGCCCGCCCCTCCTTATATAAGTTGAAGGGGCGGGGTACATGACTAGTCCTAGTAGGATTAGGATTACTTTATAAAAAGAAGATTCCTAGTCTTGCTTCCTTTCTAGGAGAATGTTCCTTATGCCTTTCATCTTAAGCCGGCCCACCATAACATAAGTCGACCTCCTCACGAGCCGCTTTCTGGGCCGTTGGGTCTTGTCGATCGTCTGACCCGCCTGCCGGGTTATTAATGAGCCGCCGAGGTTCGTGCGGGTCTCCAGTGAGTCGCCAAGTATAAGCCGGGTCACTGGTGAGTCGCCAAGTCCAGACGGGTCATAACGGAGGGTATATCCCCGACATGTGATATTCACAGGTATAATGGGCGTGCATGGATTTGCTTTTATTTGAGGGTTTGCATTTGATGAGTGTGGCCGCCCGACATCCAATATGAGGAGACGTCCGCGGGCTATGCTCTTAGGAGGACGCCCTACATTGATTGACCGGTCTCTCCTATATCTTGAGCACTTGCGTTGGTTTTTGATACGTCTCCAACGTATCTATAATTTTTTATTGTTCCATGCTATTATATTATCAACCTTGGATGTTTTATATGCATTTATATGCTATTTTATATGATTTTTGGGCCTAACCTAATAACCTAGAGCCCAGTGCCAGTTTCTGTTTTTTTCCTTATTTTAGAGTATCGCAGAAAAGGAAAATCGAACGGAGTCCAATTGACCTGAAACTTCACGGAACTTATTTTTGGAAGGAAAGCAACCCGGGAGACTTGGAGTCCATGTAAGGGAAGCTACGAGGAAGCCACGAGGCAGGGGGGCGCGCCCACCCCCCTGGCACGCCCTCCACCCTCGTGGGCCCCTCGTGGGCCCCTCGTGGCTCCCCTGACGTACTTCTTCCGCCTATATATCTCCATATACCCTAAAACGATCGGGGAGCACAATAGATTGGGAGTTCCGCCGCCAGAAGCCTCCGTAGCCACCGAAAGCCAATCTAAACCCGTTCCGGCACCCTGCCGGAGGGGGAATCCTTCTCCGGTGGCCATCTTCATCATCCCGGTGCTCTCCATGACGAGGAGGGAGTAGTTCTCCCTCGGGGCTGAGGGTATTTACCAGTAGCTATGTGTTTGATCTCTCTCTATCTCTCTCTCTCTCTCCTGTTCTTGAGGTGATACGATCTTGATGTATCGCGAGCTTTGCTATTATAGTTGGATCCTATGATGTTTCCCCCCCTCTACTCTCTTGTAATGGATTGAGTTTTCCCCTTGAAGTAATCTTATCGGATTGAGTCTTTAAAGATTTGAAAACACTTGATGTATGTCTTGTCGTGCGTATCTGTGGTGACAATGGGATATCGCGTGATTCACTTGATGTATGTTTTGGTGATCAACTTGCGGGTTCCGCCCATGAACCTATGCATAGGGGTTGGCACATGTTTTCGTCGTGATTATCCGGTAGAAACTTTGAGGCACTCTTTGAGGTTCCATGTGTTGGTTGAATAGATGAATCTGAGATTGTGTGATGCATATCGTATAATCATACCCACGGATACTTAAGGTGACATTGGAGTATCTAGGTGACATTAGGGTTTTGGTTGATTTATGTCTTAAGGGTTACTCTAGTACGAACTCTAGGGCTATTTGTGACACTTATAGGAATAGCCCAACGGATTGATTGGAAAGAATAACTTTGAGGTGGTTTCGTACCCTACCATAATCTCTTCGTTTGTTCTCCACTATTAGTGACTTTTGAGTGACTCTTTGTTGCATGTTGAGGGATAGTTATGTGATCCAGTTATGTTATTATTGTTGAGAGGACTTGCACTAGTGAAAGTATGAACCCTCGGCCTTATTTCCTATCATTGCAATACCATTTATGCTCACTTTTATCATTAGTTACCTTGCAGTTTTTATATTTTCAGATTACAAAAACTATTATCTACTATCCATATTGCACTTGTATCACCATCTATTCGCCGAACTAGTGCACCTATACAATTTACCATTGTATTGGGTGTGTTGGGGACACAAGAGACTCTTTGTTATTTGGTTGCAGGGTTGCTTGAGAGAAACCATCTTCATCCTACGCCTCCTATAGATTGATAAACCTTAGGTCATCCACTTGAGGGAAATTTGCTATTGTCCTACAAACCTCTGCACTTGGAGGCCCAACAACGTCTACAAGAAGAAGGTTGTGTAGTAGACATCAAGCTCTTTTCTGGCACCATTGCCGGGGAGGTGAGTGCTTGAAGGTATATCTTTAGATCTTGCAATCGAGTCTTTTAGTTTCTTGTTTTAGCACTGCTTTAGTTTATAAAAGAAAATTAAAAAAATGGAATTGAGTCTACCTCATACGCTTCATCTTTTTAATATCTTTCGTGAGTATGATGGGAAGGAAAATTGTGCCAAAGTGTTAGAATAAGAATGCATTAAAATGTTTGGCACTAAATCTTTGAATGATGAGCATGATTGCAATGTTGTTAGTATGAACTCCTTGAATATCCATGGTACTAATGATGATTGCACTAGTTATGATGAAAATGTCTCCTATAAACATGTCAATTTTTGTGGTGTGCATTGGATTTGTAAGTACACACCAAATAGGGAAGATAGATATTGCAAGAGGCATAAGTATTTAGAAACTAAATTGTTGCAAGAAAGGCTAGATGATTGTGCTGAAAATTTAAATTTTCTCGGCCATACTTGTGAGCTTTGCAATGAACGTGGTCATTTAACCATCCGATGCAAATTGTTTCATGATCTAATCGTGTCCAAAAATTGTGATGAGTTGATTTCCCTTGCACATTATAATGAACTTAGCTTGCTTATGGGTTGTGAAGAAATGAAACATATAACTGGAGATCTTCCAGAATTTGCCCGTTATAAACTGCTTGGCTTTGATCCAGAGGAAATTTATATGTATTGTGTGGTAAATTGCATTGAAAATCCTTATACTGCCAATTACATAAAGAAAAGAAAACAAATAGAGGATGAAGAGAATACTAACGAAAGGGAAGAGACTTCCCAATACCCTTCTATTATTTCTTATGATGAATCAGGTAACAAGGTGGAGCCTCCTATTCAACCAATCTCATTAATAAGGAGCTCCAAAAAGAGGATTAAACCCACACATGATGTGGTGAAGAATAAGAAAAGAAAAAGGAAGAGAGGTAAAAAGATATCTCTCCCAAATAATGATGCTCATATTACTATTTTGCCTCATGAAAATATAATTGTGGATGATAATGATACTTCTTATGATCTTGAAAATCTTTTTGGCACTTGCTTGAAATAATATGACAATTGCTATACTATTGGTGTTATCCATACTATTAATGATGAGAGTGATTATGCTTATGATATGAAAAGGCCCAAGCTTGGGGATGCTGTGTTTGATGAAGATGATGTTTTTGATAATATATTTTCTGCAATTAATGTTTGTCCCAAGCTTGGGGAAGCTATGTTTAATGACAATATTTTTAGTTTCCCAAGTTTTTACATGCAAATTTATAATGATGATAGCATGCCTCCTACTTATGATGATTATTGTGATGATACTTATGCTATAAAAAGTAGTGATTATATTTATAAAACTTGTCATGATTATGACTAACCTTTTTTTGAACATTACTCTTTTAATGTGGAAACAATTTATAGTATTCGAGTCTCTTATGATACTCCCACTATTCCGAATGAGAAGAATCTTGCTTATGTGGAGAGTAATAAAAATTCTATGCTTGTAGATCATGAAAAGAATGCTTTAGGTGTTGGTTATATTGTTGAATTCATTCATGATGCTACTGAAAATTATTATGAGGGAGGAATATATGCTTGTATGAATTGCAATAATATCAAGTTTCCTCTCTATGTGCTTAAAGTTTTAGAGTTATGTTGGTTTTGCCTTCCTAAGCTAGTTGATTATTGTTCCCATAAGTTGTTTGATCACAAAATCCCTATGCATAGGAAGTGTGTTATACTTAAATGTGTTAGTCATATTCTTCATGATGATCTCTTTATGTTTAAATTCTTATCCTTTATGTGAGCATCATTGAAATCATCGTGCCTAGCTAGGGGCGTTAAACGATAGCGCTTGTTGGGAGGCAACCCAATTTTATTTTTGTTCCTTGCTTTTTGTTCCTGTTTAGTAATAAATAATTCATCTGGCCTCTGTTTAGATGTGGTTTTATATGTTTAATTAGTGTTTGTGCCAAGTAGAACCATTGGAAAGACTTGGGGAAAGTCTTGTTGATCTTGCTGTAAAAAACAGAAACTTTAGCGCTCACGAAAATTGCTGCCATTTTTTATTGGAGAGTGATATTTATTTAATTCTTTTTTCAGATGATTAATAGATAAATTCCTCACACACATCAATTTATTTGATAATTTTATGAGTTACATAAGTATACATTTGATCCAGATTACTACAGACTGTTCTGTTTTTGACAGATTCTGTTTTTCGTGTGTTGTTTGCTTATTTTGATGAATCTATGGCTAGTAATAGAGTTTATGAACCATAGAAAATTTGGAATACAGTAGGTTTAACACCAATATAAATAAATAATAAGTTCATTACAGTACCTTGAAGTGGTGATTTATTTTCTTACACTAACGGAGCTTACGAGTTTTCTGTTAAGTTTTGTGTTGTGAAGTTTTCACGTTTTGGGTAAAGATTCGAGGGATCATGGAATAAGGAGTGGCAAGAGCCTAAGCTTGGGGATGTCCAAGGCACCCCAAGGTAATATTCAAGGATAACCAAGAGCCTAATTTTGGGGATGCCCTGGAAGGCATCCCCTCATTCCTCTTCGTTCATCGGTAACTTTACTTGGAGCTATATTTTTATTCACCACATGATATGTGTTTTTCTTGGAGCGTCAATTTATTTTGTTAGGATTTGCTTGCTGTTATTTAGAACAATGTTTTTCACATTTTATTTCAATAAAAGTGGCATTGATAGCCTTTACTATGCCTATTTTACAAGTCCACATGTTGCTGTTTGAAAACAGAAAGTTTACCGCTGCTGCAATAATTCCCTAGAAAAGTCAGAATGTGATAAAATGTTGAAACCTTTTGAATATTAAGACATGATAAATTTACTACGGTGGGAATTTTCTTTCATAATTTTTGGAGTTAGGGAAGTATGGATCTTGCTGCACTCTTTACAGACTGTCCTGTTTAGGCAGATTGCTGTTATGTTTGCATTGTTTGCATATGTTTGCTTCTTTAATGATTCTATTTGAGGATAGGACTATTAAATATGCAGAGGCATTTAGTATGCAATGTTGAATAATAATTTTAGTGATTTGCTACAGTAGAGTATGATAAGGTTTTGGCAATGGATTCTACTAACTTATCTCACGAGTCCTTGTTGAGTTTTGTGTGGATGAAAGCTTTTGAGATTTAGAGAGACTGTGATATGAGAGGAATTAAGGAGACACAGAAGCTCAAGCTTGGGGATGCCCAAGGCATCCCAAGATAATATTTCAAGAAGTCTCAAGCGTCTAAGCTTGGGGATGCCCCGGTTGGCATCCCACATTTCTTCTTCAACAACTATCGGTTAGTTTCGGTTGATCCTAAGTTTTTGCTTCTTCACATGATGTTTGCCATTCTTAGAATGCTATTTTATTTAGTTTTGCTTTCTGTTTGAATAAAATACCAAGACCTAAAATTATTAAATGTTAGAGAGTCTTCATATAGTTGCATAATTGTTCGACTACTCATTGATCTTCACTTATATCTTTCAGAGTAGTTTGTCATTTGCTCTAGTGCTTCACTTATATATTTTTAGAGCACGGTGGTGGTTTTATTTTATAGAAATAATTGATCTCTCATGCTTCACTTATATTATTTTGAGAGCCTTTCAGAACAGCATGGTAATTTGCTTTGGTTATGAAACTAGTCCTAATATGATGGGCATCCAAGAGGGATATAATAAAAACTTCCATATAAAGTGTATTGAATACTATGAGAAGTTTGATACTTGATGATTGTTTCGACATATGAAGATGGTGATATTAGAATCATACTAGTTGAGTAGTTGTGAATTTGAGAAATACTTGTGTTGAAGTTTGTGATTCCCGTAGCATGCATGTATGGTGAACCGTTATGTGATGAAGTCGGAGCACGATTTATTTATTGATTGTCTTCCTTATGAGTGGTGGTCTAGGACGAGCGATGGTCTTTTCCTACCAATATATACCCCTATGAGCATGCGCATAGTAATTTCTTTCGATAACTAATAGATTTTTGCAATAAGTATGTGAGTTATTTATGACTAATGTTGAGTCCATGGATTATACACACTCTCACCCTTCCACCATTGCTAGGCTCTCTAGTACCGCGCAACTTTCGTCGGTACCATAAACCCACCATATACCTATCATGGCATTTCCATAGCCATTCCGAGATATATTGCCACGCAACCTTCCACCGTTCCGTTTATTATGACACGCTCAATCATTGTCATATTGCTTTGCATGATCATGCAGTTGACATCGTATTTGTGGCAAAGCCACCGTTCATAATTCTTTCATACATGTCACTCATGCATCATTGCACATCCCGGTACACCGCCGGAGGCATTCATATAGAGTCATATTTTGTTCTAAGTATCGAGTTGTAATTCTTGAGTTGTAAGAAAATAAAAGTGTGATGATCATCATTATTAGAGCATTGTCCAAGTGAGGAAAGGATGATGGAGATTATGATTCCCCCACAAGTCGGGATGAGACCCCGTACGGAAATAAAAAAATAAAAGAGACCAAAGAAGCCCAAATAAAAAAAGAAAAGAGGCCATAAAAAAGAAAAGGCCCAAATAAAAAAAATAAAAAATGAGAGAAAAAGAGAGAAGGGGCAATGCTACTATCCTTTTGCCACACTTGTGCTTCAAAGTAGCACCATGATCTTCATGATAGAGAGTCTCCTATGTCGTCACTTTCATATACTAGTGGGAATCTTTCATTATAGAACTTGGATTGTATATTCCAATGGTGGGCTTTGAGGGAGTCCTGGATTAGGGGGTCTCCGGACAGCCGGACTATATCCTTTGGCTGGACTGTTGGACTATGAAGATACAAGATTGAAGACTTTGTCCCATGTCCGGATGTGACTCTACTTGGCATGGAAGGCAAGCTAGGCAATACAAATATGTGTATCTCCTCCTTTGTAACCGACCTTGTGTAACCCTAGCCCCCTCCGGTGTCTATATAAACCGGAGGGTTTTAGTCCGTAGGACAACATATAATCATACCATAGGCTAGCTTCTAGGGTTTAGCCTCTCCGATCTCGTGGTAGATCAACTCTTGTACTACTCATATTATCAAGAATAATCAAGCAGGACGTAGGGTTTTACCTACATCAAGAGGGCCTGAACCTGGGTAAAACATCGTGTCCCCTGCCTCCCGTTACCATCCGCCTTAGACGCACAGTTCGGGACCCCCTACCCGAGATCCGCCGGTTTTGACACCGACATTGGTGCTTTCATTGAGAGTTCCTCTGTGTCATCGCTGTTAGGCTTGATGGCTCCTTCGATCATCGATAGCGATGCAGTCCAGGGTGAGACTTTTATCCCTGGACAGATCTTTGTGTTCAGCGGCTTCGCACTGCGGGCCAACTCACTTGTCCATTTGGAGCAGATCGAGAGTTACGCCCCTAGCCACCAGGTCAGGTTTGGAAGCTTAAACTACACGGCCGATGTCCGCGGAGACTTGATCTTCGACGAATTCGAGCCCCTGCCTTGTGCGCCACACGGTCACGATGAGTATGATTTAGCTCTACCATCATACAGTGTTCAGGAGATCGCATCGGCAACCGCTCCGACCCTCAGTTCAGAACCAGCTGTGCCATCCATGGACGGGTGGATAGACCCCGCCACGGAGGCTGCACTCTCATCGGCGATTGAGCCGAGTATCGACCTTACCCTTCACGAGAGCCGTGACGCCGAACTACCGGATTCCTCCCCGGCGACGGACTCCCAACCGCCTACGCCCGTGCCTATCGAATCCGATTGGGCACCGATCATGGAGTTTACCTCCGTGGATATCTTTCAGCACTCGCCCTTCGGCGACATACTGAACTCATTAAGGTCTCTCTCCTTGTCAGGAGAATCCTGGCCGAACTATGTCCAGCAGGATTGGGATGCAGATGACGAAGAAATTCGCCGCCCACCCACCACCCACTTAGTAGCCACTGGTGACGACTTAACCGACATGCTCGACATCGACTCTGAAGACATCGACGGTATGTACGATGATGCGGGAGACGAAGAGGAACCACTGCCCACAGGGCACTGGACAGCCACCTCATCATATGATATAAACATGGTGGACACACCCAAAGAAGGCAATGGCGACGAGACAGCAGAGGATGACCCCTCCAAGAAGCAACCCAAGCGCCCACATCAGCGGCTCCGCTCTAAGTCTCGCCAAAGCAAAAGCGGTGACACCGGCATAGGAGATAATACCACTTCGGACAGTGCCGAAGACGACAACAATCCCCTCCAGCAAGATTTAGGGCAGGAGGATGGAGAAGCCAGCCCTCCCGAGAGAGAGCAGATGGAGAGGCGGAGGATGATAATTACATGCCTCCCTCCGAAGATGAGGCAAGCCTCGACGATGATGAATTCGTCATGCCTGAGGATCCCGTCGAACAAGAGCGCTTCAAGCGTCGGCTTATAGCCACGGCAAATAGCCTTAAGAAAAAGCAACAACAGCTTCAAGCTGATCAAGATTTGCTAGCTGACAGATGGACTGAAGTCCTTGCGGCCGAGGAATATAAACTCGAACGCCCCTCCAAGAGTTACCCAAAGCGTAGGTTGCTACCCTGACTGGAGGAGGAAGCACTCAAACCTACATCTCCAGCATATGATGCGGCTGACTGGCCACCTCGTGGCCGTGACAGAGAGGCATTTTAGCCAAAAACTCAGCCCGCACCCCGACGCCACTCAAATAAAAATGACAAGGCACGGGGAAACTTGCCAAACCTGCAAGACGTATTGGAGGACAAAGCAAAACATGAAAGATCGATCTACGGATCACGAGGGCGCGCCACTATGCGAGACGATAACCGTCACGCCGGATATAGTAAAAGTAAATCCGGCCGGGCCGAACACAGCTGGTAAGACTCATTTGAGTTGCGTCACGATATAGCCCAGTACAGAGGCGCCGCACACCCCCTATGCTTCACAAACGAAGTAATGGATCACCAAATCCCAGAGGGTTTCAAACCCGTAAATATCGAATCATACGACGGCACAACAGATCCTATGGTATGGATCGAGGATTTCCTCCTGCACATCCACATGGCCCGCGGTGATGACCTAAACGCCATCAAATACCTCCCACTCAAGCTCAAAGGACCAGCTCGACATTGGCTCAACAGCTTGCCAGCAGAGTCCATTGGCTGTTGGGAAGATCTAGAAGCCGCATTTCTCGACAACTTCCAGGGCACTTATGTGTGACCGCCAAATGCCGATGACTTGAGCCACATATTCAACAGCCAGAGGAATCGGCCAGGCAATTCTGGACACGGTTCCTAACAAAGAAGAATCAAATCGTCGACTGTCCGGATGCAGAGGCCCTAGCAGCTTTTAAGCATAACATCCGCGACGAGTGGCTCGCCCGGCACCTTGGCCAGGAAAAGCCGAAATCTTTGGCAGCCCTCACGACACTCATGACCCGCTTTTGTGCGGGAGAAGATAGCTGGCTGGCTCGCAGCAATAACATATCAAAGAACCATGGTACTTCGGATACTAAGGATGGCAATGGCAGGTCACGTCACAACAAACACAAGCGCCGCATTAACAGCGACAATACAGAGGATACGGAAGTCAATGCCGGATTCAAAGGCTTTAAACCCGGTCAGCAGAAAAAACCATTTAAAAGAAGCACTCCGGGCCCGTCCAGTTTGGACCGTATACTCGATCGCTCGTGTCAAATACACGGCACCCCGACAAGCTAGCCAACCACACCAACAGGGATTGTTGGGTGTTCAAGCAGGCTGGCAAGTTAAATGCCAAAAACAAAGATAAGGGGTCGCATAGCAATGACGAGGAGGAGCCCCGGCAGCCGAACACCGGAGGACAGAAGAGGTTCCCCCCACAAGTGCGGACGGTGAACATGATATACGCAACCCACATCCCCAAGAGGGAGCGGAAGCGTGCGCTAAGGGACGTATATGCGTTGGAGCCAGTCGCCCCAAAGTTCAACCCATGGTCCTCTTGCCCGATCACCTTCGATCGCAGGGACCACCCCACTAGTATCCGTCATGGCGGATTCGCCGCACTGGTCCTAGACCCAATCATTTACGAATTTCACCTCACTCGAGTCTTTATGGATGGCGGCAGCAGCCTGAACCTGCTTTATCAGGACACAGTGCGCAAAATGGGTATAGACCCCTCAAGGATCAAACCCACAAAAACGACCTTCAAAGGTGTCATACCAGGTGTAGAGGCCCATTGCACAGGCACAGTGACACTGGAAGTGGTCTTTGGATCCCCGGATAACTTCCGAAGCAAGGAGTTAATCTTCGATATAGTCCTGTTCGACAGTGGCTATCATGCACTGCTCGGGCGAACCGCATTTGCGAGATTCAATGTGGCACCGTATTATGCATACCTCAAGCTCAAGATGCCAGGACCTCGGGGGGTCATCACAGTTAATGGAAACACAGAGCGCTCCCTCCGCACGGAGGAGCACACTGCGGCCCTCGCAGCAGAAGCGCAAAGCAGCCTCTTAAGGCAATCCACTAGTTCGGCGATTAAGGACCCGGACACCTTCAAGCATGCCCGGAGTAATCGGCAGCAAGACCGCCTGGTACGTTCCGAGCTCGCTTAGCAATGTGGCCCCCACCCCAGTACCAGCCAAACGGCGAAATTCGTGCCACGCGTACATAATTACGCATTAAAAATACCATGGGCACAGGTGGGGAGGGGGGCACGACTGCGGCACGCCCCAAGACGCGGCTCAACCGCACGAGGGACTTCCCGCTTTGTTATTTTTCTCTCTTTCGGGACCTTAATCTCTGGAAACCCTGTCCGGCAGTATGATTGCCGAACACATGATGTACCAACCAACGAGGCAGAAAGCTACGTCGCACCACGGAACTCCCAGGTAGTCTCTGACAGCGAGTGAAATACTCGCTCTAAATACCATTCCTCAGCTTGCCCTTGGATGGGACATGTCAAATAATCCTACTCTTTGCTTACCGCACCACTTGTATCATTCTGCTTTAACGCACCATTTTTGAATAAACAATGCATAGCACTAGACTATTATCGCATTCTTTATTCTTCTCTTTTTTTATATATACATATGTTCATTCATGACATCCAACACCCGTACACTCTGGTACGGCCAATACGCTAGGGGCTTAAGCATACCCCATAATACGGTGTGAGAAGTCTGAACACTTTAGACAGTGCGGCACCCTGAACTTATAGCATTATATGCATCAGCTCCAAATCATGTCTTGGGTCAATAGTTGGGTTTGCCCGGCTCCCATGTTTTGGTACCTTACGTTCCGCTATATCGTCTAAGGTAGCACTAAGAGAACTACTGCGATTGTGCCCCGGTTCAGCTGGGCTAAGCACCTCAGTAGAGAAAGCTAAAACTGACTGTCATGATAAGGCGAGAGACTGGTCGCTGTTCGAGAGGTTTCGAGTCCCTAAAGACTTATGCCGCTTAGAGCGAGGAGTCGGCTTTGTCCAGCTTAAGGCGTGTATAGCGCCCCAAATTCGGCCTTCCGAATACTAGGGGCTTCGCCAAAATTTAAAATTATAGAATTCTATGGCTAAGTGAGAGTGATAAAGCATTATAGTCCGATTGCCTTGTTCGTTGCGCTGAGCACCTCCCTCGAAGGACCCAAAAATGGGAACAAGAGTGCTCAGGTTTATCCCGAACACCCCAGCACTCGTGGCATGGGGGCAGAAGCCGACGACTAGCCATCTCTCAGATTTGATAAATAGCCGAACAGAAGGTACTATTTTAAATTCAAACAAGCATTGCATAGCACATATGAACAAGTTTTCATACCACAGGATCACACGAGCAAGTTCATTCAAATATTACATCTTTGGCACACTCGTCCGCTACAAGACGGGCACCCTTCAGGACACCCTCATAATACATCTCGGGGTGGCGATGCTCCTTGCCCTGCGGCGGCCCCTCCTTCACCAGCTTCTCGGTGTCCATCTTGGCCCAGTGCACCTTCGCACGGGCAAAAGCCCGGCGTGCACCCTCGATGCAGACGGACCGCTTGATGACTTCCAGCCATAGGCAGGCATCCACAAGCCGCCTCACCAGGCCGAAGTAGCTGTTGGGAAGGGCGTCACCAGGCCACATCCAGACTATAAAGCCCTTCATGGCCTGTTCGGCCTCCTTGTGCAGCTCGACCAGTTGCTTCAGCTGGTCGCTCATAGGCATCGGGTGTTCGGTCCCGGTATACTGAGACCAGAACAACTTCTCCGTCGAGCTTCCCTCCTCGGCCTGGTAAAACTTTGTGGCATCCGACACGCTGCGGGGCAAATCTGTGAATGCTCCTTGAGAGCTCCGGACTCGGGTAAGTAACAAGTAATTTACTTTCACATGCTTGCTTTGCATATTGAATGCCTTACCCGCCGCTATCTTCCTCATCGCCTCAATCTCCTGGAGGGCCTTTTAGGCTTCAGCCTTGGCCTTCTTTGCGCTCTCAAGGGCCGCGGCAAGCTCAGACTCTCGCGTCCTCGAGTCAAGCTCCAACGCCTCGTACTTCGTCATGAGAGCTTGGAGCTCTTGCTGCACCTCGCCCACCTGTGCCTCTTACTTTTCCCGCTCGGTGTGCTCCTGGGCCGCTTTGTTTTCGGCCTCGGACAGCGCTTGCTTCAGGGTCACCACTTCGGTCATGGCCCCTGGCAAATTCATAATGATCATGTCATTTTTCAATCGCATCTTTTTTTGTATATATATATATATATATATATATACATAAACACTATTCTGATCACGGGATCAGAATAATATTCTGATCACAACATGAACTTCCCGAGTAACGTGCCTGACCTTCCCCGAGTACTAGGTTGAACTTCAGCTAAAAGGTGTCCAAATGGGGCTTGCGATATACCGTTGGATAGCTATGGACATCAGTATCATGACCCAACTTAAATTTTTGGCAAAATGTAAGCAGTTTAAGAGCAGTTTTGAAAACCGTTTTTTCTTCATATAAAAAACGTGAATCGTATTTTTGATCGCATTTTTAAACCTTTTATCGGAATGAGGCAAATAATATGGCGTTGGAAAGCTGCTGCAAAACTGCTCCTTCCATATGTTGAAAGTTTTCTCTAATTCCCTACGGTTGAAGAGTAAATCGGAAAATCGTAAAATTTCGCAAAGCGAACACCCGAGTTCGTATTTTCGATGTCATTTCTAAACGGCTAATCCAATTGAGGAAAATAATATGGTGTTGGAAAGCTTATGAAATTGCGCTACTTTTTTATGTTAAAAGTGTTTTCTAATTTTGAATTGCTTAAAAGTAATTTAGAAAACAGTACAAGTTCCACCGAGTTCGTATTTTCGAGCTAATTTTTTAACTATACGTCCAAATGCAGCAAATGATATGGCATTGGAAAGCTTGAAGAAATGCGAAACTTTTTTGTATATATTGTTTCTCCTAATTCATTACGGTTTTATGTCAGTGTTGAAAATGATTAAAACGTATTTTTGCTGTAATTTCTACAAACTTTTTCGGAATGGGGCAAATAATATACCGCTGAAAAGCTACGGAAAATGCGGAACTTTTTCATGTTGATGGTTTTCTATGAATCCTGACCATTTTCAAGTAATTTCGAAAATGGTGAGATCACTCGTTCTGCCTTTATCGCGTAACAGATTCTTCAAAAATGCACCGCGTGAAGAACCTGAACTTCTCGGCATGTCTACCTGAACATCACTCTGTTTATCACGTGTTTTTTTGCTCGTAGATCTCCATCCACTGCTCGCAGCTCTCCGTCCACTCACCGGAATTGAGCAAGTGATATAACAGTGGAAATCTGCTGTAAACACGCAACTTTCCCGTGTTGATCATTTTTTCATACTCGCGACGATTTTAAAAGTTTTTCATCTGATATTCATTCAGTGTAGTAGGTGAACTTCCTGCTGTTTTTACGTTGAACTTCTGTGACGTATTTTTCATTTGTAATTTTCTCATCCATTCGTTAGTGTTACACAAATAATATTCCTTCTGTACAAACATCTCTAACAATAATTTTTTTTAACTTTCTTCGATCGAGGACTTGAATTTATAACAACAAAAAAATTAGTATTTGCTTTTTTATTCCTTTTTAATAGCAAATGCACATCGTGTTGTACGTGGACTTCTCGCAGTTATCAATCCAAACTTCTCTCGGTTACGTGAAAATATTTTGTTTTTTATGAATATTAATCTGAATTTTCTAATTTTTTTATGAATTTTGCGTTCTATTTTTCAAAGTTGAACTTGTTATTTTATTTTTGGACTTCTTGTTTCCATTTTTTAATAAAGAGGGAAATCTGAGTTTTCTATAATCGTTGAACTTCTCCATCTTTTTAATATGGACTTCCTGGTTTTTTATTAATCTTTTTTTAAGAAATTTTGAAGCGCTCTATTTTTAAAAGTTGAACTTCTTGTTATTTAATTTTTGAACTTCTTGTTTGCATTCTTTTAATAACGAGGAAAATATGAGCTTTCTATAATTATTGAACTTCTCCATCTTTTTAATATGGACTTCCTAGTTTTTTATAAATATTTTTTATCAGATTTTGAAGCGGTCTATTTTTTAAAAGTTGAACTTCTTGTTATTTAATTTTTGAACTTCTTGTTTCCATTCTTTAATAACGAGAAACATCTGAGTTTTCTATAATCGTCGAACTTCTCCATCTTTTTAATATGGACTTCTGCTTTAATTTCTTTCAGCAACGGGAAAAATCCTACATTTTGATAGACATCGAGCCGCCCCGCTTTTAAATTTGAACTTCGAGGTTTATTTTAAAAGAGAAAATGTTTTTTATAAAATTGTTTGAGATGCCTTTTTCAATGACCTTCTCTGGGTTTGTAACAAGCATTAAAAGTGTTGCGTCGCAAACATTATTTTTTGTAAATTGAACTTCATAGTTTTATTTTTCATACAACGGTAATAATTTGAGTTTCCGTATACATCAAACTACTCCTATTTTTTAATTTGAATTCATCATTTTTATTCTTTAGTAACAAGGAAAATATGAGTTTCTTTATAAATATCGACTTCTCTATTTTGTAATTTGGACTTCTTGGTTTATTTTCTTTCAGTGACGGCGAAATCCAAGTTTTGTAATAAATATTGAACATGTTTGTTTTTTAAATTTGAACTTCTAGTGTTTTTCTAGAAATGGTGATAATCCCGTTTGTACGATTTTTTGAACTGCTCTATGTTTAAAATCCGAACTTCTTAATTTTTTTATTAGAAACGATGAAATAGTCGTTTCAAAGTGCTCTCTTGTTTTTGTACTATTGTGTTATTTTTTTGTGTGAACTTCTTATGTCCTTCCCATCAACAGATTCAGATTTTTCATTTTTTTATACATCAAACTTTTGCATTACTTTATTTTGAACTTCTTGTTTGCATTCTTAAATAATGAGAGAAATCGCAGTTTCTATAATCATCGAACTTCTCCATCTTTTTAATTTGGACCTCCTGGTTTATTTCTTAGTAGCATAAAAAAATCTAGTCATGTAATAAACATCGAACCACTTTTTGGAAAATAGTATGCTTGTTGGCAAAACCAATGAACATGTATAGAGGGGAGAAGCACAATTGATTTAACGAAACATTTCTGAGGATTTTGTAAAGAGTAAACTATATTCCCCTTTTTTTATTAATTTTTGTTTCTGTTTGAGAACAAAGAGAACATTCTTTTTCCTGTTAATGATTTGAAGTGAATTTTATAGACTTCAATTTTGTTTTATGCTCTTTTTAAATTTGTTTGTCACTTCAAGTTTAAATTATTTGAACTAGCTGAGATACACATAACACACTTGAACTTCTCGAACACAACATTTTGACCTTCACAAATAAAAATTTAGGCATACAAGACAAACAGTGCATTCTCTGCATCCTTTTTTTATGATGGCAACATGGGTGCAGGGGCTCATCGATGTGTTGTACATTTTTGTAGATGGCAACAAGAATGGAATCAGTTTAACAAAACCAAAGAAACTAATTGTAGAACATGTGTAAATGAACCGAGGGGTACATTTCTTTTTTCAACAAACAAAACAAGTGATACATGTAGCCAGACCCACACAAATTTCAGTAGCAATAATAACATCTAAAAGGTATTTGCTGAAGATGATCATTGCATCGTGTTGCTGCAACTTCTCTAAGCAGAGTCTCCATGTGCTCATGTGAGTGTATAGGGGAAGTTGGACTACACGCATGCACTTTTTGGCAGACAACAGCCGTTGTAGTCAAACAACAAGATGTTGGTGTGATCCAGGAGCTGCGGTGGCGAACGTCCTGGGGCCGCGTAGTTGAAAGGCCCAAGTCGATGGAGTTGAACGGTGTTTGTGCTGCCGCAGCCATTGGAAGGAGACTCCGTGGTGGCAGGGGAGCCTCGCCGGGGACCGAGAGTAATTGCACGATCCCGTCCGAGCTTTGCCATTGGCATCAGCCGGGAGGTCGAGGAGCGGCATGGATCTGCTGGGGAAGCAACGCTTCTAGTGATGGGTAGGATCCAGGGGGAGCTCCCTGGAGGTAGAGAAGGAGAAGGGGAAGGCAGAAGGAGGCAGGAAGGAGGAGCGGCGCACCTTGCCGGGGACCAAGCCGGGAGCAGGCGCTGGGCCGCGTGGCTGGCCATGAAAGTGTTATTGGGGCAGAGCCAAGAGGAGGAACGAGAGAAAGGGGGCGCGGATCGGAGTTGGGCGGCGCGCTGGGGGAGGCGGCGGCGGCATCCGGTGGTTGGGGTCCTCGGCCACGGCGGCGGGATCCAGCGGTTAGGCATGAGGTCGCGGCGGCGGTTGAGGGTGGAAGGAGGCCACCGCCGCGGTGGAAGAAGTGGAGGAAGGCCGGCGACGACACGGCGGCAGGGGTGCGGGAGGGCTCGTGGCGGCGGAGGCTCCTCGGAGGGCGCGCGCGGCGTGGAGTTTCGACGGGATCTGAGGGCGGCGGCGGGATGAGGGGCTCAGGGAGGAGAGGTTGTGGGTGGATTGGGGAAGCGAGTCGGGGCTGGGGAGGTGGGTTTTTTTCTTATCGGAGGTTGGTTAAGATTTCCAAATTCGGGAAAACCTGATCGGCGCCTATGTAGGGTGGACCGTAATCCGAATAACTATTCTGATCCTGGGATCAGAATAGTGCCACTATATATATATATAGACAAGGTATTACTTACCTTTGTTCTCCTTGAGCTGCCTCTTGGCAAGGCCGAGCTCTTTCTCGGACCCCTCGAGGTCCTGCTTCAGTGCGACGACCTCCGCAGTTAGTGCGGCACAGGCCAGCAGCGAAGCCTGCATACGCATATAGACATACTTATATTAGACTCCTGCAGATATTATTTGATCCTCTATTCGGCTTTTCTTTGTGAACACCAAACAGAGCATCAGGGGCTACTGTCTATGCGGTGATATTTTCCCTATATTTTAAATACTTACCTCAAAGCCTGTTAGAAGGCTGGCACAGGCTTCAGTCAGTCCGCTCTTGGCGGACTGAACCTTCTTGATCACCGCACTCATAATAGTGCGGTGCTCTTCGTCGATGGAAGCGCCGCGAAGCGCTCCTAGCAGGTTGTCTAGTGCCTCTGGATGGACAGAGGTCACCAGCACGGGCGTCTTACCCCTTTTGGAAGGGGCCGCCTGCCCGAGTCCGGAACCACTGGAGGTTCCGGCGCGGTGTTCGACTGAGAGCCAAACTTGGAGCCCCCGGGAGCCTTGCTCCCTTTGCTCCTGGAGTCCGGAAGGTCGCCTTGAGGCGCCTCCGGGACTGTCGCCCCCCGGCTCGGTGCCCCTTGAGACAATACCTTGGCATTGTCCATAGGGCAAGGGGAGGAGGCGGTCGGAAGTGGATCGCTATCCATATCCGACGAATCCAAGGAGCCGTCCGACGAGGATACGTCGATACGGGCTTGGGGCGGTCTGCATAATCATATTCGGCGTTAGGAGAAGCAGTGCGACAAAGGTATGCTATGAGTTACTCTGGTATCCGAATACTTACGACTTCGCCAGGGGCTTGGCCCTGAGCAGCCACTCGTCTTCGCCTTCGGCGGCGGTGGTGGAGCAGTCCGGAAGAAGAGTCCTTCCCTTCTTGGAACTTTCGGCCTCCCCGGTCGGGGCGACCTTCCTATTCTTTTCTCCCCCGACTAGAGGGGGAGCATCTTCATCTTCCTCCTCGTCTTCATGGGAGGAGTACGTCGCGGAGTTATCGGTAGATGAGTCCGATACCACCTGGCGCCGGGAACTCTTTCGGGTTCCCTTGGCCTTCTTCTTGGTCTTCTTCGGCACCTTATAAGGAGTCGGAGTCAGCATCTCCGTCAGGAGAGCATCCGCGGTGTCTTCGGGCATGGGGGGTAGACAGTCAATCTGCTCCGATGCCTCCACCCAGTCCTGTTAAAGGCATGAGAGCTCAGACCCCGCACATGGTTAAGCTATGGGAAATAAATATCCTACCAGATGTACAGAACTTACCGGATTCGCAGGGCGCTTCGCGCTTAGCCCATGGTCCTCGGTGAGAGAGGGAGGGACCTCAGCGCCCTTGAACAGCACCCTCCAGACATCTTTTTGCGTCGTGTCGAAGAGCTCGCTTAGAGTCTGGTGTCGGGCCGGGTCGAACTCCCATAAGTTGAAATCACGTTGTTGACACGGGAGGATCCGGCGGAAGAGCATGACCTGGACTATGTTGACAAGCTTAAGTTTCTTGCTTGTCATGTTCCGGATACACTTCTGGAGTCCATCCAGCTCCACTGATGAACCCCAGGACAGGCCCTTCTCCTTCCAGGAAGTGAGCCGCATGGGGATTCCGGATCGAAACTCGGGGGGCCGCCCCCCAGTTGGTGTCGCGCGGCTTGGTGATGTAGAACCACCCCGATTGCCACCCCTTTTCGGTCTCCACGAAGGAGCCCTCGAGCCATGCAATGTTGGGCATTTTGCCCACCATGGCTCCGCCGCATTCCGCTTGTTGGCCGCCTACAACCTTCGGCTTGATATGGAAGGTCTTCAGCCATAGGCCGAAGTGGGGCCGGTTGCGGAGGAAAGCCTCGCACACGACGATGAACGCCGAGATGTTGAGGATGAAGTTCAGGGTCAGATCATGAAAGTCCAGCCCGTAGTAGAACATGAGGCCGCGGAAGAATGGATGGAGGGGAAACCCCAATCCACAGACGAAGTGGGGGAGGAAAACCACCCTTTCGTGAGGTTCCGGAGTAGGGATGACCTGCCCCGCGGCTGGCAGCCGGTGCGCGATGTCCGCGGCTAAGTATCCGGCTCCACGCAACTTTTTGATGTGCCCCTCCGTGACGGAGGAGACCATCCACTTGCCTCCCGCTCTAGACATGTTTGGAGAGAGTTGAGGAGGAGGATGCGGACTTGGGCGCTGGAGCTTGAGTGCGCGAGAATGGATGAGCAAGGAGGAAGAAGGCGTGGGTAGAAAAAGGTGAGATCTTATCCCTTTATAAGGGCGGACTAAACTATGCACCCCCACTAGCCTGGTAAAAATCGCTTATCCCCCAAGCACCGTAATTGATGGCGCGGTTGGGTTACCCACGTCCGTATTGATGAGAATCCTATAATAAGGGGAACACGATCTCTGCCTTGACAAGACGTGTCAAGAAACCGTCTTGCGTTATGTGCGGGGCTGGTTAAAGAAAAACGGTTCGAATAATTACCGGACCATGGAATGATGTCATGCTGCCAAAACATGTCAGCAGCTTGGATTTTTGGAAATATTATTCTCTCTACGGTGGTATGTGGAACTTATTTTGCAGGCTCGGACAATATCCTTGTATTCAAACTATTCTGTGGTGTATTTGGAGGAGGAACCGGCCTTGCAATGCCGAAGACAACACTGCGCGCCGGACTCATCGTCATTGAAGCCTGGTTCAGGGGCTACTGAGGGAGTCCTGGATTAGGGGGTCTCCGGACAGCCGGACTATATCCTTTGGCCGGACTGTTGGACTATGAAGATACAAGATTGAAGACTTCGTCCCGTGTCCGGATGGGACTCTACTTGGCATGTAAGGCAAGCTAGGCAATACGGACATGTGTATCTCCTCCTTTGTAACCGACCTTGTGTAACCCTAGCCCCCTCCGGTGTCTATATAAACCGGAGGGTTTTAGTCCGTAGGACAACATACAATCATACCATAGGCTAGCTTCTAGGGTTTAGCCTCTCCGATCTCGTGGTAGATCAACTCTTGTACTACTCATATTATCAAGAATAATCAAGCAGGACGTAGGATTTTACCTCCATCAAGAGGGCCCGAACCTGGGTAAAACATCGTGTCCCCTGCCTCCTGTTACCATCCGCCTTAGACGCACAGTTCGGGACCCCCTACCCGAGATCCGCCGGTTTTGACACCGACAGGCTTCCTCAAAATTCCCTAGGTCTTCGTGAGCAAGCAAGTTGGATGCACACCCACTTAGTTTCTTTTTGAGCTTTCATACACTTATAGCTCTAGTGCATCCATTGCATGGCAATCCCTACTCACTCACATTGATATCCATTAATGGGCATCTCCATAGCCCGTTGATATGCCTAGTTGATGTGAGACTATCTTCTCCTTTTTGTCTTCTCCACAACCACCATTCTATTCCACCTATAGTGCTATGTCCATGGCTCACACTCATGTATTGCGTGAAGATTGAAATGGTTTGAGAACATCAAAAGTATGAAACAATTGCTTGGCTTGTCATCGGGGTTGTGCATGATTTAAATATGTTGTGTGGTGAAGATGGAGCGTAGCCTGACGATATGATTTTGTAGGGATAGCTTTCTTTGGCCATGTTATTTTGAGAAGACGTGATTGCTTTGTTAGTATGATTGAAGTATTATTATTTTTATGTTAATATTAAACTTTTGTCTTGAATCTTATGGATCTGAATATTCTTGCTACAATAAAGAGAAATACATGATGAATATGTTAGGTAGCATTCCACATCAAAAATTCTGTTTTTATCATTTACCTACTTGAGGACGAGTAGGAATTATGCTTGGGGATGCTGATACGTCTCCAACGTATCTATAATTTTTGATTGTTCCATGCTATTATATTATCAACCTTGGATGTTTTATATGCATTTATATGCTATTTTATATGATTTTTGGGACTAACCTATTAACCTAGAGCTAGTGCCAGTTTCTGTTTTTCCTTGTTTTAGAGTATCGCAGAAAAGGAAAATCAAACGGAGTCCAATTGACCTGAAACTTCTCGGAACTTATTTTTGGAAGGAAAGCAACCCGGGAGACTTGGAGTCCACATAAGGGAAGCAACGAGGAAGCCACGAGGCAGGGGGGCGCGCCCACCCCCTGGGAGCGCCCTCCACCCCCGTGGGCCCCTCGTGGCTCACCTGACGTACTTCTTCCACCTATATATCTCCATATACCCTAAAACGATCGGGGAGCACAATAGATCAGGAGTTCCGCCGCCAGAAGCCTCCATAGCCACCGAAAGCCAATCTAGACCCGTTCCGACACCCTGCCAGAGGGGGAATCCTTCTCCGGTGGCCATCTTCATCATCCCGGTGCTCTCCATGACGAGGAGGGAGTAGTTCTCCCTCGGGGCTGAGGGTATGTACCAGTAGCTATGTGTTTGATCTCTCTCTCTCTCTCTCTCTCTCTCTCTCTCTCTCGTGTTTTTGAGGTGATAGGATCTTGATGTATCGCGAGCTTTGCTATTATAGTTGGATCCTATGATATTTCTTCCCCCCTCTACTCTCTTGTAATGGATTGAGTTTTCCCCTTGAAGTAATCTTATCGGATTGAGTCTTTAAAGATTTGAGAACACTTGATGTATATGTCTTGCCGTGCGTATCTGTGGTGACAATGGGATATCACGTGATTCACTTGATGTATGTTTTGGTGATCAACTTGCGGGTTCCGCCTATGAACCTATGCATAGGGGTTGGCACATGTTTTCGTCGTGATTCTCCGGTAGGAACTTTGGGGCACTCTTTGAGGTTCTATATGTAGGTTGAATAGATGAATATGAGATTGTGTGATGCATATCATATAATCATACCCACGGATACTTGAGGTGACATTGGAGTATCTAGGTGACATTAGGGTTTTGGTTGATTTGTGTCTTAAGGTGTTATTCTAGTACGAACTCTAGGGCTGTTTGTGACACTTATAGGAATAGCCCAACGGATTGATTGGAAAGAATAACTTTGAGGTGGTTTCGTACCCTACCATAATCTCTTCGTTTGTTCTCCGCTATTAGTGACTTTTGAGTGACTCTTTGTTGCATGTTGAGGGATAGTTATGTGATCCAATTATGTTATTATTGTTGAGAGGACTTGCACTAGTGAAAGTATGAACCCTAGGCCTTGTTTCCTATCATTGCAATACCGTTTATGCTCACTTTTATCATTAGTTACCTTGCTGTTTTTATATTTTCAGATTACAAAAACTATTATCTACTATCCATATCGCACTTGTATCACCATCTCTTCACCGAACTAGTGCACCTATACAATTTACCATTGTATTGGGTGTGTTGGGGACACAAGAGACTCTTTGTTATTTGGTTGCAGGGTTGCTTGAGAGAAACCATCTTCATCCTATGCCTCCTATGGATTGATAAACCTTAGGCCATCCACTTGAGGGAAATTTGCTACTGTCCTACAAACCTCTGCACTTGAAGGCCCAACAACGTCTACAAGAAGAAGGTTGTGTAGTAGACATCAAATTTCCCTTGAAGAGGAAAGGGTGATGCAGCAAAGTAGCGTAAGTATTTCCCTCGGTTTTTGAGAACCAAGGTATCAATCCAGTAGGAGGCCACGCACGAGTCCCTCGCACCTACACAAACAAATAAATCCTCGCAACCAACGCGATAAGGGGTTGTCAATCCCTACACGGTCACTTACGAGAGTGAGATCTCATAGATATGATAAGCTAATATTTTTGGTATTTTTATGATAAAGATGCAAAGTAAAATAAAAGGCAAAGGAAATAACTAAGTATTAGAAGATTAATTTGATGGAAGATAGACCCGGGGGCCATAGGTTTCACTAGTGGCTTCTCTCAAGAGCATAAGTATTCACGGTGGGTAAACAAATTACTGCTGAGCAATTGACAGAATTGAGCATAGTTATGAGAATATCTAGGTATGATCATGTATATAGGCATCACGTCCGAGACAAGTAGACCGACTCCTGCGTGCATCTACTACTATTACTCCACACATCAACTGCTATCCAACATGCATCGAGAGTATTAAGTTCAAGAGAACAGAGTAACGCTTTAAGCAAGATGACATGATGTAGAGGGATAAACTCATGCAATATGATATAAACCCCATCTTGTTATCCTCGATAGCAACAATACAATACATGCCTTGCTGCCCCTACTGTCACTGGGAAAGGACACCGCAAGATTAAACCCAAAGCTAAGCACTTCTCCCATTGCAAGAAAGATCAATCTCGTAGGCCAAACCAAACTAATAATTCGAACAGACTTGGCAAAGATAACCAATCATACATAAAATAATTCAGAGAAGATTAAAATATTGTTCATAGATAAACTTGATCATAAACCCACAATTCATCGGTCTCAACAAACACACCACAAAAGAAGATTGCATCGAATAGATCTCCACAAGAGAGGGGGAGAACTTTGTATTGAGATCCAGAAAGAGAGAAGAAGCCATCTAGCTAATAACTAGGGACCCGAAGGTCTAAGGTAAACTACTCACACTTCATCAGAAGGGCTATGGTGTTGATGTAGAAGCCCTCCGTGATTGATGCCCCCTCCGACGAAGCTCCGGAACAGGCCCCAAGATGGGATCTCGTGGATACAGAAAGTTACGGCGGTGGATTTAGGGTTTTGGCTCCGTATCTGGTAGTTTGGGGGTACATAGGTATATATAGGAGGAAGGAGTACGTCGGTGGAGCAACAGGGGGCCCACGAGGGTGGAGGGCGCACCCAGGGGGGTAGGAGCGCCCCCTACCTCGTGGCCTCCTGGTTGATGTCTTGACGTAGGGTCCAAGTCCTCTGGATCATGTTCGTTCCGAAAATCACGTTCCCGAAGGTTTCATTCGGTTTGGACTCCGTTTGATATTCTTTTTCTACGAAACCCTAAAATAGGTAAAAAAAACTGTAATTCTGGGTTGGGCTTCCGGTTAATGGGTTAGTCCCAAAAATAATATAAAAGTGTATAATAAAGCCCAATAATGTCCAAAACAGAATATAATATAGCATGGAACAATAAAAAATTATAGATACGTTGGAGACGTATCAAGCATCCCCAAGCTTAATTCTTGCTCGTCCTCGAGTAGGTAAATGATAAAATAGAATTTTTGATGTGGAATGCTACTTGGCATAATTTTAATGTAATTCTTCTTAATTGTGGTATGAATATTTAGATCCGAAATATTCAAGACAAAAGTTTAATATTGACATAGAAATAATAATACTTCAAGCATACTAACTAAGCAATTATGTCTCTTCAAAATAACATGGCCAAAGAAAGTTATCCCTACAAAATCATATAGTCTGGCTATGCTCTATCTTCACCACACAAAGTATTTAAATCATGCACAACCCCAATGACAAGCAATTGTTTCATACTTTTGGTGTTCTCAAACTTTTTCAATCTTCACGCCATACATGAGCGTGAGCCATGGACATAGCACTTTAGGTGGAATAGGATGGTGGTTGTGGAGGAGACAAAAAGGGGAAGATAGTCTCACATCAACTAGGCGTATCAACGGGCTATGGAGATGCCCATCAATAGATATCAATGTGAGTGAGTAGGGATTGCCATGCAACGGATTCACTGGAGCTATAAGTATATGAAAGCTCAACAAAAGGAACTAAGTGGGTGTGCATCCAACTCGCTTGCTCACAAAGACCTAGGGCATTTTGAGGAAGCCCATCATTGGATTATACGAGCCAAGTTCTATAATGAAAAATTCCCACTAGTATATGAAAGTAATAACATAGGAGACTCTCTATTATGAAGATCAGGGTGCTACTTCGTACATCTCCAACGTATCTACTTTTCCAAACACTTTTGCCCTTGTTTTGGACTCTAATTTACATGATTTGAATGGAACTAACCCGGACTGACATTGTTTTCAGCAGAATTACCATGGTGTTATTTATGTGCAGGAGCAAACGTTCTCGGAATGACCTGAAACTTCACGGAGACACTTTTCAGAAAATAAGAAAAATACCTTCCAAAGATGAAGGCCAGGGGTCCCACCGTCTTTCCACGAGGGTGGGGGCGCGCCTGCCCCCTAGGGTGCACCCCCTACCTCGTGGGCCCCCTGTTGCGTCTCCAACTCCAAGTCCACCTCCATATTTTGAGTTTCGATGAGAAAAAAATCACAGAGAAGAAATCATCACGTTTTACGATACGGAGCCGCCGCCAAGCCCTAAAACCTCTCGGGAGGGCCGATCTGGAGTCCGTTCGGGGCACCGGAGAGGGGAATCCGTCGCCATCGTCATCATCAACCATCCTCCATCACCAACTTCATGATGCTCACTGTCGTGCGTGAGTAATTCCATCGTAGGCTTGCTGGACGATGATGGGTTGGATGGGATCTATCATTTAATCGAGTTAGTTTTGTTAGGGTTTGATCCCTAGTGTCCACTATGTTCTGAGATTGATGTTGCTATGACTTTGCTATGCTTAATGCTTGTCACTAGGGCCCGAGTGCCATGATTTCAGATCTGAATCTATTATGTTTTCATCAATATATGAGTGTTCTTGATCCTATCTTGCAAGTCTATAGTCACCTATTATGTGTTATGATCCGTTAACCCCGAAGTGACAATAATCGGGGTACTTACCGGTGATGACCGTAGTTTGAGGAGTTCATGTATTTACTATGTGTTAATGCTTTGTTCCGGTTCTCTATTAAAAGGAGGCCTTAATATCCCTTAGTTTTCGTAAGGACCCCGCTGCCACGGGAGGGTAGGATAAAAGATGTCATGCAAGTTCTTTTCCATAAGCACGTATTCCTATATTCGGAATACATGCCTACATTATATCAATGAACTGGAGCTAGTTCTGTGTCACCCTAGGTTATGACTGTTACATGATGAACCGCATCCGGCATAATTCTCTATCACCGATCCATTGCCTACGAGCTTTCCATATATTGTTCTTCGCTTATTTACTTTTCTGTTGCTATTGCTATCATCACTACAAAATACCAAAAACATTACTTTTACTACTGTTACCTTTTGCTACCGTTATCACTACTATCATATTACTTTGCTACTAAATACTTTGCTACAGATATTACGTTTCCAGGTGTGGTTGAATTGACAACTCAACTGCTAATACTTGAGAATATTCTTTGGCTCCCCTTGTGTCGAATCAATAAATTTGGGTTGAATACTCTACCCTTGAAAACTATTGCGATCCCCTATACTTGTGGGTTATCAAGACCTTTTTCTGGCGCCGTTGCCGGGGAGCATAGCTCTATTCTTTGAGTCACTTGGGATATATATCCGCTCATCAGTATGAAGAACTTGAGAGATCCAAAAACCAAGATCTATCCCTCAACTACGAGGGGAGGTAAGGAACTGCCATCTAGCTCTGCACTTGATTCACCTTCTGTTTTGAGTAAGCTTGCGACACCTACACCTGCTTCTGTTATTCGTTCTGATATGTCAAATGTTATTGATGATGCCACTTCTGCTATGCATGATACTTATGATGAAACTACCTCTATGCCTGATACTACTATGCCACTTAGTGATTTTCTTGATGAACAACTTGCTAGGGCTAGAGAAATTGAAAATATTGAATCTGATGATACTAATGAAAGTGATGAGGAAGAACCACTTGCTATTCCTAAGGGTTATGTATTTGATTAAGATGCTTCTTTAGCCATTTTAGCCTGTAGAAATAGAACTGAACTTAAAAAATTATTAGCTAAATGGAGTAAGCAATCCCTAAATGATAGAATGAAACCCAACCCTGCTTTTGTTACTTCACCTATCTTTGTTACTGATAAGGATTATGAATTCTCTGTTGATCCTGATATAATTACTTTGGTTGAATCTGATCCTTTTCATGGTTATGAATCTGAAACTGTAGTGGCACATCTTACTAAATTAAATGATATAGCTACCCTGTTTAGTAAAGATGAGAGAACTCACTACTTTTACATCCTCAAAATATTTCCGTTCTCATTAAAGGGTGATGCTAAGATATGGTTTAATTCTCATGATCCTGGTTGTGCGCGTAGTCCCCAGGATATGATTTATTACTTCTCTGCTAAATATTTCCCTGCTCATAAGAAACAAGCTGCTTTAAGGGATATATATAATTTTGCGCAAATTGAAGAAGAGAGTCTCCCACAAGCTTGGGGGAGGCTTCTCCAATTACTTAATGCTTTGCCTGATCATCCTCATAAGAAAAATGAAATACTTGGTATCTTTTATAATGGACTAACCGATGCCTCCAGAGATTACCTGGATAGTTGTGCTGGTTCTGTTTTCAGGGAAAGAACACCGGATGAAGCTGAAATTCTATTGAATAATATGTTGGCAAATGAAAATAATTGGACACCTCCGGAGCCAATTCCTGAGCCTATTCCTAAACCAACTCCGAAGAAGAGGGGTATTCTATTTCTCAGTCCTGAAGATATGCAAGAGGCAAAGAAATCTATGAAAGAAAAAGGTATTAAAGCTGAAGATGTTAAGAATTTACCTCCTATTGAAGAAATACATGGTCTTAATTTACCGCCTGTTGAAGAAACATATGATCTTAATCCCTCTCCTATTGAAGAAACTCATGGTCTTGATAACCCGACACAGGTAGTAAAGGTAAATTCTCTCTATAGATATTATAAAGCTGTAATCCCATTTACTAAAATTGCTAGCCCATGCTTAGATGAGTTTGATAGATTTATTGGTAAGCAAGAAGATTTTAATGCTTATTTTGGTAGACAATTAAAATACAACTCAAATATGCTTAGACACTGGGGTGATTATATGGCTAATGTTAAAAGTGAACTTAAACTTATTAGTAAACATGTACTTAAAGCTATGGTTACCACTCAAGTAGAACAAGTACTTAAAGCTCAAAATTATTTGCTCAATGAATTGAATAGTAAAAATAATGATAATGTTGTTAGAGTGGCTACTAGAACTGGTAGAATGACTCAGGAACCTTTGTATCCTGAAGGCCATCCTAAGAGAATTGAGCAAGATTCTCGGAGAAATAATATAGATGTACCTAGTTCTTCTAAAAAGAAGAAAAAGAAAAATGATAAGACTTTGCATGCTTCTAGTGATCCTATTGTTGAAACACCTGAGAATCCAAATGATATTTTTATTTCTGATGCTGAAACACAACCTGGTAATGAACCTGAAACTAGTGATAATGCTAACAATAATGTTCATAATGATGCTCAACCTAGTAATGATAATGATATAGAAATTGAACCTGCTGTTGATCTTGATAACCCACAATCAAAGAATCAACGTTACGATAAAAAGACTTTGTTGCTAGGAAACATGGTAAAGAAAGAGAACCATATGTTCAGAAACCCATGCCTTTTCCTCCCAAACCATCCAAGAAAAAGGATGATGAGGATTTTGAGCGCTTTGCTGAAATGATTAGATCTATCTTTTTGCGTATGCGATTAACTGATATGCTCAAAACCAATCCTTATGCTAAGTATATGAAAGATATTATTACAAATAAAAGAAAGATACCGGAAGCTGAAATTTCCACCATGCTTGCTAATTATACTTTTAAGGGTGGAATACCAAAGAAACTTGGAGATCTAGGAGTACCCACTATACCATGCTCCATTAAAAGAAACTATGTTAAAACTGCTTTATGTGATCTTGGAGCCGGTGTTAGTGTTATGCCTCTCTCTTTATATCATAGACTTGATTTGAATAAGTTGACACCTACTGAAATATCTTTGCAAATGGCTGATAAATCAACTGCTATACCTGTCGGTATTTGTGAGGATGTGCATGTTGTAGATGCAAACGTTACTATTTTAACGAACTTTTTTATTCTTGATATTCCCGAGGACGATAATATGTCTATTATTCTTGGAAGACCCTTTTTGAATACTGGGCTGTTATTGATTGCACTAAAGGCAATGCCATTTTTCATGTTAATGGTAATGAGCATACGGTACACTTTCTGAGGAAACAACCTCAAGTCCATAGTATCAACTCAATTGGAAAAATTCCATCGATTAAATTTGGAGGTTTTGAATTTCCTCTTCCTAGTGTCAAGAAGAAATATGGTATTCTTATTATTGGGGATGTGCATATCCCCGTTGAGGTAACCTAGTGTTATTCGAAATTGATCCGGTTCCATGTTATTCGGAATGAGTTCGTTAACAAGACTTGATCAACCTTGTTAGTGGATTCCTTTTGATGATCATGACATGGATGAAACTAGAAGGCACAACCTTCTGTACCCCACTTTTACTTTCTGTTGTTTATATTAAAAATAAATATTTTTCTGTCTGTTATCTGATTATCCGTGCAATATAAAAATACCTCGAACAGAAAAGTTCTCCAAATGCCCTGAAAATTAAATATGATTTTTTCTAGAATTTTTGAGGATTTATGGAATGAAGAACACACCAGGGGGGCCAGCCACCTTGCCACGAGGGTGGAGGGCGCGCCCCCTGCCTCATGGGCCCATGGTGGCCCTCCTCCACTTATTCCTGCACCCACACACTTCATCTTCCTCCCCCAAACATGAAAAACCAGCTCAAACCCGAGTCCAAACTCATTTTGCTTCCATTTTCGATCTCCTTGCTCAAAGCACCTCTCACAAAACCGCTTGGGGAGATTGTTCCTTGGTATGTGACTCCTCCATTGGTCCAATTAGTTTTTGTTCTAGTGCTTTATTCATTGCAAATTTGTGTTGTTTAGGTGACCATGTTCTTGAGCTTGCATGTCAAATTTATATGGTCAAAAGTAGTTTTGATGCATGATATAGGCCCTAAGCACTTGTAGGAGTAGTTGCTATCAATATTATTGAGTTTGGTTTACTTTTATTTTGAAGTTACTAAAAAAATTCAGAATTTTTCAGAGGAAGAAAAATGCTTAGGAAAATGTTCCAAGGTGGTTCTTCAAAGAAGCAAGGACTCAGGCTTGCAATGCGTGATGCTGACGAAGAGCCACCAAGAGACGCTCCAGTGCGCCCTTGTGAGTGGCCTTCTGAAAATTTTATGAATCAAGCGGAAATAAAAGAAGAATTCAACGCATATTTGCGAAATGTTGATCTCGTGAGCTTCGAGGAAGAGAAGTGCAGTCAGTATCATGAGCTCACTAGCTCCTTTATGAGGAGGTTTGAATTTTCAACTTCACGTAATTCTCCAACTGTCATGTTTGATCTTTATGATAAATCGTATACCATGGACTTAGAGGATTTTACCACTGCATGCAAACTTCCGCAATGGGGTAGTATAAGGGATCATCGTAAATCTGAATTTAGAGATTTTCTTACTAACATAATTGTGGGAGAATCTAGAGATATTACACAAGCTACCATAGGGAGCATTCACTTTCCTGCTATACATTATTTTGCTCTATTTATAGGTAGATGCATAAATGGTAAAGATGAGGCATGTCACATGTGTGTTCCTGATCTTAGTATTCTTAGGAGTGTTGTGTTAGGAGACAAATCATATAATTTGGGAGCCATTGTTGCATGTCGGTTGCATCTTAATAGACGTAATGGAGATTTCTTTGGTGGAATTTATACGACCCGCGTAGCTAATTTTCTTGGTATAGATGTGCGCGAAGATAATATTGAATTACCACCTGCCTATCTAGATTTTAATGCTATGGTTCACCACCAGTTTGTCGAGAGGAACGAATCACCTCTCCAGTATTGACTAATCTTTGACAGACGCCGTGTTGTCCGTATTACTCTCGCCGCTCCCGCTTTCTTTGCTTATTAGGCAAGAGGAGGATATACTATTACCAGAGAGGGGGCAGATGAGTACGAGAGGAGAGAGGAGGCTGCTCGTCGCCACGCTGCAGCTCAGCAGGCGATAGCTGCTGCATCACAATATGACCCCAGCTACTATTATGGATATCCGCCAGGCCAGCCGTGGCCATAGACCAACTTAGGCCAAAAGCCTAAGCTTGGGGGAGTACGTATTTCCCACCGACATTACATTATGTTCACACACTCATTGCTAGATGTCGGTGCTCATACTTTTTCATTGTATCATCCATGCTAATTTAATTTCCTTTTTATGCTTTCTTCTTGTGTGTTTAATAAACCTTAAGAAAAACAAAAAAAATTAGTTGTAGCTTTTAATTAATTTACTTTTCATGCTTGTAGTAGTAATTAAAAAGAAAACCCAAAAATATTTCTTGTTCTTCTTTTGCTTGTTGGGAGCTTTCCCCTGTAAATTGTTTTATTTCTTTTCTTTTCTTTGGGGGTCGATAGGAGAAGACCATAATTAAATTGTTGAAGTGGCTCTTATATGCATTATTGTTGACCTGACAAAAGAGCCTATATTGCCTTGTCTTCTCCTGTTTATTGAATGCATGCAGATTCCAGCTTAGTCCAATGAACGCGCACTATTATTATTATTCACATCATTCGGTCGTGCGAGTGAAAGGCAATTATGATGATATATGATGGAGTGGCTGAGATGAGAAAAGCTGGTATGAACTCGACCTCTTTTGTTTTTGTAAATATGATTAGTTCATCATTCCTGATTCAGCCTATTATAAATAAACATGTTTGCAATGACAACTAGAGATCATAGTTTCTTGTGCCATGCTTGATTAGCTATGAGTTATAATGGTTTACCTTGCGTGCCAACATGCTATTAAAATGGTTATGATGTGGTATGATAGGGTGGTATCCTCCTCTGAATGATTTAAGTGACTTGACTTGGCACACGTTCACGCATGTAGTTGAAACAAAATCAACATAGCCTTCACGATATTTAGGTTCATGGTGGATTATATCCTACTCATGCTTGCATTCAATGTTGATTAATTTTAATGCATGTTCATGACTGTTGTCGCTCTCTAGCTGGTCGCTTCCCAGTCTTTTGCTAGCCTTCACCTGTACTAAGCAGGAATACTGCTTGTGCATCCAAACTCCTTAAACCCCAATGTTATTCCACATGAGTCCACTATACCTACCTATATACGGTATCTACCTGCCGTTCCAAGTAAATTTGTATGTGCCAAACTCTAAACCTTCAAATAAATATCCTGTTTTGTATGCTTGAATAGCTCATGTATCAACTAGGGCTGTCTGTATCTTTCATGTTAGGTGGGTTATTCTCAAGAGGAGTGGACTCCGCTCCTCACTCATGAGATAAATGGCTGGTCATTGGGATGTCCAGTCCCATGCTTTATGCAAACTAAATCAAAATAATTGCAAACAAAACTCCCCTTGGGACTCTTGTTAGTTGGAGGCACTCGTTGTTTCGAGCAAGCCATGGATTGATGCTTGTGGTGGAAGGGGGAGTATAAACTTTACCATTCTGTTTGGGAACCGCCTATAATGTGTGTAGCATGGAAGATATCGCCATTTCTTGGTTGTTATGTTGACAATGAAAGTATACCGCTCAAAATATTATTCACCTATATTTCAAAACCGAGCTCTGGCACCTCTACAAATCCCTGATTCCCTTTGCGAAGGGCCTATCTATTTACTTTTATGCTGAGTCATCATCCTCTTATTAAAAAGCACTAGTTGTAGAGCACTGCTGTCATTTGCATTCATTATTGTTATTTCATATTGAGTATGACTTGACTGGATCTCTTTTACCATGAATTACAATGTCTAGTCAGTCCTTGGTCTTTAAAGGTGCTCTGCATTTATGTTTTGCGGACTCAGAAAGGGCTAGCGAGATACCATCCTGTTATATCATATTATGATTGTTTTGAGAAAGTGTTGTCATCCGAGTTTTATTATTATGGCTTGCTAGTTGATTATGCTATTGATATGAGTAAACTTGAGACCTATGCGTTATTGCAAATGTGGTTAGTTATAATCTTTCCTGAAAACTTGAATGATGGCTTTACATATTTACAACAAGAAGAGCAAACAGAGTTTGTAAAAGTTTTTCTTTATCACTTTCAGTTTGTCAACTGAAATGCTTGAGGACAAGCAAAGCTTTAAGCTCGGGGGAGTTGATACGTCTCCAACGTATCTACTTTTCCAAACACTTTTGCCCTTGTTTTGGACTCTAACTTGCATGATTTGAATGGAACTAACCCGGACTGACGTTGTTTTCAGCAGAATTACCATGGTGTTATTTATGCGCAGGAGAAAATGTTCTCGGAATGACCTGAAACTTCACGGAGACACTTTTCCAAATATAAGAAAAATACCTGCCAAAGATGAAGGCCAGGGGGCCCACTGTCTTGCCACGAGGGTGGGGGGCGCGCCTGCCCCCCTAGGGCGCGCCCCCTACCTCGTGGGCCCCTTGTTGCGTCTCTGATTCCAACTCCACCTCCATATATTGAGTTTCGATGAGAAAAAAATCAGAGAGAAGAAATCATCGCATTTTACGATACAGAGCCGCCGCCAAGCCCTAAAACCTCTCGGGAGGGCTGATCTGGAGTCCGTTCGGGGCTCCGGAGAGGGGAGTCCGCCGCCATCGTCATCATCAACCATCCTCCATCACCAATTTCATGATGCTCACCGCCGTGCGTGAGTAATTCCATCGTAGGCTTGCTGGACGGTGATGGGTTGGATGGGATCTATCATGTAATCGAGTTAGTTTTGTTAGGGTTTGATCCCTAGTGTCCACTATGTTCTGAGATTGATGTTGCTATGACTTTGCTATGCTTAATGCTTGTCACTAGGGCCCGAGTGCCATGATTTCAGATCTGAACCTATTATGTTTTCATCAATATATGAGTGTTCTTGATCCTATCTTGCAAGTCTATAGTCACCTATTATGTGTTATGATCCGTTAACCCCGAAGTGACAATAATCGGGGTACTTACCGGTGATGACCGTAGTTTGAGGAGTTCATGTATTCACTATGTGTTAATGCTTTGTTCCGGTTCTCTATTAAAAGGAGGCCTTAATATCCCTTAGTTTCCGTAAGGACCCCGCTGCCACGGGAGGGTAGGATAAAATTTGTCATGCAAGTTCTTTTCCATAAGCATGTATGCCTATATTCGGAATACATGCCTACATTATATCAATGAACCGAAGCTAGTTCTGTGTCACCCTAGGTTATGACTGTTACATGATGAACCGCATCCGGCATAATTCTCTATCACCGATCCATTGCCTACGAGCTTTCCATATATTGTTCTTCGCTTATTTACTTTTCCGTTGCTATTGCTATCATCACTACAAAATACCAAAAACATTACTTTTACTACTGTTGCCTTTTGCTACCATTATCACTACTATCATATTACTTTGCTACTAAACACTTTGCTGCAAATATTAAGTTTCCAGGTGTGGTTGAATTGACAACTCAGCTGCTAATACTTGAGAATATTCTTTGGCTCCCCTTGTGTCGAATCAATAAATTTGGGTTGAATACTCTACCCTCGAAAACTGTTGCGATCCCCTATACTTGTGGGTTATCACTACTTTGAAGCACAAGTGTGGTAAAAGGATAGTAGCATTGTCCCTTCTCTCTTTTTCTCTCATTTTTATTTTTATTTGGGCCTTTTTCTTTTTATGGCCTCTTTTTTTATTTGGGCTTCTTTGGCCTCTTTTTTTTATTTTTCGTCCGGAGTCTCATCCCGACTTGTGGGGGAATCATAGTCTCCATCATCCTTTCCTCACTTGGGACAATGCTCTAAAAATGATGATCATCACACTTTTATTTACTTACAACTCAACAATTACAACTCAATACTTAGAACAAAATATGACTCTATGTGAATGCCTCCGGCGGTGTACCAGGATATGCAATGAATCAAGAGTGACATGCATGAAAGAATTATGAACGGTGGCTTTGCCACAAATACAATGTCAACTACATGATCATGCAAAGCAATATGACAATGATGGAGCGTGTCATAGTAAACGAAACGGTGGAAAGTTGCATGGCAATATATCTCGGAATGGCTATGGAAATGCCATGATAGGTAGGTATGGTGGCTGTTTTGAGGAAGGTATATGGTGGGTGTATGATACCGGCGAAAAGTGCGCAGTATTAGAGAGGCTAGCAATGGTGGAAGGGTGAGAGTGTGTATAATCCATGGACTCAACATTAGTCATAAAGAACTCACATACTTATTGCAAAAATCTATTAGTTATCGAAACAAAGTACTACGCGCATGCTCCTAGGAGGATAGATTGGTCGGAAAAGACCATCGCTCGTCCCCGACCGCCACTCATAAGGAAGGCAATCAATAAATAAATCATGCTCCGACTTCATCACATAACGGTTCACCATACGTGCATGCTACGGGAATCACAAACTTTAACACAAGTATTTCTCAAATTCACAACTACTCAACTAGCATGACTCTAATATTACCATCTCCATATCTCAAAACAATTATCAAGTATCAAACTTCTCATAGTATTCAATACACTCATAAGAATTTTTTTTATTATTAATGTTGAATGCCTAACATAATTAAAGCAAATTACCATGCTATTTTGTAGGACTCTCAAAATAATCTAAGTAAAGCATGAGAAAACAATAGTTTCTATAAAACAAATCCACCGACGTGCTCTAAAAGATATAAGTGAAGCACTAGACTAAAAACTATATAACTAAAAAGATATAAGTGAAGCACATAGAGTATTCTAACAATTTCCGAATCATGTGTGTCTCTCTCAAAAGGTGTGTACATCAAGGATGATTGTGGAAAACTAATAAATAAAGACTCAAATCATACAAGACGCTCCAAGCAAAACACATATCATCACTACTGGAATCAGCTACTTTGCCATCTGTCAGCTCTTTGCCGTCGGCTAGCAGACGGGAAGGAAGCTCTTTGCCATCAGCTACCGAAAAGCGGACGGCAAAGAAATGGCAGATGGTAAAACAGGCCTTTGCCATCAGCCGGCTCTTTGCCGTCAGCCAGCAGACGGCAAAGAAACTTTGCCATCCGCTGGCTGACAGCAAAGAGAGAGGTGGCCCCCACCCCCCGCCCATTTAGAAAAAACTTAACGCCCCACCTCTTTGCCGTCCGCTAGCGGACGGCAAAGGGAGATAATGGCGGACGACAAAGATAGGCGGACGACAAAGAAGGGCCTAACTAACGGCCCCATAACCCTGCCCGTTACTCTCTGTTCTCTCCTCTCCTCCCCGACGCCCCGTACCCACCGCCCCCCGACGCCGCCCCCGCCCCCACCCCACCCGCCGACACCCCGCCACCCGCCGCCCGGCGCCGCCCCCGCCACTGCTCCTGCCGCCCGGCGCCCCCCCTGTCATCGCCCTCGCCGACCGTCCCATTGCTCCGGTGAGGGACTACTTCTTTTTTTTCATTTTTTTGCTATTTAATTGTTAGTGCTAGATTGTGTTAGTGTTAGTGTTAGAAAAGACTTAGAAGAAGTAGAAGTAGTAGAAGAAGTAGAAGAAGAAGAAGAAAAGAAGTAGAAGAAGAAGAAAGGAAGAAAAGAAAAGAAGTAGAAGAAAGATGAAAAAAGAAGAAGAAGAAAAGAAGTAGAAGTAGAAGAAGAAGAAGAAAAGAAGTAGAAGAAGAAGAAAGGAAGAAAAGAAAAGAAGTAGAAGAAAGATGAAAAAAGAAGAAGAAGAAAAGAAGTAGAAGTAGAAGAAGAAGAAGAAGAAGAAGAAGAAGAAGAAGAAGAAGATCCCGACACGCCACCTCGACACCCCGGCACGACAGCCCGACCCCGACCCCCGACCCCCGACACCCCGACCGCGACACGCCACCCCCGACACCCGGGCCCGACACCCCGACCACCGACCCCCGACACCGACCCCCGACACCCCGACCCCGACACGCCACCCCGACACCCCGGCCTGACACCCCGACCCCGACCCCCGACAGCCCGACCCCGACCCCCGACAGCCCGACCCCAACACGCCACCCCGACACCCCGGCCCGATACCCCGACCCCGACCCCCGACACCCTGACACCACACCTCGACCCCGACATGACACCCCGAAACCCCGACACCCGACCCCGACCCCGACCCCCGACACCTGACCCCCCAACCCCGACACCACACCCCGACACCCCGACCCCGACACCACACCCCGACAACCGACCCCCTGACCCCGACCCCGACACGAGACCCCGACCCCCCGACCCCGAAACAGCACCCCAGCCCCGACACGGCACCCCTACACCGACACGGCACCCCGACCCCCGACACCTCCCGAAAAGGTGTTCTTTGGCCTTCCAGAGGCCGACGGGGTCATATATTTGTGAATTATTAGTTAGGTCATATATTCTTCGATTTTGTTATGAAAAACATCATATATAATTGTGTTGACCGGGTAGTTTTAAATGTGCAGTTGTTTCATCGCTGCGAGGTTTGGTGTTCGACGACCTCGCCGTGCGTCTGACGAGCTCTGCCCCTTCATTCGTGGGTGAGCACAAATGACATGTCCTCCTCCCCCATTAATTATTTGCTCTATTCGATGAAACTTGATAGCTAGCTATATATGTGTCTTGAATCATCAGTATGCGTAACCAATATGTGTCTCCCGTTCGAAAGCGTCATAGTTATAAATATGCATGCATTTGCATATTTATAACCTTGATTCTTTCGAATTGTCCAACGCTATCCATGGACAGCCCGAGTATGTGTAGATTGGGTTCGTTTTCCCATATGCTTTGCTCCGGATCCGACGCATAAATTTCGTCAGTGCCTCCCCTGTTGTTCTCCGGGTACACATCCTCTCTGTTTATTGCAGAGACGTGTATCAGGAGAACAGCGGGGAGGTGCTGCCGAAATTTTGCGTCGGATCCGGAGCATAGCATGGGAAAATGAACCCAATCTACACATACACGGGTGGGATTAGGACCTATCATTACCTATTAGAGTGTAGGTTGCATGGACGTAATAAAATTGACAAAGTAGATCAACTGATGAATATATACATGGTGAATTACATATATAATTGTTGTGTGTCCAGTAGCTCTGAAAGTCAAGATGAGTGACCGTGCGTGGATGTATACCGGTCACACTGGTCAGAACAAATGGAGCGCTGAATGGTTCACAAAAACCAAGGGGTTTGTGCAAGCCGCATTTGCAAATGGCCAAAAGAAAACCTGGTGCCCCTGTTTCCGGTGCGGCAATTGGGAAAAGAAGACAGAGGCTGAAATGGGCAAACACCTGCAGAAGAGTGGTTTTACGCCCGATTATACGGTGTGGACATTTCATGGTGAGTCTGCCCAACGTGACCGAGCTGAGGTGGATCGTCGTCGCACCGACGAGCATGGTACCGGGATGGAAAACATGGTGCAAGACTATGATGATGCTCGGGATTCGGACGAGGAGATGGAGGAATCTGCAAAGGCCTTCAATGAAATGTTGGAGTCTTCAAAACGTCCGCTCCACGAGCACACTGAGCTTTGTCAGTTGGATGCCATCTCACAAGTAATGGCTCTGAAGGCTCAGTTCAACTTGGGCAGAGAATGCTATGACGCAATTATGACAGTATTTGGACGCTTTCTACCCAAAGGCCATGTAATGCCTGCAAACCTGTACCAGTCGGACAAAATCCTCCGTGCACTGAAGATGCCCTATGAGAAGATACATGCCTGTGAGAAAGGATGTGCCTTATTTAGGCTTGACTATGCGGACTTGAACTATTGTCCCATTTGCAAGTCTTCCAGGTATATTGTGGTAGACAACGGTATGGGTGAGAAGACACAGACCAAAATCCCCGTTAGTGTTCTTCGGTATATGCCAATCGTACCAAGACTTCAACGTCTTTTCATGGTCGAAGAGACGGCCAGACAGATGACATGGCACAAAACAGGCAAAAGAACCGAACTAGATGCAGATGGGAATCTGATGATGGTACACACATCGGATGGTGTTGCGTGGAAAAAGTTTGATGAATTACATGCTGACAAAGCGGCAGATCCGAGGCATCCTCGAGTCGGCATCAGCACGGATGGGTTCAGTGTGTTTGGTATGACGGCAGCCCAATACAGTTGTTGGCCCGTATTTGTCTTTCCACTCAATCTCCCCCCCCGGACAGATTATGCAAAGAAAGAACATTTTCCTGACGTTGATAATTCCAGGACCCAACTATCCGGGGAAAAATATGAATGTGTACATGCAGCCGCTTAAGGACGAATTGCAAGAAGCCTGGGATAATGGGTTCAAGACATACGACGCCTTTAGCAAACGGAACTTCATAATGCGGGTCTGGTACATGTACTCGACGCATGACTTGCCGGCGTATGCGCTATTCGTTGGCTGGTGTGTGCATGGAAGGTTTCCGTGCCCCACATGCAAGGGAGCTCTTGAGTTTCATTGGCTTCAGGCCGGTCACAAGTTTTCTTGCTTCGACATGCATAGACAGTTCCTTGGATCCTCGCCATAAGTTCAGGAAAGACAAGAAGAACTTCATCAGGGGTAGAGTTGTCAAAAACTCTGCACCACCTGCATTGACAGGCCAACAGACCCTGGATCAGTTAAACGCTCTCGAGGCAGATCCACAACGTCCAGGGTACTTCAAGGGGTATAATACTAAGCACGTGTGGACTCACAAAACATGCTTATGGGATCTGCCTTACTTCAAAGACCTCCTTTGCCCACACAACATCAACGTGATGCACACTGAGAAGAATATCGCCGAGGCACTTTTTGGTACATTGTTCGGCATAGATGGGAAGTCAAAGGATAATACTAAGGCTAGAGTCGATCTGGAGGCGCTATGTGATAGGCCGTTACAAAACATGAAAGAACCGAAAGGAAAGCAGAACTGGACGAAGCCAAAGGCATGGTTCAATCTTGGAAGGCCAGCTATGAGGGAAATTCTCTTGTGGGTGCAACAGCAGTTGATGTTCCCCGATGGGTATGCAGCGAATCTAAAGAGGGGAGCGAATCTTGATAAAGTGAAGATATTTGGTCTCAAGAGTCATGATTGGCACATATGGATTGAGCGGGTAATGCCGGTGATGTTGCGTGGCTTCATCCCTGAGGATGAATGGCTAGTACTGGCAGAACTCAGCTATTTCTTCGTCTTCTTTGTGCGAAAGAACTATCGCCTGGCGTGCTAGAAGAAATGGAAGAGTTGGCGCCGGAGTTGATCTGCAAGTTAGAGAAGATCTTTCCACCGGGCTTCTTTAATCCAATGCAGCATTTGATTTTGCATCTCCCGACCGAGGCAAGATTGGGGGGGCCCGTGCAAAATCGTTGGTGCTACCCAACTGAGAGGATGCAGAAGACGCTTCGAGAAAAATGTAAAAATAAACGTAGAATTGAAGCATCGATGGCTGAGGCATTCATCACAGAGGAGGCGGCAAACTTCGTAACAGCGCACTACGAAGCCAAAAATCGTCATTTGCATAATCCGAAGCCTCGGTACAATGCTGACGAGCCTAAAAAGGGTGGATCCAACCTCAGCCTATTCAAAGGGAATCTCGCACCAGCTAGTGTTTCACATCCAGTATCTTTGGATAACGAAGAATGGCGGACCATTTCGTTGTATATCTTCAACAACCTGATAGAAGTGCGGCCGTACATCGAGTAAGTTCTCGGTACATTGTTTCGCAACTTCTATTTCCTTTGAACTGCTCTTATTCCTGGATATGTCATACAGTCGATACGTCGCCATATTCTCGTATGGAGCGGAGATCCAAAAGGATTCCGTCGAAGAGTATGAGCTTCTCGCAAAGCAAGGAGGCGGCTATCCCGGTTTCATCTCTTGGTTCAAACAAACGGTAATTTCTATTAGACAATTTCATTTCATTCGCTAATTTGTGCATAATGCAACAATCCTTTCATATTAAACTTGTAGGCTAATTCAGAGTCTATGGACGCCGAATTGAGACAAGTCGCTAATGGTTTTGACTATAAGGTCCGTTCATTTGACAAGTACGACATCAACGGGTATCGCTTTCGTACCTATGGCAAAGAGCTATCTATGGCCGACCGAAAGTCTACAAATTGTTGTGTATCTGCTATCGGCGAAGGAGGTACCGAGTATTGGGAGAGTTGAAGCAATTTATGAACTTCTGTTCTATGGTGAAAACCCACCGAATGTCGTAGTCTTCAAATGTTATTGGTTTCAGCCGAAGGAGACTAGAAGGACTCATGAACATATAGGGCTAGTTGAAATCAACCAAAGCACCCATTTAGATGTTCCTGATGTCTATATTACGGCTCAACAGGCGACCCAAGTATTCTATCTACCGTGGGCCTGCCAAACTAATCCAAATCTGAAAGGTTGGGATGTCGTTTATGAAGTGCCGCCACGTGCTAGACTTTCTCCCCCAAAGGAAGAGGATTATGAACCTCACATTAACCCAGACACATATGAAGGAGAATTCTTCCAAGAGACACGTCTTTCCAAAAAGCGTTTCAAGAACCGCTATACTTCACCCCAAAACATTGAAGTAGATAGCGGCAATGAATCTGACATCACCCCAGAGGAGGAACAAGAAGAGCCGGAACAAAAGAGGTTACTGCTGCGGATGACCTGTCAATGCTTGACCGATTACGTCAAGGTGGCCTTGCACATGTTGATGCCAATGAACCCTATGAGCCCATCATTGATTATAGTGATGATGATGATTATGCATTTATTGATGATACTAATCGAGATTATTAGTAGTGTCAGGTATTCAATTTTTTATGTTGTACTTGATGATGATACACTTAAGTGATATACATATTATTATTCATGTCGGTACTTTTTTTATGTTGTACTAATTTCGTTTATTCTTTGTCATTGCAGGTGTTGAAAGATGGTGGGCGCTGGTCGGGAGCGCGCCGATGCCCCTTCTTCATCGGCGCATGGTGCGAGGTCTTCCATTCCACACGCACCTCTCCGCCGAGCGTTGCTGGACAGTATGGCGACACCGCTGGGCCCTTCTTCGTCGACCGCGGTGCCCAGCAGGGGACGAGGTAAGAAGAAGAGAGGAGGTGGAGCACGTGGTCGCGGGAGAGGAGGTAGGGTGACTCTTACGGCACCTTCCTCACCGCCACCCCCAGCTGTTTTACCCGAGCACGTGACTGCTAGGGTGGACTCGTCTGAGGAGGAGGCTGCACGGACTCCGTTCCACGAGCCTCCGGTCCACGGGTCTTCGGCCCACGAGCCTCGGGTCGACGGGCCTTCGACCCACGAGACTTGGGCCCATGAGACCCCAGAGGAGCACACGTCTGGATGGGGTACCTGGTCAGGTCAGCCTGAGGAGCCGAGTGGCCACGCTGATGATGGCGGGGAGCCGAGTGGCCATGCTGATGATGGCGGGGAGCCGACTGATGAGGAGGGGGAGGAGGGGGGTAACGTCTACTAGCATGGTGCTACACGGCTCCCGTCCGTGTCGGCGACCCGCGAGCAGAGGTGGTTGATTTTCCCTGATGGGGAGAGGTAAGTGCATTTAATCTTTTTGTACCTTCTGCATTCACGTTTCTTCAAATAACTGATGTGTTGGCCTTGTCATGCTGCAGGGGTTGGGACCACCATGACAGTGTCCGCCGGCCCAACTCCGTCCTTGGAGTTCTGATTCGGCAAAACTTCCCGGGGTTTGTCATGTTGCCTGGTGAGGGTCGGCTTCCAGAGGTTGGATTGCCTTGGGAGCACTACTTGGCTGCCCCGGCCCCGCCGGGTGAGATTATCAACGGTGTCTTGTGCAAGACGAGGGCAGACGTCGTGATCAGAAAGTTCTGGGTAATTGCTCCTTTACACAATTAAAAATCTTCAACTAGCTAGTTATTAATTGTACTAATCAATATTGTCTCATTTGATTGCAAACATTCTACAGGTGTGAGGAGGGATACGAGGAGGAGGCGGATCATGTTATCCACAAGGAGTGCAAGCGCCTACTTCAGAACTTACGGCATGAGGTTCGGGTGCAGGCTGTTCGAGACTACTACGCCGGGCATGGTATCAAGAAGCCCAAGCAGGAGTGCCGCGATAAGTTCTTGAGTAAGGAGAAGTACATGAAGGTAATTCTTAAGGCCTTGTACTTACTTCCTTCATTTAGTAATTCATAGCCGTAGCGCTCAAGTTTCTATTTGCTAACTTAGGCTCCTCCGAGATGGTGTGCGGATCGGATGGATTGTTGGGAGGTGTTGGTCAATGAGTGGTGCTCAAAAGAATGGCTGGCCACCCACAAAGAGGCCAAGGAAAAACGTGCCCAAATGGAAGGTGTGCCACACCATCAAGGCAGCTCCAACTTATTTCAGTATGGGCGGAACTGGGTATGTGGTTTGCTTGATGATTCATGCAATTCATTCATCATGCTAGCTTTAGCCCTTTAATTACTAATTTACTTTGTTTCTCTCTTTCAGGCATGCTACAATAAGGCGGATAAGGTGCCAGAGGTGTACGACCTGTATGCCATGGCCCACACTGGCCCTTACAAGAAAGTCAAGGCATTCTCTGCGTCTGACCTCGATGATCCAAAGAACTTCACCAACATCTCCGCCCACGACAAGCTCGTGCAATATAGAGATCAGGGGAAGGCGAGGAAAGGGGAGGACTTTAACCCGAGCCAGGGTCCCATTGATACAGAGCTGCCGATGATATCTGGTGGCGGGAGGTCCCATGGCTCCATAGCCATGGGAGATGGACTTATCCATTGTCCTAGCACTCTCTCGGAGATCAAGGCGCGCCAGTCGAGCTCCGCTCCTGAGATAAGGCCTCGTGAACGGCCAGTCCAACTCGCCTTCAAGGTTGGTTATACGTACTCAGCTATCTTTCTCCATTACATTGTGTGCGCTTCCATCAATGATTACAAATGGTCTTGTGAGTGGTGTTGCAGGCTGCTATACAGAGTGAGAGAGATAGAACGGAGAAACTTCTGGCAGAGGCGGCGGAGAGGCAGCGGGAGTTGGAGGAGAGGACGACAAAGATGTTGGAGGAGGAGAGGGCACGGAATGACATGCAGGCAAGGGCCATGTACGAGCTCCTTGTGGTAAGTTTCTTCTGCAGATTACTTGCTAGTCTTAACATTTGAGTCTCATTACTAACTAGTATGACTCTGTTGTGAAAACCAAATGTGTAGTCTGTGTGCGAGAAGTCCGGTCAGACCGCTCCGCCGATGCCAGTGATTGCTCCTGGGAGCACGGTGAGTTTAATTTGAATGGACATTACTTGCTAGTCTTAACATTTGAGTGTCATAATGCTAACGAGACATTGGAAATGATCTTTGGTGCAGCTTAACTCCAGAAACGCATCGCATGATCCTTCTCCAGCTACCGGCGCGAGCCAGCCCGCTCCTTCTCCAGCTACCGGCGCGAGCCAGCCTGCTCCTACATCTCTGTGATCACGGTAAGTTTCTCTAGTGTTTTGCTTAACAAATGCATAAAGATCTAGACTTAGCTTTATTTCCTCCAATATGCTTACCATAATGACCTAGAGTTAGCTTCTTTTCCTCCAAAATGACTTAATAAGCTTACTGACCTCATAAACCATCCATTCTACCTAAGTTAGCTCTAAAATGACTCATTTTACCTTAGTTAGCTTACAAGTGATCCAATTTATCCAAGTTAGCTCTAAAATGACCCATTTTACGTAGATTAGCTCCTAATGATCCATTTTACCTACGTTAGCTTTAAAATGACCCATTTCACCTAGGTTAGCTCCAAAATGACCCATTTCACCTAGGTTAGCTCCAAAATGACCCATTTCACCTAAGTTAGCTAAAAAACGATCCATTTTACCTTAGTTAGCTCAAAAACGTGGCATTTCACCTTAGTTAGCTCATAAAAGACCCATTTCAACTAAGTTAGCTCCAAAATGATCAATTTCACCTAGGTTAGCTCATAAACGACCCATTTCACCTAAGTTAGCTCAAAAATGATCCATTTTACCTTAGTTAGCTAAAAAACGTGGCATTTCACCTTAGTTAGCTCATAAAAGACCTATTTCAACTAAGTTAGCTCCAAAATGATCAATTTCACCTAGGTTAGCTCATAAACGACCAATTTCACCTAAGTTAGCTCAAAAACGATCCATTTTACCTTAGTTAGCTCAGAAACGTGGCATTTCACCTTAGTTAGCTCATAAAAGACCCATTTCAACTAAGTTAGCTCCAAAATGATCAATTTCACCTAGGTTAGCTCATAAACGACCCATTTCACCTAAGTTAGCTCAAAAACGATCCGTTTTACCTTAGTTAGCTCAAAAACGTGGCATTTCACCTTAGTTAGCTCATAAAAGACCCATTTCAACTAAGTTAGCTCCAAAATGATCAATTTCACCTAGGTTAGCTCATAAACGACCCATTTGACCTAGGTTAGCTCATAAATGACCCATTTCACCTAGATTAGCTCATGAACAACCTATTTCACCTAGGTTAGCTCATAAACTACCCATTTCACCTAGGTTAGCTCATAAACGTGGCATTTTACCTAAGTTAGCTAATATATGGCATATACTTCTTCTTCTAGTCTTCTTCTTCTATTCTTTTTCTTCTAGTCTAATTCTTCTTCTAGTCTTCTTTTTCTAACTTTCTTATTTGTCATTTTGCAGGTTTCATTCACTTCACGGAAGCCAGCTTCCTATGATGGATTGCTTACTTTTTCCTATTTTTTCCTTTGATGCATTTCTTGTATTCTGCTCGCTTGCTATGATGAAACTTTGCATATTGTAATATGTATGGATCGATGGAACTATGTGCAACCTACTATGTATGTATGGATGGATATATATGTGCTGGATATTTATTATGTTGGATATATATGTGCTGGATATTTATGTGATGGATATATATGTGCTGTGAAATATTTGTTGTGATAATTGTTGGATATAAGAAAAATAGAACAAAAAAGAGGCAGTGCAGGCTCTTTGTCGTCCGCGGCAGACGGCAAAGACCCCTTTGCTGTCGGTGGCAGACGGCAAAGGGGGCACGTGGCGCCCACCTGTGCTTCCTGGGGATGGACCATTTGGCCAATTTGCCTACCGTGGCGGACGGCAAAGCCAAGCTGATGGCAAAGACTTTGCCTTTGCCGTCCGCCGGGCGGATGGCAAAAAAGAGCGGGCGCTGACGTATAGCTGACGTCGTCTGGCGGACGGCAAAGAGGCGCTCAAATTTGCCGTCCGTTGGCGGACGGAAAAGGCCGCCGTTAGCCGCCTAACGGAGTGACGTTGGCGGACGTGCAACATTTTGCCGCCCCCCCTCTTTGCCGTCAGCCGCTGTAGGCAAAGGGCTCTTTGCCGTCCGCCATAAAAAGCCGACGGCAAAGGACCTGTTTGCCGGCCCTATCTTTGCCGTCATTGTTTGCCGTCCGCCACGGACGGCAAAGTGCTTTGCCATCAGCCGTCCCTGCCTTTGCCGTCCGCCATGGCAGACAGCAAAGTACTGGATTCCTGTAGTGCATGTGGTAAATAAAAATATAGCTCCAAGTAAAGTTACAGACGGAAGTAGACGAAAGAGGGGATGCCTTCCGGGGCATCCCCAAGCTTTGGCTTTTAGGTGTCCTTAGATTATCTTGGGGTGCCATGGGCATCCCCAAGCTTAGGCTCTTGCCACTCCTTGTTCCATAATCCATCAAATTTTTCACCCAAAACTTGAAAACTTCACAACACAAAACTTAAAATAGAAAATCTCGTGAGCTCCGTTAGCGAAAGAAAACAAAACACCACTTCAAGGTACTGTAATGAACTCATTATTTATTTATATTGGTGTTAAACCTACTGTATTCCAACTTCTCTATGGTTTATAAACTATTTTACTAGCTATAGATTCATCAAAATAAGCAAACAACACACGAAAACAGAATCTATCAAAAACAAAACAGTTTGTAGTAACCTATAGCTAACGCTAGATCTGGAACCCCAAAAATTCTAAAATAAATTTCTGGACATGAGGAATTTATCTATTAATCAAATGCAAAAATAATTAACTAAATAGCACTTTCCAAATAAAAATGGCAGCAATTCTCGTGAGCGCTAAAGTTTCTGTTTTTTTACAGCAAGATTAAAAAGACTTTCCCCAAGTCTTCCCAACGGTTCTACTTGGCACAAACACTAATTAAACACAAAAGAACATAACCAAAACAGAGGCTAGATAAATTATTTATTACTAAATAGGAGCAAAAAGCAAGGAATAAAAATAAAATTGGGTTGCCTCCCAACAAGCGCTATCGTTTAACGCCCCTAGCCAGGCATAAAAAAAGGATAGATATAGGTATTGACATCTTTGGAAGGCAATCCATAAGTGGCTCTCATAATAGATTCATAAGGTAATTTAATTTTCTTTCAAGGGAAGTGCTCCATGCCTTTCCTTAACGGAAATTGGAATCTAATATTCCCTTCCTTCATATCAATAATTGCGCCGATTGTTCTAAGGAAAGATCTACCAAGAATAATAGGACATGAAGGATTGCAATCTATGTCAAGAACAATAAAATCTACGGGAACATAGTTCCTATTTGCAACAATAAGAACATCATTAATTCTTCCCATAGGTTTATTAATAGTGGAATCTGCAAGGTGCAAGTTTAAAGAGCAATCATCAAAATCACGGAAACCTAGCAAATCACACAAAGTTTTTGCAATCGTGGAAACACTAGCACCCAAATCACACAAAGCATATAATTCATGATCTTTAATTTTAATTTTAATAGTAGGTTCCCACTCATCATAAAGTTTTCTAGAGATAGAAACTTCCAACTCAAGTTTTTCTTCATAAGATTGCATCAAAGCATCAATGATATGTTTAGTGAAAGCTTTATTTTGACTATAAGCATGAGGAGAATTTAGCACGGATTGCAACAAGGAAATACAATCTATCAAAGAACAATTTTATCATAGTTAAATTCCTTGAAATCCAAAATAGTGGGTTCATCGATATTTAAAGTTTTGATTTCTTCAATCCCACTTTTAACAATTTTAGCATCAAGATCTAAAGACTCCGAATTTTTGGAACACCTTCTAGGTAAAGGTGGATCATATTCAGTCCCATCATTATCAAGATTCATATTGCAAAACGAAGATTTAATAGGGGACACATCGATAACTTTTAGATCTTCATCTTTATTATCATCGAAACTAGAAGAACACGCTTTTATAAAGCAATCTTTCTTAGCACGCATCCTAGCGGTTCTTTCTTTGGACTCATCAATGGAAATTATCATGGCTTTGAGAGACTCATTGATATCATGCTTAGGTGGAATAGATCTAAGTTTCAAAGAATCAACATCAAGAGAAATTATATCAACGTTCCTAGCCAACTCATCAATCTTAAGCAATTTTTCTTCAATCAAAGCATTGAAATTCTTTTGCAAAGTAATAAATTCCTTAACATTAGATTCAAAATCAGAGGGCATCTTATTATAATTTCCATAAGAATTGTTATAGAAATTACCATAATTATTAGAGGAATTACTAGGATACGGCCTAGGATTAAAGTTTCCTCTATACGCGTTGTTACCAAAATTATTCCTACCAACAAAATTCACATCCATAGATTCATTACTATTCTCAATCAAAGTAGACAAAGGCATATCATTAGGATCAGAAGAAACACTTTTATTAGCAAATAATTTCATAAGTTCATCCATATTTCCACTCAAAATATTAATTTCTTCTATTGCATGCACTATCTTATTAGTAGATCTTTCAGTGTGCCATTGAGAAAAATTAACCATAATATTATCTTGGAGTTTAGTAGCTTCTCTTAAAGTCATTTCCATAAAAGTGCCTCTCGCGGCCGAATCTAAAAGATTTCTAAAAGCAAAATTCAATCCGGCATAAAATTTTTGTATTATCATCCACAAATTCAAACCATGTGTAGGGCAATTACGTATCATTAATTTCATCCTCTCCCAAGCTTGTGCAACATGTTCATGATCAAGTTGCTTAAAATTCATAATATCGTTTCTGAGAGAGATGATCTTAGCGGGAGAAAAATACTTAGAGATAAAAGCATCTTTGCACTTATTCCAAGAATCAATAATATTTTTAGGCAAAGACGAAAACCAAGATTTAGCACGATCTGTAAGCGAAAAAGGAAATAGCTTCAATTTAACAATATCATTATCCACATCTTTCTTCTTTTGCATATGTCGGAGTAAATGACCACAGGTAGCCTAGCCGGCTCCCCCTGGCCCTTCTGAAAAAATTACAAGCCGATCCGGCCCTCAAGAATCCAAGATGTGGGGCTGCCTTCCCCTTGCCGGCTGTCTCCCAGGCCGACTATCAGAAGGCGGCCCGGCTTTAGCCCTCATGAAGAAAGCCGCAGGAGGGCCGGCTCCAAGAAGCCGGCCGCAAGAAGCCGACTCCCACAAAGCGGTCAAGATCGTACCCTCGAAGTCTGCATCCACATAACGGCGATGTGACGGGGCGTGGCTACAGTAAAGCCTGCCACCCCCAAATCCCAGAGCACGCCTGGCACAGTGCGCCGTACGGGGTGGCCATGACCCGTCCGGCGCGACACTGTTGCCATGTTGACCCTGATGCCACCCACGACGGGCTGTCAGCGCGGCCCACGGACGGTGGACCCCTTCAGGCAGAGAGACACCCAAAGGCGGCCAGGCCTCCCCCAGTTGGCCCAAGACGGGGCTGGCTCCCCACTGCCGGCTTGCTTCCTCCCTCGAAGGAGGCGCCCCATTAATGGGACAAGACGAGGCGTGGCTACAGCGACCGGCCGCCGGGCGGCGGCACTGTAGCCACGCTTACCTCGGCGAAGCCCTCGTCACCAGGTTTGAGGCAACAGTGACCAGCCACCGACAAGGCCCTTGACAGTGGGGCCTGCCTGTCGACCAAGGAGCCGGCAGCCGGCGGGACCTACTAGCCGGCGGGCCCCAGCAGCCGGCGCAAAAGCCGGCGGGTGTAGACACAGACGGCTGGGGCCCACACCCAGCCGGATTACCATTGTACCCCCGGGGGTGGGCCTATATAAACCCTCTGGGGCACCCATGCAAAGGGTGGATCTGAGCTAGTTTTAGACACCACATAGAGAGGAGAGGAGAGCTAGCCGTGCCCTTCTTCTTCTTCTCCCCAAACAGCTCAAGGAGCATCTTGTAGCCACTCGTTCATCTAGTGATCATGCAGAGACCCTGCAGAGCAGCGGTAAGGGTGTTATCTCCTCGGAGAGCCCTGAAGCTGGGTAAGATTCGCCGGCGTGCATGTCTTCGCCTCATCCCGCTTCCAGGCACCGGCGACGTCTCACTGGCTCCCACAATGATAAGCCATCCGTTGGCATATGTCGCACCTACCACCCGACATTTGGCGCCCACCGTGGGGCCAGGTGCACCATCGTCCGGAGACCTGTTCTGGACGGGAACCCTCTTCCTCCCCAACGAGCGTAGCCAGCCCGGCACGCCCGATGGCGCTTGCCACGACGCGCTGCAAGGCGTCGCCAACGTCTGCGCGGCGAGCGGCCTCGCCGATCTCCTTGACGAGACCCTCATCTCCGACGAGCCCGCCTCTGACGCGGGCACCGACCACCTCGTCAACCTCCTTGGCCAGCTCCACGTCTCCGGCGAGCTTGCTGTGGACTTGGAGTCTGTTGGCTCCACCGATCCGATGCCTGTCGACTCTGACACGGCCTCGCTCGACGCTTTCCCCATCAACGTCGCGATCTACAACGACCCGCTTCCCCAGGCCGATGGCTGCGACGGTGCCACCACCGAGGTGATGGTCATCGGCCACGGCGGCGCTTCTGGCGAGAACGCCCTCGACGCCCCGCATGCAGCGGTCCACGACTTGTCCATCCCCCTCCCGGCCGATGCCGACACCGAAGCACTGGAGGCTCGCCGCCTCGTCCTCCTCGCGGAGGGCCGGAAGTTGGCTTCCATGAGATGCCTCACCAAGGCCCACCAGCGTGAAGCCGACCGCGCCGCCTTTGGCATGCCGCCCCCAGGCGGGCCAAGCAGAGCCGGCGTTGTCAGACAGCGCGGCGCTGCCCTCGCCGACACGCTAGGAGTCGACCGCCCAGTCTACGCCAGTCCACTCGAGAACCTGCGCGCCGCCTAGGCGGCCGTAGACGATTTAGACGGACTGGGGGCCGAAGAACTCCCCCACATGACCAGACGCATCCAGCAACTAATCGATGCAGCCGCACAGCGGCACGAAGCCGACGCCCGCGCGGAAAGCCCTCCCCCGCGCCAGAGCATGGCGCGACGTCCCGGACGCTCCTAGGCTTCCTGGTCTCCGAACGTGGCATCGAATGCAACCCAGTAAAGATCAAGGCCATTGAGAGAATGGCGATTCCCACCAAACTTCGAGACGTCCAGAAGTTCACCGGGTGCTTGGCCTCCCTGAACCGCTTCATCATCCGGCTCGGAGAGAAAGCTCTCCCCCTCTACCGCCTCATGAAGAAGACCACTCACTTCGAGTGGAACGACCAAGCCAACCAAGCTTTTCATGAGCTAAAGAAGATGATGGCCACGCCGCCTGTCCTGGCGGCGCCGACTAAGAAAGAGCCCATGCTCCTTTACATTGCTGCAACCAGCCGGGTGGTCAGCACCATCATCATAGTCCAGAGCCCAGAAGAGGGCCGAGCCCAGCCGGTCCAGAGGCCGGTGTACTATTTGAGCGAGGTGATGTCTACCTCGAAGCAGAACTACCCGCACTATCAGAAGATGTGCTATGGCGTGTACTTCGCCGCCAAGAAGCTAAAGCCCTACTTCCAAGAGCACCCCATCCCGGTCGTATGCACCGCCCCGCTTGCCGAGATCATAGGCAGCCGGGATGCATCCGGCTGGGTGGCGAAATGGGCCATCGAGCTGGCCCCCTACACGATCTTCTACCAGCCTCGCACCGCCATCAAGTCCCAAGCATTGGCCGACTTCCTCGTCGACTGGGCCGAGACCCAGTACCTACCGCCAGCTCCCGACTCCACTCATTGGCGCATGCACTTTGACGGGTCCAAGATGCGCACCGGCTTGGGAGCCGGCGTCATCCTCACCTCTCCCAAAGGCGACAAGCTTAGATACACGTTGCAAATTCACTTTGCCGCCTCCAACAATGTGGCCGAGTACGAGGCGCTCATACATGGGCTCCGGCTTGCCAAAGAGCTCGGCATACGCCGGATCCTATGTTACGACGACTCAGACTTCGTAGTCCAGCAATCATCCGGCGACTAGGACACCAAGGACGCAAATATGGCAAGCTACCGCTTCCTCGTTCAGCAGATCAGCGGGTACTTTGAAGGATGCGAGTTCCTCCATGTACCGCGGGCCGACAACGAGCCAGCTGATACCCTGGCTCGAATAGGCTCCACTCGGCAGGCAATACCAACCGGTGTCTCTCTGCAACGCCTCCTCAAGCCGTCTATCAAGCCGTCTCCAGAGTCCGATTCCATCTTCGTGCCGCCTGACCCCGACGCGGCCGGGTCCGGCTTGAAGAACCAAGCAGGTGACCCGGGGACTTCGATAGTCGGCCTGGGGACGTCAGTAGGCGGCTCGGGGACTTCCATAGTTACGCTCGACCCGGGGACTGCCACACCCGGTGCCACACCCGGCTCGGGGACTGCGGTAGTCGGCCCGGGGACTGCACCAACACAACAGGCGGCGGCCGACTCCAGCATTTCACCACCCAGCCCGCCCGCCCTGGTCGCAGTAGCCGTGTTGGCAATAGAAGAAGTCGCAGCTCCATCATGGGCTCAGTCCATCCTCAACTTCCTAATAAACCAAGATCTGCCGGCTGACGAAACAGAGGCAAGACAAGTCCAACGCCGAGCCGGAGCATACACAATCGTCAACAGAGAGCTCGTCGGGCGCAGTGTCACTGGAGTCTTCCAGCGATACGTCGAGCAAGAGAAGGGCATTGCAATCCTCAGAGACATCCACCAAGGAGAATGCGGCCACCATGCGGCCTCAAGATCACTCGTCGCCAAAGCTTTCCGCCATGGGTTCTTTTGGCCGACTGCTTTGGATGACGCCAAGGAGTTAGTTAAACATTGCAAAGGGTGCCAAGTCTTCAGCTCCAAGCAACACATGCTGGCTTCGGCACTCAAGACCATTCCCCTCACTTGGCCCTTCGTCGTTTGGGGACTGGACATGGTCGGCCCATTCAAGACGGCGCATGGCGGCATGACACATCTGCTTGTCGCCGTGGACAAATCCACCAAATGGATTGAGGCAAAGCCGATCAAGAAGCTGAATGGGCCGATTGCCATGACATTCATCGCAGATATAACAACTCGCTACGGCGTGCCACACAGCATCATCACCGACAACGGCACGAATTTCGCCAAGGGAGCATTGGCACGTTTCTGCGCGACGTAGGGCATCCGGTTGGACTTAGTGTCCGTTTCCCACCCGCAGTCAAACGGCCAAGTCGAGCGAGCCAACGGCCTCATCCTTTCCGGCATCAAGCCCCGACTGGTCGTACCACTAGAATGTTCGGCCGGCTGTTGGCTCGATGAGCTGTCGGCCGTCCTCTGGAGTCTGCGCACTACCCCAAACAAGTCAACCGGCTTCACTCCTTTCTTCCTTGTGTACGGTGCCGAGGCGGTCATCCCAACTGACATCGAGTTCGACTCGCCTCGGGTAACCATGTACACAAAGGCGGAGGCCAAGGAAGCACGAGAAGACGGCGTCGACCTGCTGGAAGAAGGCCGGCTGTTAGCCCTCAGCCGGCCCGCCATCTACCAGCAGGGCTTGCGCCGCTACCACAGCCGGAAGGTCAGACCAAGATCTTTCTAAGAAGGCGATCTCGTTCTCCGGCTGATCCAGCGAATAGCCAGCCAGCACAAGCTCTCGGCCCCTTGGGAAGGCCCCTTTGTCATCAGTAGAGCGCTGGGAAATGACTCCTACTACCTGATCGACGCACAGAAGCCGAAGGTACAAAAGAGAGACGAATCCGGCAAGGAGTCGGAACGACCATGGAACGCCAACCTCCTCCGAAGATTTTACAGCTGAAATGCAAGTATGTATCACGCTAACTTTTGTACTAAGTACGAGACAATAGGCCCCCCAAGGAGAGCTCGGGGACTGCCATCTTTTATCTATAAATAAAGAGTATCATGCTTATGATCATGTCATTATATTCACTTTTTTCGTCCGACACCGGGTTCGACTAGTCGTCCCGGGGACTGGCCGCCTTGAGTTATATTAGAAGTCCTACCCGCGGCCAGACAAGTAGTGTGCCGGCACCCAAGCCTTCTCTTGCCAAAAGTCGCAGTTCGAAGAACCGGCTGTCCGGCTGGCAAGAATTAAAGGCAGGAAAGGACGCCCACACAAAAAACGGGTAGGGACTAACGGACTAATATAACAAAAGCCGGTTTTTCTCCCACCACCGACCGACTACCAGCGTAGCCGGCCGGCCGGCTTCCATTCACCTCCCTTAAATCTAAGAAAGCTCGAGTACTTGCCTTCCCCAAAAAAATAAAAAAATAAATATAGCCAAGTACTTCCCTAGCCACAGGCTGCAGAGCAGCTGCCGGTTGGGAAGGCAGCAGCCAGGGGAAGGCAGCAAAGGAAACAGCCTAAAGATAAAAAGCATACACAAATGGAAGTCCAAACACACACACGATCATATTTACACAAAAGGCCTTCGAAAGGCCATCATTCAACATAGTTTGAATACACCCCCAGTGGGTGGAACTACGCAAGTTTAATAACAAATGTTCAAAGGGTAACAAGCAGGAATAGCAAGGACAGCAGATTAAGCCAAGGGAGCGACTGGCGAGTCGGGCAGGTCGGTAGAGACGGCAGTGCTGGCTGGAGGAGTGGCCGGGTGGTGAACCTCGGCATGATCACCACCTCCCGCAGAGGGCGCGCTAGCACGCGCCTCGTTGCGGGAGGCACGGTCAGGCTGGGCCTGGAGGCATGGTCAGGCTGGGGCTGGCTGGCCGCTTCACCGGCCGGCTCGACGTCTTCGCCTTCCTCTCCTTCGTCGTCTTCACCTTCATCGCTGGAAGCGATCTCCTCCGCCGAGTCCTCACCCGCTTCCGGGTCCAGCCCGAACCATTCCTCCGGCTGGGCAACGCCGTCGTCATTTATCTTAGGAGCAAAGACGCTATGTCAGTGCACTCGGCGATCGTCGAGGCACGCTGAGCGATAGCCGGCCGCACCTCCTCCATCTCCTCGTCGGCCTCCAGCCGCCAGGTGCGTAGCTGGTCCAGGTTAAGCCTAGGATACCAGGCTCGGACGAACTCCAACGCCCGCCCAGCTCCAAGCCGGGCCGCCGATGCCTTCCAGGCCTCGAAGCAGCCAACAGCAACCTCCAGCCGGTCGGCAGTCGGACTCGGGGTGCGGGGAATCGCTTCGCCTGGCCAGAGGGCGGCCAACACCTGCGCCCCGGCGCGCTGGAGGGCGGCGGAGCATGCGGTGAGCCGGCTGCAGCCGGGCTTGGACCGCCAAGAGTTGCTCCTCAAGCGTCCGGCTCGCGTCCAGCGCGATTTCAGCCCCCGCCTGCCGGCGCGCCTCGCGGTGGGCCTCGATGGTCTGGGTGGCAAAGACGGAGTAGCCGGGGAAGTAGTCTGCACAAAGAACAAAAAGCAACACAAGTCAGAACACAAATCAGGGGGCAAGGGGCAAGCAAGGAGTGAGGAAGGCGGCTTACCATCGATCAGATCCTCAACCCGGCCGAAGCCCTCGCTCAGCGCTTGTTTTGCCTCAGCCCAGCCCGCCGCTTCGGTCTCGAACTCAGCTTTGAGGGCGTCCTCGCTGTCCTGCGCCTTCTTCAGGGCCGCCTTGTGGCTCTCCTCCTGGTCGGCCAACTTCTTGGCCAGGCGGTCACGCTCCAGGACCAAGGCGTTGTACTCGGCTTCCTTGGCGCGAAGGGCGGCCTGGGCCCCGCTGAGCTGCCCCCTCAAGTCGGCATTGGCTCCTGCAAGCATGAAGACAAAGGAAAAATCAATAAGGAAGAAGTCGTCAGGGAAGATCCGACCCGACTGCTCAGCAGTCGGCCCGAATCTCGGGGACTACACCCAGTGGGTGCGCTGACGCGCCCCCACAGGAGATGAACGAGACAAAGCACGCACTCCGGCTGTTGGTCAGGTCCTCGGTTTTCCGGCCCAGCTCCTGAGCCTGGGAGTTGAAGGCAGCAGCGCGGAGGTTATGGTATTCCTGGAAGATCAGACAGGATGCGAGGATAAGATAGCTGTCAGGACCTAGTAAGTTCCAAGCCGCCTGCTCAGCAGCCGACTCGGAACTCGGGGACTACACCCAGTGGGTGCGCTGACGCGCCCCCACGGAAGAAATCAAAAAAAGCAAAATAACCAAGGCCAGAGGGCTCACCCGGATGACGGCCCGCGTCGTGAGGAACTCTTGGGTATATCGCTGCAGCGAAGTGGCCTGGGCTTGAAGCCGGTTCCGGACCTCCTGGGCCGCTGTGTTCAGCTCGGCCGTCCCCCCGCTGGGCGTCCACTCAGACGTGCTGGCGCTGGCCGCCTCCAGGGCCTCCGCCGTCTGGCTGGCACCCGTAGCTCGGTGCGGCTCCGGCGCGGAGGTATCTCCCCCTGCGCACCGGCGAAATGCCGGCTGCACCTCGAGGCCGGCCCCTGCCTCCGGCTCGCCCCCGGCTGGCTGCTCTGGTGCCGCGGCTGGTTGGCCGCTTTCGCCCGCTCCAGTCGGCGCCGTCTGCGGCGCCTCCTCCACGAAGACCACGTGGTCCTCCCTCCTCTCCATCACCGGCGGGTCTTAGTCGACCTCCTCCGACGGGGGCATGGGGTTGTCGGGGGCCACGACGTGGAGGGAAACGACGAGCAGCGGAGACTGGTTGTGCGAGGCCTCCGCCTCTGTCTCCGCGGCTGTCGCCTCCGCCCAGGCCTTGGCTGCCGCGTCGGCCTGCTCCTTCACCGCCTGGGCGGTCCTTCGCTCCGCCGCCTCCCGCTCCTCCCGCGCCTCCCGTGCGTTCCGCTCAGTGGCCTCCATGAGGTCGGCGCGGGGATCCACGCAGCGGGAGCCTGAGGACCCTCCAGTCGGCCCGACTACGGAGCCGCCAGGACCTCGCTTGAGGGAGAGCGGTGCCCTGCCCGGCGAGCAAAGAGAGGTTTAGAAGAGCCTCAATCCAAGAGGACAATAAAAAATACAAGACGTTTGACGACTTACGCCGAGATCGCCTGCGGCTGTTTCACCGCCTTGCGGAAGCTGGCCGCCTTCACAGCCGCCTCATCCCACTTGGTCGTCACCGTGGAACCCTTGGATTTCTTCGGCCGGCTGCCGAAGTAGGTCGACGCGGCCCGGCGTTTCTGCGCGCTGCCACGAGCAGCCGGCGCGGCAGACGGGCCCGCGCCTTGATGATCAAGCGCCGGCTGGCGGTGCGGGGCGGCTTCGACCTCGTCATCGTCCGCCCAGTCATAGAGGCCGGCCCCGAGCCCCGCGCCTCCTGCCTCGTCGCCTTCCCCCACGATGGCATCTTCCATGGCGGCCGCTCCCAGGTCCGGATCATCGACATCGTCCACCGTGCAGTCGGGGAGGAGCTGGTGCTCTACCCCTGCAGCCCCGGCCGTCGGCGGAAGAAGAGGGTTCTGCTGAGGGCAAACCAATTGATCAGAAGTCGGCCGTCATGAGGCCGGCTACAAAAAGGAAGAAAAGAAGAAAAACTTACGGCAGGCGGAGGGTTGGCGCGAGAATACGGCCCCTTGCCGTATCGCCAATCCTCGGCGAGCTTGCAGTTGGAGATGTAGTTCACCATGTAAGACACCTCGGCATGAGGCATCTCCCTGGTGCTCAGCCGGCACGGGTCGAAGCGGCCGCTCATCTGGCAAATCATGTGAGGCCGGCCTTGGAGCGGAAGTACTCGGCGCTCCACGAAGGCGGCCACCAGGTCGGCTCCGGTCAGGCCCTCCGACTGGATCATCACCCGGAGCCGGGAGACGGCTGCATTCCCGGCCTGAGACAACGACCTGGCCCGGTAGCTCCACGAGGGTTACCTCCCAGCCGGCGGGCCAGCTACGTAAGCCGGCAGGTTGACGAAGTCGCCTTGCTGGGCAACGTTCTTCACGTAAAAATAGGACTTCTGCCAGAGCTTCACCGACTGGATCAGCGGGATGGGCGGGAACGGATTGTTCTCGCCCGTCCGCCTCATGGCAATGAAGGCTCCGCAGGGAACGGGCACGCCCGCGACAACGGTGCCGAGCTTGCTCTGAAAGAATTCTCCCCAGAGCTCGAGAGTGGGGAGAACCCCAAGAAAGCCCTCGCACAAGGTGACGAAAGCCGACAGCAGCATCACCGCGTTGGGCGTGAGGTGATGCGGCTGGAGGTGGTAAAATTCAAGAAAAGCGCGAAGGAATCCGCTCGCCGGGAGGCCGAAGCCGCGCAGGCAGTGCAAGCGGAAGATTACCCGCTCACCCTCCTCCGGTGCCGGCGAAATCTCCCTCGCCGGTGCACGATGAACCCGCACGTAGTTCTCTCCCGGCAGACGCCGTGTCCGGCGGAGGAACTCAACGTGGTCCTCGTGGACGTTGGAGCCATCCCACGAGCTCGACAACGCCATGGGAGCGACGTGGCGAGGAACGAGGCGATGCGACGGCGGAGACGCGCACGACCCCGCTACGGTAGGACCAAAGGAACCGAGAGGTCCGACGGCAGAGCAGCGCGACAATGGGTCGCTTCGGCAGCGAAGGGAAGAAGAAGGAAGGTGAGAAGGGGCGGAGCGAGGGAGAGCGTGCGAGCCTCCGCCGCTCCCTCTCCTCCCCCTACTTATAGACCCGCGCGGCGGAGCCGAGGAGGCGTGGTGTGGGGGAACGTGGGATCAACTGCGCCCACTCCCCCACGTCCCGCGATTATTGCGCCCTGATGGCGTAATAAAACCGCCGCGGGGAGGCGAGCGGTCCGTTGTGGGCTGCAGAAGATCCGTGCTCGGGCCGAGGCCTAGGAGTGGCAGGCCTGGGCCTGCGGCGGCGTCCCATCACACGCGTGCATTGGCAGGTTTTCCTTGCCATGTGGCCCGCGGGATGGCGCGCGGTCAGCTCGCAGGCCGACCCACGTTCCCGCCTACAAGAAATGGAGCTTTCCGAAGACGGCGCGCATAAGCAAAGCCGGCTCCTCAGGATAGGAAGCTGACCAAACTTCTCGTCCCTTTGTCAGCCTCGAAGCTCGATCAGCTTCGGGGACTACTGTCGGAGTAAATGACCACGCGTAGCCTAGTCGGCTCCCCCTAGCCCTTCTGAAAAAACTACAAGCCGATCCAGCCCTCAAGGATCCAAGACGTGGGGCCGCCTTCCCCTTGCCGACTGTCTCTCAGGCCGACTATCGGAAGGTGGCCCAGCTTTAGCCCTCATGAAGAAAGTCGCGGGAGGGCCGGCTCCAAGAAGCCAGCCGCAAGAAGCCGACTCCCACAAAGCGGTCAAGATCGTACCCTCGAAGTCTGCATCCACATAACGGCGATGTGACGGGGTGTGGCTACAGTAAAGCCTGCCACCCCCGAATCCCGGAGCACGCCTGGCACAGTGCGCCGTACGGGGTGGCCATGACCCGTCCGGCGCGACACTGTTGCCATGTTGACCCTGATGCCACCCACGATGGGCTGTCAGCACGGCCCACGGGCGGTGGGCCCCTTCAGGCAGAGAGACACCCGAAGGCGGCCAGGCCTCCCCCAGTCGGCCCAAGACGGGGCCGGCTCCCCACTGCCGGCTTGCTTCCTCCCTCGAAGGAGGCGCCCCATTAAGGGGACAAGACGAGGCGTGGCTACAGCGACCGCCCGCCGGGCGGCGGCACTGTAGCCACGCTTACCTCGACGAAGCCCTCGTCACCAGGTTTGAGGCAACAGTGACCAGCCACCGACAAGGCCCTTGACAGTGGGGCCTGCCTATCGACCAAGGAGCCGGCAGCCGGCGGGACCCACTAGCTGGCGGGCCCCAGCAGCCGGCGCAGAAGCCGGCGGGCATAGACACAGACGGCTGGGGCCCACGCCTAGCCGGATTACCATTGTACCCCCGGGGGTGGGCCTATATAAACCCCCCGGGGCACCCATGAAAAGGGTGGATCTGAGCTAGTTTTAGACACCACATAGAGAGGAGAGGAGAGCTAGCCGTGCCCTTCTTCTTCTTCTTCTCACCAAACAGCTCAAGGAGCATCTTGTAGCCACTCGTTCATCTAGTGATCATGCAGAGACCCCGCAGAGCAGCAGTAGGGGTGTTATCTCCTCGGAGAGCCCTGAAGCTGGGTAAGATTCGCCGGCGTGCATGTCTTCGCCTCATCCCGCTTCCAGGCACCGGCGACGTCTTACTGGCTCCCATAATGATAAGCCACCCGTTGGCATATGTCGCACCTACCACCCGACAGCATATCACACAAATCAACGAAGCTATTTAGATGGGTAGCCGCATCTTCACTAGGAAGGCCGACGAATTGATCTTTCATGACAAGATTCAACAAAGCAGCAATGATTTCACAAGATTCATTATCGGTAACAGGAGCAATCAGAGTGCTAAGGAAATCATTGTTGTTGGTATTGGTAAAGTCACACAATTTAGTATTATCTTGAGCTATCGCGACAAGCAAGCAATCCAACACACACGAGCAAGCAAGAGACGGGCAAAAAGAGGCAAATGGAAAAGAGAGGGAGAATGGAGAGAGAGAGGGCGAATAAAACGGCAAGAGTGAAGTGGGGGAGAGGAAAACGAGAGGCAAATGGCAAATAATGTAATGCGGGAGATAAGGATTTGTGATGGGTACTTGGTATGTTGACTTTTGCGTAGACCTCCCGGCAACGGCGACAGAAATCCTTCTTGCTACCTCTTGAGCACTTGTGTTGGTTTTCCCTTGAAGAGGTAAGGGTGATGCAGCAAATTAGCGTAAGTATTTCCCTCAGTTTTTTAGAACCAAGGTATCAATCCAGTAGGAGGCCACGCACGAGTCCCTCGCACCTACACAAACAAATAAATCCTTGCAACCAACGCGATAAGGGGTTGTCAATCCCTACACGGTCACTTACGAGAGTGAGATCTCATAGATATGATAAGATAATATTTTTGGTATTTTTATGATGAAGATGCAACGTAAAATAAATGGCAAAGGAAATAACTAAGTATTGGAAGATTAATATGATGGAAGATAGACTCGGGGGCCATAGGTTTCACTAGTGGCTTCTCTCAAGAGCATAAGTATTCACGGTGGGTAAACAAATTACTGTTGAGCAATTGACAGAATTGAGCATAGTTATGAGAATATCCAGGTATGATCATGTATATAGGCATCACGTCCGAGACAAGTAGACCGACTCCTGCCTGCATCTACTACTATTACTCCACACATCGACCGCTATCCAGCATGCATCTAGAGTATTACGTTCAAGAGAACAGAGTAACGCTTTAAGCAAGATGACATGATGTAGAGGGATAAACTCATGCAATATGATATAAACCACATCTTGTTATCCTCGATGGCAACAATACAATACGTGCCTTGCTGCCCCTACTGTCACTGGGAAAGGACACCGCAAGATTGAACCCAAAGCTAAGCACTTATCCCATTGCAAGAAAGATCAATCTAGTAGGCCAAACCAAATTGATAATTCGAACAGACTTGCAAAGATAACCAATCAAACATAAAATAATTCAGAGAAGATTTAAATATTGTTCATAGATAAACTTGATCATAAACCCACAATTCATCGGTCTCAACAAACACATCGCAAAAGAAGATTACATCGAATAGATCTCCACAAGAGAGGGGGAGAACTTTGTATTGAGATCCAAAAAGAGAGAAGAAGCCATCTAGCTAATAACTATGGACCCGAAGGTCTGAGGTAAAGTACTCACACTTCATCGGAAGGGCTATGGTGTTGATGTAGAAGCCCTCCGTGATCGATGCCCCCTCCGGCGGAGCTCCGGAACAGGCCCCAAGATGGGATCTCGTGGATACAGAAAGTTACGGCGGTGAAATTAGGGTTTTGGCTCCGTATCTGATAGTTTGAGGGTACGTAGGTATATATAGGAGGAAGGAGTACGTCAGTGGAGCAACAGGGGGGCCACGAGGGCGGAGGGCGCGCCCCCCTACCTCGTGGCCTCCTAGTTGATGTCTTGACGTAGGGTCCAAGTCCTCTGGATCATGTTCGTTTCGAAAATCACGTTTCCGAAGGTTTCATTCCGTTTGGACTCCGTTTAATATTCTTTTTCTGCGAAACCCTAGAATAGGCCAAAAAAAACAGCAATTCTGGGTTGGGCCTCCGGTTAATGGACTAGTCCCAAAAATAATATAAAAGTGTATAATAAAGCCCAATAATGTTCAAAACAAAATATAATATAGCATGGAACAATAAAAAATTATAGATACGTTGGAAATGTATTAGTGTCCTCTGGAGTCGTCCGATGCTTCTCGCGCCCCCTCTCACATGATAGCTCGTGTTTTCTCTCGCGCCCCACTCTGGCATGTTCCTCTCTCACCCCCTTGCATTGGTTCCTCTCTTACTTTGCGGCACGACCATCCCCTCCACCTCTCATCCCACGCCCATGTTAGCATAACAAACTAGTCGTTGTGTGTCCCTCTCCTCGCTTCATTGCATAACGATTGTCGTTGTTCCGACATCGAAGTTTTAAAGAAGTGAACTCGGTGGTTCTAGAATTTTATAATAATTTGTATCTCCCTCAAGGCCTACACGTGAGGGACGCACCCCACGGATCTACGCATCGCCCGTAGATCTGGGAGAGAGAGGAGAGGCCCTCTGTTGTCGCCATTGTGGCGCCACCAACAGCGACGGAGGGAAGACGAGTCGCTGGAGGTCGCTCACGGCTAGGTTGAGGCCTCCCGTGCCGCCCGTGAGGGGGTGACGCGAGAGCTGTGTCAAGTCCTAACAGAAATGATTCAGCCCATCACAAATCGACAAATAAAAAATATAAATTAATTTTAGTTCAGTTTGTATGATATACGTGCATGCTGGACATGGTACCACCACGACACGAGGCAGCTCATGGCTCTCGTGCGCTAGGTTTGAGTGCATCTGGGCACCCCTTATGGTTGCAGTTGAGGCGCCACCTTATGGCGCCGCTTGAGAGCAAGCTGTGTGCATGTTTTCATTTAAAAGATACATAGAGTCCTCTCATTTGTCTAAAAAAACATCTGAAGAAAATCCTCACCTAGATCTGAAAGAAAGTAAAAAGGAAAAAAAGAAAAAAGATTACCACGTAGTCTAGCATTACTTTGCATAATCCTCCATTTAAAAAATATGTAGAGTCCTCACCTTCATCTAAAAAGACATTTCAAAAAAAAAATTCTCATCAACATCTAAAAGTAATATTATTTCAAAAACTTTCTTACTGCAGCCAATCAACTTACACCACGTGGCATAGTTGATTGGCTGTCCTTCTCCTGACGCTTAATGGTTTTAATTATATGAAAATCCTAATATTGGAGTAAAAGGAATTAAACAAATTAGGATGAGCGTGCCAGTTTTTACCAATCTAGAAACATGCTTGGAAGAACGGAGAGCATCGTGCGAATGCGCCGGCACGCAGCTGACATGCAACCTAGAAGTGCACGACGAGTGCATCGTAGAGCATGAAAATGGACAAAACTAACCCTTATCTGAAACTTCAATCAAGATGGCCCCAATCTAATTTTTTTATGAGATGGCCATTTTTTATATGACGTCCGGGGCTAGGGCGCCATACTAGAAAGAATGGCGCCCCGAGCTATGGCGCCAGCCCCGGGCGTGATGCAAAAAGGGTAATTTCATGAAATATTTTTAGATTGTGGTCATTTTGTATTGAAGTTTTAGATAAAGACCAATTTTATCCATTTCCACTCCTAGAGCGGCGAGGGGACACCGTCGGAGGAGGGCGGTCGTTGCTGGATGCATCTCCACCTGGCGAAGCAATCTCTGGACGCAACTCTTACTTGAAAAGGTTTCGCTTTCACTGGTCGGCTCGTCGACTCTGCTGGACCCACGTAGCCCAACAAAATAGTTTTTGACTGGCCGCGCGCTAGTGTAGTACTTTCTCAAGGATCTCTGGTTTCTAGTGCGTGTGCTGCTGTGACACCGCGCTTTCCGCGTCGACTCGATCCTTTTCGCGGTGGAAGCTTCGGTGTGCGGCGTGGCCGATGGCCGGCGAGCTTGTGAATTCACGCTAAATTTCTTCCGCCTAATCCAACGTGTCGCGATCGGGGGAGAGGAAGCAAAGCATGAGCGGAGAAACAGAGATCGGTATGAAACTGAGTGCTCGTGCAAGAACGAAATCAGTTGCATTTGTCTTTCTGTTGCAGAGCAACAATTTACATGGTACTAACTGGTGAGAAGCTACAGCATTCAAAGACCGATGCCTACTACTGTGCCCGAGTGAATCATCATCATATGCATCTCCCGCTCCCGCTCCGACGACGGCGCCGCCATCGTCGATGCACTCCACGTCCACGGTAATAAGGGCGAGAACCCCGGACCCTGCGCCGCTGGGTTCTTCAGTTGTGATAGCGTCGTCGTCCAGGTCGATCCTCTCCTCGGTCACTGCGTCTGGTGCTTCGATTGGCGCGGAGAGCACATCGATCCATCCCTCGTCAGAGTCCCAGTCCGGGAGCGCCGACGCGGAGCAAGCCAATGCCATGATCCTCATCTCTGCCGTGCTGTCGTGCTCCGCCTCGTCGGCGTCGGACTCCGACTCCCAGAATGCCGCGTCCAGCGTGCTCTTCGGCGACACCCATTTGCTTTTGCTCTCGACGGCTTCCGGCTTCGCCTCGACGTCGGCGGAAGCCAAGAACGGGTGCTCCAGCAGCTGCGCCGACGTGCACCGATCGCTGGCTTGCCTGACAAGGCATCTGGCCAAGAAGTCCTTGGCGTCGGCGGACAGCCATTTCGGAACCTCGGGCACGGCCTCCGTGTAGCCGATCCGGTGCAGCGCCCCGAGCGCGTCGCCGTCCATGCCGCTCCAGGGCGCGCGTCCAGTGGCCATCTCGACAACCATGCAGCCGAGCGCCCAGACGTCGGCCGCGGGGCCCTGCTCCTCGCCGCGCGCCACCTCCGGTGCCATGAACGCCGGCGTGCCGCCGATGATTGGCACGTCAGCGCCCGCCTTCCTCGAGCACCCGAAATCGGCGAGCTTGGCGCGGCCGTCGGCGCCGATCACGACGTTCCTCGCCTTGACGTCCCCGTGCACCATCCCGGCGCCATGGAGGTACGCGAGCCCGGCCGCCACGTCGGCCGCGTAGCCGCAGACGGCACGCTCGTCAAGCCCGCTTTCCAGATGGTCCGCCAGCGAGCCGCCGGGGGCGAACTCGAGGAAGAGGTGGTAGGAGCCGTCGCGGGCGCCGCGGCCGCCGATGCAGGAGACGACGCGCTGTGATCGCAGGCCGGCCATCACGCACTGCTCCCTCCTCAGCGCCGCCGCACAGGTCGCCCCCGCGGCGGACTTGACCGCGAAGAGCTCCCCGGAGACGTCGTCCGCGGCGAGGAAGACCTCGGCCCCCGAGGCGCCGCGGCCGAGCGTGCGCACCCGCGTCCATTGCTTGCCCACGGACATGGCCATCTTGTGTGCGTTGGGAATTGGGATGGTGGTGGTTTCTGTTGCTGTTGGTACTCTCTGTTGTCGAGCTTGCTGAATTGCTGATGGGTTCTCTGTTTTTGGCGGGCGTGCGTATATATAGGGCGTGGGAGGAGGGGGGGAAAGGAAGGCTTTGGCTGTGTACTTGTGGAGAGGAAAAGTTGAGGAGATTGCAAGTTTAGAACATGGAGGGCGTGTGCGGGGACATGGAAATCCAGGCGAAAAGGCGGTGAGTGGGAACGCGAGGCCTGTGCCGGGCTTGACCTGACCAAGCTTAGAGCTCCGCCTATTCTTACTACCCGCGTCAATTAATCTGGTGGCGGAGCCGGAAAAGGCAAAAACCGTGTGAAATCTATCGCATTCTATCCCGGGTGAGAAACCAACTCGCTAGTACGTACAGCGGCAGTCGACAAAGTCTTGGTCGGTCGTTGCGAGACGGACCGTATGAAACGGAGCAGTGCGTTGGGTTCTAGATTAAACGGATCAGCGGTACAAGTCAGCGGCTGCACCTCAACGGAGTTGGCCAGTTAGTTGGGTCTCCTCTCCACGATTGTCGATTGGTACTTTGGCACTGTGGTTGGCCTTGGCCAAGTCCACTACTGTACAGACAGTACGGTGCTGCGCCGCCAGTGTTTGGAGTGCGTCCGCACTCAACATCGATCTAAAACCAATACTCTGATGGAAGTACGTAGCACTGAACGCAGCAGCAGCAGCACCAGCAATTCGCTTTTACCGCCGGGTATAATTCACAGCTGGTTACAACAACAACTCGTTACCCTCGAATCTCACCGCTGGTTACGATTCAGGAGCACTCCAATTCACCGGGAAAGCTCACGGCGAGAGGCCTCATAGTCAGCCGTGGGCGTCTCCACTACCGGAGAGAAAATTCCGCGTCTCCACTTCCGCACATAGGAATAGGAAATGGCTGGGAATATTCGACCAACATGCCCGGGCACGTTCACTTCACTGGCCGCCGCACGCACACGCGACGGGGCGGGACGTCCTCGACGCCGGCTGCTGCACCGCTCAGCTCAAATCGCATCGGCCACGTCGAGCCGCAGACAAGTGGCATCGCGCGTGGGCAGGGAGGTGCTGGCCCAGGCCGATCGATCTCGCCAAGTGGTGGATGTGCCTACTTTTGCGGCGCCGAAACCCAAAGGACGGATACGCCGGTACGCAGATCGTCGCGTGAGCAGGCCGGATGGGTTGCTTTTGCTTTGCTTGCTTGGCCAGCGTGAGCAGAGCACGTCGCCGACCCTGGACTGGATGGATTCCATTCCATTTCACTTCACCATGGAGCCAAGTAAAGAGCTTGGCTGGCCGTCCATTTTTCTCCAACTCAACAAGAAAGCAGCGCACACCACAAGGGCTATGAATATGATGGTGCAATTGAAAACCGCAAAATTATTCCACCACCGGCTGTGGCTTGTGCCAGTCGTCCGTAGACGCGTCAAATCTGGCTGACAGACAGACGCGAAAAAGGAACGGCGGCGTTCATCCGACGGCTGCTGCACATGAACTCCACGTCCGAAAGTGCACCCCAAGTAACACAGCCACACAAGTCAGCCTTCACCGTAGTAGTACTACTACTACTTTAAAACTTGGCTTCAGTCTGCCGTCAATCAATGATTGCATAAACAGATTAGCACCAATTGCCTAACCTCCAGAACATTAAAAGAAAGAGAGGCAAAGCTCGCCTCCTTCTTCAGAATAAATAAATACTAGTACTCCACCGTTTCCACTGCCGACCGCCAAAAAATGCACACAAGTCAGCCTCCACCCCAAGGAGCAGTCATGATCGTATATTACCGGAAATTAACGACTGAACAAGTAAATTATCACTAATTAACTTAGCACTCCAAGTGCCGACTGCCGGCCGCCAAGTACTAACACTAATTAACTCGGCTTTCCATTTTGTCGATGCTACTGATCTTCTTTCTGGCGCCTGTTGAGGTCAAGCCAAAAGGCGAGGAGACTTTGCTTTTCTGTTGGAAAAGGCCCCAACTCTAGCTGCAGCAGGTGGCGGCCCTTTGACCTTGTTCAACACCTGCCGTTGTGCAGTTGACGGCCGACTATAATGGTATGGTGTGCGAGATTCAGAGGATTTCCAGTAGATATAAAAGCAAAGGACACGAATTAGGGGATAAGCTTGAGTAAAGATGATGCGGTGAAGCCTACCCCTTGCTTCAAGTGGCATTGCATGCGTTGGGCCCAACATCCAGCAACTATTTGCCTGCGTGCCCAGGGCTTTCACGGAGTATCTCATTTCGAGCTCAGTACATCGAATCTCCAGAAAGAAGAATTGCTCCGTGCACTGTGGGAGGGATGTCAAACCCCTGTTGCTTGCCAATTGTGTGCATTCGAAAGAAAAGGTCTGAGCGCGCTTTACTTTGCTTTGTGTTCCAGGAAACAGAAAATGGGGTGTGAACTTTGATCTCGAGGCAGCTACCGTGTATCGTTGACATTTAACTATGAGCTTCGGGAGTACGTAGTTTAATCTCGGAAGAGGTTGCCCAGCTGAAGAGACGGGGCATTTTTAGGACTAGCCTCTATATATTTCATGGAGTCGAACTTCTTTTGACTCGAATACGTTATTGTGCTGGCATTAGTGTGATTGGGGGATAGATATCGTCTGATGGGATGAAAACGTACTAAGGTATGGTCTTTTGGCCGACTCTTAGATGATTCTTTCGATTGGCATAAGTGTTGCTTGCAAGTTGGGATGTTGGATAATGGCATCTTCAACGCCGACTCTTAAATCGGACACCGCATCCGTCCGCGGACACAGATGCAAGAGCCGTCCATCCAAAGTCATACACATGCATTTCAAACTGGATTTCAATAACTGAACAAAATAGATGTAAACCGAGCGATTTTCATGTAAACCGGACGAAAACATAATGCAGCCGGACAAATTCCACGGATGTTGAGACCGTCGCCGGCGGAGTTGCGCCCGGTGATGAGCACTGCTGCATGCGGGGTGTCGGCGAGAATCACATGAGCCACGAGGGGTAGAAAACATGATTATCGGGGTGCTGCGCCTCCATGGCCCGCCTTCCTGCAATCCGTGGCGGGAGGCGGTGAGCAGCTTCGGCGGTGAGGTTGGTCCAAGTGGACACGTAAGTGGCGATGCGCGCGAGTTGTCTCTCTCTCTCTCTCTCTCTCTCTCTCTAAAGGGGTGCTTACCGTGAGGTGGACGAAGGAATTATGTGATCGTAGGATAAGTAGGGGTAGATCTTGTGAAGGGAAGGTGGGTTGGGATTAGTAAAGAGTAAAATGCATTGGTGGTCATTTAATTTTTCGTGTACGCTCATTTTGATCATTGTACTCAAGAATACGGTCACTATATAGGATTGTTGTGATTATACAGTCATTGTCACTTCATATAGCTTCGCATTTTGTTCAGTTGGCTGGTTAAACGGTTTGAATGATGTCGCGACGCATGGGGGGGGGGGGGGGGTTGAGGGGAGTCGACGAAGACTCGCCTTGGTTGGCTTTGTCGTCGTTGTCTGTCTTCATCTGGAGCACGGCGTCAAGGACTGCACGTAAAGAGGTAGCCTCGATGCCCGCTGTGGCGGCACTCGGCCTCCGCCCACAACGTATGGCACTTCAAGCCGGTTGGCGCAGACCCAGAGCGTCACAGCCTGGTGGTCGGTGCCGGCAAGGAGTGCGCGGAGGGAGGCGACCTCGAAGCCCGTGGCGGCGCGTGCGAGCAAGCGGTGCTCGGCCTCCGGCATCGTTCTCACTATCACAACGAGATGAGAGAAAAGTGTATGAGTTTTAGAGTGAAAGGATAAGAATATGAGGAAAAGTAGACGACCTCGTTTGCTCGGTTCGGTACACAACGTTCTTCTAATGCACTCGCACTTGTGCCTAGATTTATGCAGAGTATCTAACAATGTGGTACTATTAATTAGTTATATTTTTAAGAGAATTATTAACATCTTAAGTCTCCCCAAAGAGCCCACTCGTATCGTGTGATCGGTGAAAAAGAGGAGCAGTGCAAGCATGTGCAGGAACGAAATCAATTGCATTAGCATTTTTGTTGCAAAACAACAATTTAGTAGGAGTACATGATAACTCGTGAGAAACTGAATCCTCCAGAGACTGATGCCTCGTACTGCAACTTTGCTGGACTGAATCATCGTAGCCCTCTCCCGCGTTGACGAAGCTGCTATACTGCACGAGTATGGCGTCGAGAACGCCGGACTCTTCTCCACATGGTGTGATCGCGTCGTCCAGTTCAGCCGTCTCCTCGGCCGGCACCGGAACTGCTTCCGATGGCCCGGAGAGCACATCGATCCATCCCTCGTCCGAGTCCCAGTCCGGGAGCGCCGATGCAGGGCAGGCCAATGCTCTCATTCTCATCTCGGCCGTGCTCTCGTGCTCCGCCTCCTCGGTGTCTGACTCCGACTCCCAGAATGCCGCGTCCAGCGTGGTCTTCGGCGACACCCATCTGCTTTTGCTCTCCACGGCTTGCGGCTTCGCGTCGACGATGCCGGCGGAGGCCAAGAACGGGTGCTCCAGGAGCTGCGACACGGTGCACCGGTCGCCGGCCTGCCTGACAAGGCACCTGGCCAAGAAGTCCTTCGCGTCCGCGGACAGCCATTGAGGCACCTCCGGGACGGCCTCCGTGTACCCGATCCGATGCAGCGCGGCCAGACCGTCGCCGCCCATGCCGCTCCACGGCGCGCGGCCGGTGGCCATTTCTACGATCGTGCAGCCGAGCGCCCAGACGTCGGCCGCGGGGCCCTGCTCCACTCCGCGAGCCACCTCCGCGTCCATTGCTTGCTCACGGACATCGGCGTCTTCTCTTGTGTAATCTGTGTTGGGAATTGGGATTGCTGTGGATTCTGTTGGTACTCTGTTGTGGTCTTGTGGAGCTTGCTGGTGCCCAAGCTGAATGAATTGTTGATGAGTTCGATTCCTTTTTTTGTCGGTTGTGCGTATATATATGTTGAGGGGGTGGGAGGGGAAGAAAGGAAGGCTCTGTACATGGGAGAAGAAAAATTTAGAACATGTGGCGTGTGCTGGGATTAGGAAAGGAAATCCAGAAGCGAAAAGGCGTGGGAAGCAAGCTGCTTCGCGTATCGGCACGCGCTCGCGGCGGCGCCGTCCTCCTGTGGCCATGGATGGACGAGCATGTGAGTGGGGACGCGCGGACGGGGCTTGACCAAGCTTAGCGCTCCGCCTATTCTCATCCGCGTTAATTAATCTCGTTTACGAGTCGGAAAAGGCAAAAACCGTGTCAAATCACTCGCGTCCAGGTCGTCTTGCCCAGGCTCAAACGGGAAGGTACAAACGGGCTTGACAATTAAGTAATCTGCTGGAGTAGTACTTTTCATCATGGGTCCGTCTACATTACATCTAGATGTGAGACATCTAAGTATGATGTCATCGCCGCCTTTTTATTGTTTACTTGTTCGATTTTGATTTGTCTACGATTTTGATTTGTTTCGCGCTCACGTCCGCCTCGATGGGCCGGCCTATACGTCCGACAGCTCGTAGTGAGGCTAGCTTTTTACGTTGTGCATCAGCCAGCCGAAGATTCCTTCTTGTTACATGTGTTTCTCCCTGTGCGTGCATGGTACATCAATAGATCATATTAGATCGGATGGCGGCGTAGGGAGAAGCAGCAAGCACCTTGATAAGTTGTGTTGTGTCACTACTCGAAGCTAAGGATCAGATTTTTTTTTCCAGGAAAAGCAAGTGATCAGATGTATATCAGTGAAAACAAATTAGCTCTACCATCGATTAGTTAGTTTTTGCGTTTTATTGCCCACTTTTTAGCCGCGTGTCTCTGATCGCTAGCTTCTAATAGGCTATAAATGAATTTTTTTTTTGCCCTTTGGTTTTTGCTTTCCCGTTCCACTCTTTATATTTTATGCATTAATTTTCAGTAAAAGACAAAGTTTGATTAAAAAAATCAGAAATATGTTCACGAATTTGTGGTAATATACATTTTTAATATACAGTGAACTTTTTTATATACAATGAGCCTTTTAAATTATATTCACTAAGCTTTTTTAATACACACTAAATATTTTTTAAATACAAACTTAACCTTTTTTAATATACGTAGAACCCTTTTAAATATACGGTTAAACATTTTTATAATATACACTAAATAATTTTTTAAACACATAGAACAATTGATCGTGCATCCAAAAGTGTTAAAAATTGTTCGTGGATTCAAAAAATGTTCGCCAATTCAAAATAAATAAATCACAAAGCTCCAAAATTTTCATGAATTGAAAATTGTTCATATATGTGAAAATGTTCAAAAAAATTTAAAACAAAATGCGAAGCAAAAGAAGAAGAAAAAAAGAAAAAAAGAAATAGAAAAAACCAAAAGAATAACCAGAAAACCAATAAAGGATGGAAGTGCAATTGGGACGAAACAAATTACAAGCCTACTTGCAAGTTGAGGGAGGACTTGCAACTCGGACAACTACACAAAACTAAAATATCATTTGCGATTCGAGGATGGGCTTGCAATTGGGAGAATAATAAACTATAAGCCCAGTTGTGTGTCGAGCGTGGATTTGCAACTAGGATGAAAAACAAAATACATATCTAGTTGCAAGTCGGGGGTGGACTTGCAACTGGGATGAAAACAAAACAACACCCTCCTGAGTTGCGAGTCGAGGGTGGACTTGGCCAATAGAAACCCCTAGTTGCAGGTCGAAGGTCTAATTGCAACTACTATGAAACAAGAACAAAAAAACAACACCCCCAAGTTGCGAGTCGAGGGTGGACTTGCAACTAGGCCTACAAAACTACACCCTCCCAAGTTGCGAGTACACGATTGACTTGCAACTGGGGTGATTACAAACTACATCCCTCGAGTTGCAAGTCGGGTGTAGACTTGCAATTGGGGTGAAAACAAACAACAAAAGACACCCTCCCCGAGTTGCGAGACGGCGGTGGACTTGCAACTGGGGCAATTGCAAACTACATCCCTCGAGTTGCAAGTTGGGGTGGACTTGCAACTGGGGCGATTGCAAACTACATCCCTCGAGTTGCAAGTCGGGGTTGGACTTGTAACTGTGGTGAAAATAAAACAACACCCTCCCGAGTTGCGAGACGAGGGTGGACTTGCAACTAGGCCGACAGAAACCCCTAGTTGCTGGTCGAGGGTCTAATTGCAACTACTATGAAACAAGAACAAAAAATAACACCCCCGAGTTGCGAGTTGAGGGTCGACTTGCAACTAGGGCAACTACAAAACTACACCCTCCCGAGTTGTGAGTACATGGTTTTCTTGCAAATGGGGCGATTGCAAACTACATCCCTCGAGTTGCAAGTCGAGGGTGGACTTGCAACTGTGGTGAAAACAAAACAACACCCTCCCGAGTTGCGAGACGAGAGTGGACTTGCAACTAGGCCGACAGAAACCCCTAGTTGCTGGTCGAGGGTCTAATTGCAACTACTATGAAACAAGAACAATAAACAACACCCCCAAGTTGTGAGTTGAGGGTTGACTTGCAACTAGGGCAATTACAAAACTACACCCTCCCGAGTTGTGAGTACATGGTTGTCTTGCAACTGGGGCGATTAGAAACTAGGGTGACTGAGTTGGATGAGCAAGGCCGACAAGTAGTCACCAGACCCACGACGTGACACGATACCCGTGTGAGAAAACAACTCTTGATCAAGATTTGCATGACATTTAAAGAGAAAAGATGGCTGAGTGAAAATTCATAAATTAAAAAAAGAACAAAAAAGAAAAAATAAATATAAATAAAAGATAAAAGATCATGAGTATAAAATAGTTCATAATTTAAAACAAATAGTGAAACAAAAAAAAGTAAAACGACGAGGCAAAAATAAATGGAAAGACATGACGCCTTGTTTCCACAGCACAAGCACGCGAATGGCTCAAAAAAAAGACAACCAGCTCTAAAGACTACAGGAGACCGGCACACACAAAAAATCGATGGAAATAATTCCACAATAGGAGCGGCCCAGGCAAAGCAAAGCTGGCAGCTATAACGCGAAGCGGCCTAGGCAACAAAAAGTTGTTACGCACGCGTCTTGGCAAACAGAAAGACACGAAGCTCCTAAAAAAACAAGACACGAAGAAGCGAAGGCAAAAATCACGAATCTTAATATGCTATATATATATATATATATATATATATATATATATATATATATATATATATATATATATATATATATATATATATATATAATGGCTAGGAAGTTAGATGTAAGATAGTTATTTCACATCTAGATGTGAAATAGCAAACCTGTTTCATCAAAGTCTTGGTCGCTCATAGCGAGACGAACTGTGTGAATCGGAGCAGTGTGCAGCTGGGTTGCCAGAGTCTAGTCTGGTGTAAACGGACACAATGGGGTCTCGAGGTCAGCGGCTGCACCTGAACGGAACGGAGTTGGCCAGTTGGGTCTCCTCTCCACGGTTGGTATGCCACTTTGACATTGTGACAATTGCCAAGTCCACCCCTGTGCTGCACTACTTTATGGTGCTGCGCCACGTCTGCCCGCAACATCCATCTAGAACCAACAATCGTTCCTGAATACGTATAAGCGACGTCGTGACCCCAGTACGTGTTTTTACCTCGGTGAAATAATTCACAGCTGGTTACAGAAGCTGGTGACCCTCAAATCCCACAGCTGGTTAGGCTTCACGAACACTTGCCTTTCACCGGGAAAGCTAGCTCACGACTGAAGGCCTCGACGTGGGCGTCTCGTCCACCCACACACAGAAATGGGAACATTCGATCTACATGCCCGTGCATATGCAGGCACGTTCACTGGCCGCCGCGCGCACACGCGACGTCCTGGACGCCGGCCGCTGTCCCGTTCAGCTTGCGTTGCAAGTATGCATAGCCGCAAAATCGATCCGGCCACGTCGAGCCCGGGGACAAGTGGCGTTCGTTGTTGGAAGGCATGGACGGGAGGGGTTTCGGGTTTCGGAGTGCGTGGGAGTGGAGCTGCCGCCGATGCCGATGTCGCTGGCCCATGCCGATCGATGCCGCCCTGCGGCGACCGAAAGCGTGGTGGACGTGCGTGCGTACTCTTTGCGGCGCGGGGCCGCCGAAACCCAAAGGACGGATACGGTGGTACGCAGATCGTCGCGTGAGCAGGCCGGATGGGTTGCTTTTGCTTTGCTTGCTTGGCCAGCGTGAGCAGAGCAGAGCACGGCTCACTCGTCGCCACTGCCAACGCTGGATTTGTTTTGATTCCACTTCACTTCACATGCATGCCTTGGCCGTCCATTTTTCTCCGCCTGAAGAAAAAAGCAGCGCGCACCACACGCACACGGGTCTGTCTATGATGATGGTGCACTTGAGACGCGTGAAATTATTTCACCACGGGCTGTTCTGCTGTCGTGCCAGTCGTCCACAGAAACAAAACGTAGACGCGTCAGATCTGGCTGACAGGCAGACGACGCGAAAAGGAGCGGCGGCGTTCTTCCGACGGCTGGTGCACATGCATGAACTCAACGTCCGAATGAGATGTACGCCCCAAGTCACACAGCCACACAAGTCAGCCTTCACTCTAGTAGCACTTCAAACCTAACTTAACTCCGTCGTCAACCAATGATTGCATAAACAGATTAGCACTGATTACTGAAAGATATGAAGCGTTCCTACTCCATCGAGGGAGCCGCGTGGTAGTTTATATTGATGCGTGGCCGAAGTCTGGCTTGACGTACAAGGTTATGACAGAAAGAGTTTGGGTAGAATACAAGAGAAGGAAGGAGGTTGAGATTACAACTCTATATTCTAACACCCTCCCTTAATCTTAACTAACCTAAGTTAAGATTACTCTTGAATTCTTCAAATGGTCTTGCTGGTAGTGCTTTTGTAAAACCGTCAGCCACTTGATCCTTAGAAGGAATAAATTGAATCTCAAGTTTTCTTGCCGCAACCCTTTCTCGTACAAAGTGAAAATCAATTTCTATGTGCTTTGTCCTGGCATGGAACACTGGATTTGCAGACAGATATGTTGCTCCCAAATTATCACACCATAAACATGAGATACGATTCTTCTTGATTCCCAATTCCTCAAGAAGTGATTCAACCCAAATGATCTCAGCAGTTGCATTAGCCAAAGACTTGTATTCAGCTTCTGTACTTGAGCGTGACACAGTAGCTTGCTTTCTAGCACTCCAGGAGATAAGATTAGATCCAAAGAACACTGCAAAACCTCCAGTTGATCTTCTGTCATCACTACATCCTGCCCAGTCAGCATCAGAGAATGCACTCACAAGAGAAGAATTAGACCGTTTGAAATGAAGTCCTATTCCCATAGTATGTTTCACATATCTCACAATCCTCTTGACAGCTGACCAATGTGCAGAAGTAGGTGCATGAAGATATTGACAAACCTTGTTGACAGCAAACGAGATATCTGGACGTGTGAGAGTTAAATATTGTAGTGCTCCCACAGTACTCCTATACCTTGTACTCTCCTCCTCTTGAAGTGGCTCACCCTCATATGCTGAGAGACTTTCTGAGGAGGATAAAGGTGTAGGCATTGGCTTGCAATTTTTCATCCCCATGCGAGACAGAAGCTCAAGAATATATTTTTCCTGATTTAACACAATACCATCTTGAGTTTTCTTGACTTCAATACCCAAGAAGAAATGCAAATCACCTAGGTCCTTCAAGGCAAACTCTGAGCTCAAATCATGCAAAAGAGCATTAGTAGCATTTTGTGAAGAACTTGCAACTATGATATCATCAACATATATAAGCATAAAAATGACTACTCCTGCCTTGTTATAAATAAACAAGGATGTGTCAGCCTTGGAAGCAACAAAGCCAAGATATTTTAACTGTGAGCTCAATCTGGAATACCATGCTCTGGGTGCTTGCTTTAGACCATAGAGTGCTTTATCAAGCTTGCAGACATACTGTGGCAATTTCTTACTCTCATACCCAGGTGGTTGTCTCATAAACACTTCCTCTTCCAGAACACCGTGCAGAAACGCATTCTGTACATCTAGCTGCCTTAAACTCCATCCTCTGGATACAGCAATGGCTAACACAAGTCTGATAGTTGCAGCTTTCACAACGGGACTAAAGGTGTCCTCATAGTCAATGCCATAACGTTGCTTAAAGCCCTTTGCAACTAGACGTGCCTTATATCTGTCAATGGAGCCATCTGCCTTCTTCTTAATTCTATACACCCATTTGCAATCAATAATATTTTTACCTCTCTGATTTGGTACAAGATGCCAAGTCTTATTCCTCATGAGCGCAGAATACTCCTCATCCATTGCCTTTTTCCATTTAGGATCATCAAGTGCATTCTTCAACGATGTTGGTTCTCCTGAAATACACAACATTCCATATGGTATAGTTCCATCTTTCCTAATTTTAGGATTCCGTATACCTTTCTGTAGCCGGGTCATAACACGTGAAGAAACCTCTCGCTGCATCGCTGGTATACTTGCCACAGAAGATCCAGGAGAATCTGCTGATGCAGTGGACTGATTTGTCGTCATATGCGCAGGGGATCCTGTGGCTTCTGGTGTGGCTGCCCCTTCTGCAGGCACTGGCGCAGAGGATCCGCCACCCGACCGCGACTGGAGGCGCGCGTGGTGCGGGGAGGATCTGGTCCCGCCGCTGGTCCCGCCTGACGCTGGCGCGCGGGGCGAGGGGGATTCGGCCCCGCAGCTGGTCCCGCCTGAAGCTGACGCGGCAGCACGGGAGTGGCCCGCCCTGGATCCAGGATTGGAGCCATCAGGGGCTTGATCCGAGGCGGATGCGGTCGCGTGATCCGAGATCTGCGCGCGTGCAGGGGTGGCAGGCGCCGCCAGATCTTCTTCGTCATCTGTGCCAGCTTCGTCTCCTTCCTCAGCATGAAATATAGGATCAAAACCAGCCATATTTTCGAGATCTTGGTCATTTTGAACACCGTTTTCTCCAGGGACCTGCACAGGCATAAGAGAAAGACCAGTACCAGCAGGAATATCATCACATTGGTTAGTACAATTGTTGTCGCCCCCATGATCAAAAGACCGAAGATGTGAAGGAAGAAGAAGAATTTCTTTGCGGAGAAGTGCACCAGCATTAGGATGAAGGGATGCAAAGGGAAACACGGACTCATCAAATACAACATCTCTGGATATATACACCCGATCAGTAGGAACATCAAGGCACTTGACCCCTTTATGCATGGGGCTATAGCCTAAAAAGACACACCGTTTTGAGCGGAAAGCGAGTTTGCGTGTGTTGTAAGGCCTAAGATTGGGCCAACAGGCACAACCAAAAATACGAAGAGATGTATAGTTGGGTGTGACACCAAGAAGTCGTGTAATGGGTGTTTCAAATTTGATAACTTTACTTGGAAGCAAGTTGATGAGATATGTAGCAGTTAAGAATGCTTCATCCCAAAATTTAAGCGGCATGGAAGCATTTGCTAACAAGGCAAGCCCCATATCAACTATGTGACGGTGCTTTCTTTCAGCGGATCCATTTTGTTGGTGAGCATGAGGACAAGATACATGGTGTGATATGCCAAGCTTTTGAAAAAAGAATTTAGTTTTTCATACTCACCACCCCAGTCACTTTGCATAGCAATGATTTTAGAGTTCAGTTTGCGTTCAACAAGATTTTGGAAATTGAGAAAAACTTGGAATACATCAGATCGCTTTTTCAACAGATAAATCCAAGTAAATTTACTATAGTCATCAATAAAACTTACATAATAGGAAAATCTACCAACTGAAATAGGAGCTGGCCCCCATACATCTGAAAAGATAAGTTGTAAAGGGGCAGTAGACACACTAGTAGAAATTGGGTAAGGTAATTGATGACTTTTTGCTTGTTGACAAGGATCACAAACTGACTCACTACTAGGCTCATAAGAGAGTTTATTTTTGCTAAGAACATATCTAACTATGACTGAAGATGGATGACCTAAACGACTATGCCACCTTGATGTAGATAGCTTGGTGACAATATTTGCTTGTTTATTGGATCATGAAGATGATGATGATGATAATGATATGAGTGGGTAGAGTCCTCCCACGCACCGTCCTCTAAGAATGACTCTCCTTGTTTTCAAGTCCTTAACCAAGAAAAAATAAGGATAGAATTCAATAAGAACATTGTTATCAAGAGTGAATCGATGAACGGAAACAAGATTTTTAGAGGTTTGAGGAACATGCAAGACATTGGTCAAGTGTAAATTTTTCACGGGGGTTTTAACAATTGAACTACCAATGTGTGTGTGATATCCATACCAGAACCGCTTGCCGTGCGAATTTGGTCGCCTCCATTGTACTTCTCCCGCATCGTCAACTTGTCAAGTTCACCTGTGATGTGGTTTGTTGCTGCACTGTCGGCGTACCATTTGGTGTCCACGCCATAGGAGACTGCATGCACCTGCTTTTCTTCCTGGTCGTTTTCTTCATAACGCCACCAGCAGACTCGTGCACCTCCTGGATGGTGTCTGTAGCATATCTGACATTCTGAATAGTCATGCTGTTGCTCACGAGCCTGCTGTTGCTGTTGCTGTCGAGGACGGCCTCTGAATCCGCCGCCTCCATTGGAGGAAGACGACTGTCGGTCACCGCGGTCACCACGATCACCACGGCCACGGCCTCTTCCTCCACGCCCGCGAGATCTGCCACGGGACTGGCCACGGCCTCTGTAGACCGCATTAGCGGATGAATAGAACCTGCCTGAAGATGAGTCGCCTAGCATCTCCATCCTTTGATCAAAGGCAGCAATCTGGGCAAAAAGATCGTCGGCTGTGATGATGTTTTTAACAGCGCCGATCGCCGCCACCACGGGGTCGTAGTCGCGGTCCAGTCCGGCCAGAATATAGTCCACCATCTCCGGATCAGATACGGGACGACCTGCAGCAGCTAGTTCATCCCCAAGACTTTTCATCTTCGCCATATACGCCGAGCTTGACATCGAGCCCTTCTTGGTATTGGTGATGGCGATTCTCAGATTAGTAATCCGAGACTGAGATTGTGAGGCGAAGAGATTTGTCACCGTCGTCCAGAGCTCAAAGGTGGAATCTTTCCCAACAACTTGTGCAAGAATTTCTGGAGACATGGAATTGAGAAGGTATGATAGAACCTGCTGATCTTTGGCGATCCAGGGTCCGTATAGGGGATTCGGCTCTAGGGCCGTGGTCTTGTCTGCCTTCGTGATCTCCACCATCTTGGGTGGAGCGGCATCGGTGTTGTCCAGGAGCCCCGTCACCTGCGCGCCTCGCAGGGCTGGGAGGACCTGCGTCTTCCAGAGGATGAAATTACCTCTTGCGAGCTTCTCAGACGGCGGCGATCCAAGGTTGAGGGAGACGCCGGCGGAGGAAGCCATGGAGACGATGATGTGTGGTTTCTAGGGTTTTGGATTGTGGCTAGATGTATGAGAAGAGGTGGCTCTGATTACCATGAAAGATATGAATGTTCCTACTCCATCGAGGGAGCCGCGTGGTAGTTTATATTGATGCGTGGCCGAAGCCTGACTTGACGTACAAGGTTATGACAGAAAGAGTTTGGGTAGAATACAAGAGAAGGAAGGAGGTTGAGATTACAACTCTATATTCTAACAATTACCTGGCCTCCAAAAAACGGCAAAGCTCGGCTCTTCCTTCAAATTAAATAAATGCTCTGTTTCCATTGCCGACCGCCAAGAGATGCACACAAGTCAGCCTTCATGGTAGTACGTAACCCCCTCCGTCAGCTTGTAATGATTGTATATTCCCCGCAAAAAAGCTAAAGATTGCGCAAGCAAATTATCACTAATTAATTCACTACTCCTAGTGCCGACTGCCGGCCGCTACTAAGTGTTAAGCCAAAAGGCGAGGAGATTTGTTAATGCTTAGCAAAGTTGAGGTCAAGCCAAAAGGCGAGGAGACTTGCTTTTCATTTGAAAAGGTCCCAACTCTAGCTGTAGCAGGTGTCGGCCCTTTGACCTTGTTGAACGCCGGTGGGTGTGCAGGCGAGGTTGCACGAACTGAACTGGTGCAGTTGACGAGCGGCCAACGGTCAAGACGATCTCTATTCTGATCATTTCGGGTTCCATTCATCGAACCTCCAGAAGAAGAATTGTTCCGCGCTTATTCTGATCATTTTTAAAAGTGATCTCAACAGTAAGTCTTGGAGGGATGTCAAACCCCTGTTGCTTGTAAATTGCTCTATGCGCAGTCGAAAGAAAAGGTGTGCGCGTGCTTTGCTTGCTTTGTGTACCAGCCAAGCCAACAGGGTCAATGTCCAAACTAATCTTTCTATTGGAAAGAGAGTCAACCTCCTCTCAGAAAAATGCGCAGGTGCAGAAAAAGGGGGGCCTGAAGCCCTGAACTTTGATCCCGAGGGCGAGGCAGCTAGCGTATATCGTTGACATTGAACTTGGAGCTTGAGAGTAGTTGAATCTGTGAAGTGGTTGACCGTCTGAAGAGACAGGGCCTGAAGAGCTTCTATTAGAAAGAGATGACTGTGTTGGCATCAGTGATCGTCTGATGTGGTGGAAATGCAGTGGAGGTATGGGAAAACTACCGATTCCTCAAACCGTAATGCCAAATTTGCATTCAAATCCCCACAAACAAGAAAAACTAATAACAGGGATGTGAAAAAAAAAGGGAGCTGGGCATGGGCGTGCAGCCTAGTTAAGCTGGGCAATGTCCGACTGGGCTACGGCCGGGGGCGTAAACCCCACAGCGCAACACGCCCGTCCAGGCTTTTTGGCCAGGAACTGCCATGGTATACGCCCAATTCCTTCCTGCCTGCCTATTTCCTCTTTCTCTGAAGAAGGATGGTTCTGAGATTTTCGTTTAATAATAATGCCCACGAAACTACACCCATGCCACAAGCCCCCTTTAGCCCTCCTAGGCTGGAGTTACAAGCGTGCGCCACCACGCTCGGCGGGTGCACTTGACGGGTGCACGTTTATATGCCGGTGTACGCCGGGCTCAGCCAACAATGTGGTACTATTAATTAGTTCTATTTTTAAGAGAATTATTAACATCTTAAGTTTCCCCAAAGAGCCCACTCGTATCGTATGCCTCGGCCGCGAGCCTGAAAATACTCTCTCATGCATTCATGCGTGGCCGCAGAAGCAATTTGTTGCCTCTGTCGCGGTGCTACTTCACTGTAGTTTAACTTTCTTTTTGAGGGGGAAGAGACACTGTAATTTAACTTAGTCCCACCGTCAACTTGTAATGATAGTACATTCCGCGAAAAAAATCTAAAGATTGCACAGGTAAATTATCATTAATTAAGTCAGTAGTACTCCAAGTGCCGCTGGCCCGCTAAATAGTACTCCCTCCATTCAGAAATACTTGTCAATAGATAAAAGAGAATGTATCTAGATGTATTTTAGTTATAGATACATCACTTTTTATCCATTTTGATGACAAGTATTTTCAGACGAAGGGAGTAGTAGTAGTAACACTATTTAACTCGACGTTCCATTTGTTAATGGTCTTATTTTTTTTGTTAATGATTAGTTCATGGTTGCAGATGAGCGCATCGGAATAGGGCATGAAATGCTGGTGTTCTTCAAACCAGTGCCGTAGTTAGGATTAGCCAACGCCCCGGGCCAGCCCTTATGGCTGCAGTAATATAGTAGCTACAGTGCACTACTTTTGCTACAGTCCACAAAGAGTTTCACTGCCATGCCCCGGGCCACAGCCAGGGCCTGGCTACGCCCCTGCTTGGAACCATGTGTGAATGTTGACCTAAAAATTTAAGCCCTTCTGCTCCGTGCCATGGATCGAGACTAGTAGCCAACCATGCATCACACATTCCCGTCTGCCTGTCCGGTATGGGTCTCTGGGTGTAGGTAACTAGGTATGCTGCTTGCCGATTTGGGTATACCCCTGCTGCTTGTGGGTGTAGCCAGTGGCGGAGACAGGGGGTGCCAGCAGGGGCCCTGCCCCCCCCCCCCCCCCCCTAACATTACTTTGTCAAACCTAATATGCATGTTAATACATGATAAACTGCTGCTAAAGTGGTGCATATTAGTGAGCTGGCCCTCCCTAAGATGGATTCACAATACTTGGCCCTCCTCATTCCAATTTCCTGGCTCCGCCACTGCGTGTAGCTGCCAAAAATGGGTGGGATCCGAGTCTTCCACCTGCTCGTCCTCATAAGCACCTCATCTTCCGCCTCCGTCGTGGATGATATCCAAGATCACCATGCCTACGTCGTCGTAAACCTGCTCGACTGTTTAGGCATAGCAGCGAATAGCGTGCAGACACCCATGTGCCCCCGCCCGTCATTCGTGCATGGACGAGTTGCGGCGAAGAAGACTCCAAGAAGAGTGGCGGCGCCTGGTTTACGTCGACAATGTAAGGCACTTGCCTGGTGGCGATTGATATGGACTGCCGATCGAGCTGCTTGGGGATGTAGCAGTACGAAGCCTTGTAATGCTCCAGCCATGGCGGCATGTGGATACCGGGCGTCAGCATCGGCGTTCCGCAACCCGGGCCGTGACCTCCACCATGTTCGTGACCAGCACGCCCACTGCCACATATGTCATCTGCATGCCTGTCGCCGGCTTTCCCCGTCTTGAGCTTCTCCTCCTTTGTGGCATTCACTTTGATGCGGCGTCGCGTTGCCGAGTACGTTGATCTTCCGGGCGAGGGTGATAGTGGGATCTTCCTCCACTTCCATCACCATCTCCATCTTCGGTAGGTCCTCGTCCGGCTCCATGTGTCGGCGGCGGGAGCAGAGAAGAAAGTGGGAAAAGGGGTGGGAATTGCTTGGAGAGCGGTGGGATGGAAGAAGAAAGTGTGGGATTTTGGCACGGAAACAGTGCGGATGCTACAAAACCGCGGATTCCGTCTTCGCTTTTGGTGGGCCGTGGGTGTAAGAGATCGATGTGGCTCGTGTCTGGACTGCCGCAAAGCCCCCCGCATTTGGTTCCATTTTGCGGGGAAAACGTGGTTTGAACCGCGCGGCGGACCGGTACAGCCTCGCATTGGATGGTTTTCGGGGTTCAGACAGTATGATGCTAACGTATGCGGTTCAAGAGTGAGCGTTGGAGATGCCCTAGTGTTGGGGTCAAGCCAAAAGATACTTTTCACTGGAAAAGGTCCAACTCTAGCTGTAGCTGTTGTCGGCCCTTTGACCTTGTTGAATGTCGGTGTGCGGGCGAGGTTGCACGAACTGAACTGGTGCAGTTGACGAGCGAGGCCAACGGTGATCCCAGTGTGATCTGAGATCGAGATGATCTTCAGCAGATATGAGAGCAGCAGACATGAACTCGATTTGTATGAGCCGTCTGTGCTAAAAAAGGATAAGTTTGAGTTAGATGAAGCGGCCCACTTTTACTTGAAGAGAAATTGCGTTGGGTGCAACATACAGCAACTTGAACAGTACGGGACATAGACTCTGATCATTTTCAGAAGTGGTCTGAACTGTAAGCCTAGGAGGGATGTCAAACCCCTGTTGCTTGCAAATTATGCGCCGTCGAAAGAAAAGGTGTGCGCGTGCTTTGCTTTGTGTTCCAGCCAACATAGTCAACGTGCAAACCAATCTTTCTTTCTATAGGAAAGGGAGTCAACGTCTTCTAAGAAATGGAGCAGGTACAGAAAAAAGGGACCTGAACTTTGATCTCGAGGCGGCGTACATCGTTGACATTTAACTTTGAGCTTGGGGAGCAGTTTAATCTGAGAAGAGGTTGACCAACTGAAGAGACGGGGCATTTTTAGGAGTAGCATATATGTCATGGAGGGAGTACCGAACTACTTTTAGGACAGATATATGATTGTGTTGGCAACTTGGCATCAGTGTGATTTGGAGAGATCATCTGATGTGATGGAAATGCAGACTCCACCGGGGCTCGTCCAAATCCGAACTCTGAGACGATTCCTTCCGTTGGCATAAGCTGTTTGCAAGTTGGGATGTTGGATAAGGCAGTTGGCTAACCATTCGCCCATCTTAAGTCTTAATGTGAAGTAATCAACTAGTAACATACTTGCCAGATTAGTAGTACTACTTGTCTCTGTTTCTTGATGACAAAAGTAGCAATACTTTTTCGTTTCAGATAGCCCTTCTCATCTGACTTGCCGGCTAGCAGGACAGACAGAAAAACCAGCAGCCGAGATCTACTCGAAATTGCGCAGGAGATAGCTCTTGATCAGAAGAACCTCATGTTAGAAATTTAGAGTTTGTGGTCTACCTCTATTTCTCTGCGTTTATCCATGGTACCACTCACAATTCGCATATCTGAGACTAGGGGGTATGGACCTTCTTATACTGTTTTTTCAAAGAGTTAACCTCTTATACGGATATAAGATTCCTAGTTTTTTCCCCTAGTTTTCGAGATAGAGTCCAAATCGAATTACCAACCACGATCATATTTGTCTGTTAACGGATTCTATCCATTATGTCCCTGGAGCACGCGCTTGTGAATGAAACCAGCCAGCCACGTCGGCCTCGACTATATGCACGCGCGGCCCAAGAGCCCAGTTGTATGTCCCACGAGCTGGAAAAAAAAACAAAGAGCGACTAACTCGAGGTTACCTCTTTGGAGACCTCCAGCGGTAAAGTGGTGCGTTCAGCCGCCGCCCGTCGACAGGTCTTTATAATGTTCCTCTCGTCAGATCTGGTGTCCGCTGCCAGAGGCTCATAGTGGCGATGTTGCGGGATGTAACCGGAAGGCTCCTTTGTCGGTTTTTTCATTCTCACTTCGTCCAGTTTGCCTTTGATGATGAGATGCAGTCTATGGACGATGGCTTGACGCAGCGAGTAAGGTTGTGCAGCGACAATAGTGGAATCAACACATGTTTTTGGTTGAGTCGTGAAAAAGCTGTGCCGACAACATACTATTGACTTCGATTTGGTGGTGCTTCTAGAGTAACAAGTCTCGAGCTCCGAGATGAAAACCTTTGTCTAACCTAAGTTGGTTTTACATGGCAATGGCAATATTTTGTGTCATTATCGTATTGAAGGGATTGCTTGGATATGCTCAGACTAGTTCTTTAGGGTGAACATCTAGATGATGGCTGGATACGGTGAGTATAACCGATAAAACCGAAGAACGAAAAAAAGGATGAAAACCAAAGAAACAGAAACAAAACAAGAAGGAAATACAAAATAGCAGAGAAAAACAAAGAAACAGAACTTGCGCTTGGTACGGTGTTTTGCTGGCCCGATAGTCACCCACTAGAGGCTGCATCGCATAGCCCTCCTGACAGGGCCGGCCCATGTAGCAAGCCGCATAATAGCGGTCTTTTCCTAAAGCGAGCCCGCGCATACTGAGTGCTCCTAATTGGCGGTTCTGCACCGGTTAGGAGAACTGGTGCTCACCAGCTCCTGTTAATGGGCCGAGCCAATAAAGATGTTGCGAACACTGTTAGGAGAACCCGCTTGCTAAAAAAAAGTCCTGGTTCGCTTCGATTTTTTATTTCCCAGGTCCACTCGGTTTGGTCGGTTCCTAGTTGACCTGCCGTTGTTCACCATTGACCAAAGACCACCCTGACTGTTGTCTTTTTGGATAAGTTCACAAAATTTCAAAAAAATGAAACTAAAAAACTTCATGAATTTGAAAAAGTTCATGCAATAAAAATCACAACAAATGGGAAAAGTTCAAAAATTTAATAGAAAGTTCAGAAAAAAATAAAGTTTTCAAATATGAAAATAATTCAGGAAATAAGAAGTTCATGAATCTGAAAAGGTTCACTAATTTGAAAGAAAGTCACAAAAACTGTTCATGAACTTTGAAATAAGTTAATAGATTTTGAAAAAACTTCCTGAATTTCAAGAAAAAAAATCATGGATACAAAAAATATCAATTTGAAATGAAAAAAGTTCAAGAATTTAAGGAAACAAATTCACAAAATGGAAAAACTTTCACGAATTTGAGGAAAAGTGCATGAATTCGGGAAAAATCATGTATTATAAAAAAGGTGAATACATTGTAAAAAAAGAAAGTGGAAAATAAAACAGGAAAAGGAATACAAAAAAATAACAAAATCATGTAAAACAGTAGAAATGAAAAAAATGGACAGGAAGCTTCGAGAAGCATAAAAAAACAGGGCTTAGAGCTTCCTAGAATCAGCAAGAGGAGCACCCGACCAAATCGCGATACTCTAGATGGGTCGGCCTTTTATTGAATTAAGCGATCGAAGGGGTTTGCAAATCGTACTAGAAGTGGCGCATAAGGCGCCAAATAGGATCAAAGGTACACATTGTAACTACTTTAGTAGTACGCTCATGTGCGAACCATTTATTGTAGTTGTCGCTGCTGCAGTAGTTCGTGTACTTTATCTTTCGTTTTTTAATAAAACAAATCTTTAAAATCTAAATATTACTTGATTTGTTTTCAATAAATATGAATATTTTTTAAAATCTTGAACATTTTATGAAATCATGAACTATTTTTGAAACATTAACATTTTTCAAAATCCTTGGCATTATTTTGAAAATATGATTTTTTTTTCAAACACATGAACATTTTTTAAATGCAAATATCTTTTTTAAAAGCAAAACGTTTTTTGGAGTACCTCCATTGTGTCCACTTCCGGCCACCTAGAGATTCATAAAAGTTAACCTTCACCAGAGCTTAACTTAATCCCGACATACCTGTTGTGGCTTGGGCGGGGCTTTCTTCAGCGTGGTGGCAATCTGCGGTGTTGTGCTTAGATGGTTGTGATGGTTCTTGTGATGGCCACTCTGGCCTGCGGTGCCGCCCTTGCCGCAAATTGCGGTGGCCGCCGAAAGGTCTTCCTAAGGTGCGTCTCATCAGATCCGATGTCCGATGCCAAAGGCTCATAGTGGCGATGTTGCGGGATGCAACCGAAAGGCTCCTTTGTTGGTTTTGGTGGTTCTCACTTCTTCCAGCTTGCCATCGACGATAAGATGCAACCTATGAACGATGGCTTCACACGGAGGGTATGATTGTGCAGGGACAACCATGGAATTTGCCACATGTAGCTGGTGGGATCGTGGAAAAGTGATGCTGACAAAACATTATCGACTTTGATCTGATGGTGCTTCTAGAGTACCAAGTCTCGAGCTCCGAGGTGAAAACACTATGTTTAACCTAAGTTGGTTTTACCTGGCAATGACAATGTTTTTGTATCACTACCTTTTTGAAGGGATTGCTCGGATATGCTCACACTAGTTATTCAGGGTGAAAACCCAGAGGATGGCTGGGATCCGGTCAGTGTAACCGATGAAACAAAGAAGAAAACAAAAGGAAGAAGATGAAAACCAAAGAAGGAAACAAAAAAGGGAAAACAAAAAACAGAGAAAATCAAAGAAAACTCAAGGGAAAATCGTAGTACAAACAAAACTTGCACTTGGTACAGTTTTTGACTGGCCCGATAGGGCGATACATAGCCCCGACGCCGAACCTCTTATATACCACAGGTTGCATGGCATAACGCTCCCGACAGGGTCGACACATCTATCTCGGTCCGAGCCACATACCAGTGGTCTGTTCCTAAAGCGAGCCTACACGTACTAAGTGCTCCTAATCAGCGCCTTCTGCGCCGGTTAGGAGAACCGACACTCACCAGCTCCCGTTAATGGGCCGACCCAATAAGATCTTGCAAATGCATTTAGGAGAACTCGCTCGCTAAAAAAAAGGTCCTGATTCGCTTGGTTTTTTTGTTTCCCGGGTTCACTCGGGTTGGTCGGTTCCTCATTGACCGGCCGCTGTTGACCATTGACCAAAGTCCACCTTGACCGTTGACTTTTTGGAAAAGTTCACAACACTTAAAAATATGAAAAATAAAAAGTTCACAAATTTGAAAAGTTCATGCAATAATAAAATAACAACAAATAGAAAAGGTTTATAAATCTGAAAAAACTTCTCGAATTTAATTAAAGTTCACAATTTTTTTAAGAAAACTTTGTGAATTTGAAAATAAATGAAATAAAAAGTTTCTGAATCTGAAAATGTTCGCTAATTTGAAAATAGATCACAAAAACTGAGATAAAGTTCATGAAATTGTGAATACATTAATGCATTTTAGAGAAAAGTTCATGAATTTGAAAAAAAATAATGGATTAAAAAAAGCATCAATTTGAAAAAAAATCAGGGAAAATATACCTTTTCCTTATTTTTATGTGTCCCGCGGGCCGAGGTGTCCAAGAATATTTGACTGTGGAAGGTGGAGAGGATTCAACCAAGCCAACTTTTACTTGAGGTGACACTGCGTTGGGTTCAACGTCCAGCGACCCTTGCCTGGGTGCGTGCACAGAACATTCAGCTGACTCATTTGGAGCCACATACATCGAACCTTCAGAAGAAGAATTGTTCCGTGCTCTTAACAGCACAGACGTAGACTCTGATCATTTTCGGAAGTGGTCTGAAACCCTGAACAGTAAGTCTTGGAGGGGGATGTCAAACCCCTGTTGCTTGCAAATTATGCCCAGTTGAAAGAAAAGGTCCAACGGCGCTTTGCTCTCTGTTCCAGGCAACAAGGTCAACTTGCAAACTAATCTTTCTTTCTACGAAACTAACCTTCTTTCTATAGGAAAAGGGTGTCAACGTCCTCTAAAAAAATGGGCAGGTTCAGAGAAAAGGGCTGAAGCGCCGAACTTTGATCTTGAGGCAGGTACGTATATCGTTGACATTTAACTTGGAGCTCTGGAGTAGTTTAATCTGGGAAGAGGTTCACCAGCTGAAGAGACGGGGCCTTTTTTGGTGTGGTATATTTCATGGAGTAGCAATCTTCCTTTGACATAAGTTGTTTGCAAGTTGGGATGTTGGATAAGGCAGTTGGCTAACCACTGAGCACCTTACGTGAAATAACTAAGTACTGTAACACACTGTTCAGATTAGCACTATATCCTCTTTTCAATGACAACAGTTATACTTTTCATCTGATTTGACGGCTAGCTACTCAGAATTTAGCAGGGATATGGTTCTTCGCCACAACGACTAGAGACAGGTGAAGCAATTCAGAAGAGAGATGCTCCCTTGCCATCCTTGCAAAAACTAATTAACAGAGGTGTGAAAAAAAGGAGTTTGGCATGGGTGTGTGGCAATTTGTCCGACCGGACGAGGGCTACGGCCGGGGGCGTAAACCCCGCGGCGCAATGCCCGTCCAGGCATTTTGGCCCGGAGATGGCTCCCCGCAGGAACCTTTCTCTGGAAAGATTCAGAGACATTATCATGAGCGTAGCAGATATTAATTAGCGGTTTATATGCCGGCGTACGCCGTGCTCGCCTACCGATGCGGTACTATTAATTAGCGGTAATTTCCTCAGTTTGCAGCGCGAGAGCTTTAGCCTAGATGGGCTGCGTCATGGAACTGGCCAGCCAGGCCACCATAGGTGCGCGCGGCCCAAGAGCCCACTCGTATGACACAGCCGCGAGCCGAAGGAGCAAAAAAGCCCTTGTCCACGGCGAGTAATCCAATGCGAACTGCCTCATCACATGTCGAGCTGAAAATCAACGAAAAGTTAACAGAAATGTATCATCGGGAGGAGATCATGTGACGGCAGAGGTCTAGGTTGGAATGGCTCTCACAGGGAGATAAAAACACAAATTTTTTTCACCTCCGGGCTTCTCTCAGGAGAAAAAAGAACATGATTAAAGCTCTCCAGAACTCGTTGGGTGCCGAAATAAATGATCCAGGAGAGTTGAAGGCCATGGTTAATGCTTTTTATCAGAATCTTTATGAGTCTGAGGGAACCCAGAATATGGATGAGGTCCTTGATCATGTACCGCGAAAGGTTACAGAAGAAATGAATGCTTCTCTTTGTGCGCCATATACCCGAGAGGAAGTAAAAACTGCTTTGTTCCAGATGTTTCCAACAAAGGCACCGGGTCCGGACGGTTTTCCGGCTCATTTTTATCAGCGTCACTGGGATATTTGTGGAGAGGAAGTAACACAGATAGTTCTGCTGATTGTCAGAGGGGAGGAGAGTGCACAATGCATAAACGAGACTATTCTTGTCCTCATCCCAAAGGTAACTAATCCCACAAATCTGTCTCAGTATAGGCCGATCAGTCTGTGCAACATGTTATATAAAATTACGTCCAAAGTGGTGGCGAATAGGTTGAAAGTTATCTTACCTGAAATCATCTCGGAGGAGCAATCGGCCTTTGTTCCGGGCAGACTGATCACGGATAATATCATAGCCTCTTATGAATGTCTGCATTTTATGAAACGATCCAACTCAAGAGGTAACAGTTCATGTGCTCTGAAGCTTGATATGATGAAAGCCTATGATAGGCTAGAGTGGTCCTATCTTAGAGCTATAATGGCTAAGCTTGGTTTCTCTCGACAGTGGATTGATATAGTTATGGGCATGATTACTTCAGTTTCTTTCTCGGTGATGTTTAATGGTGAGAGGCTCGAATCGTTTAATCCTTCGAGAGGGATCCGACAGGGAGACCCAGTATCCCCTTACCTGTTCTTGATTGCAGCAGAGGGCCTTTCGTGCCTTCTGAAATCCAGTTCTCAGTCATCAACCTTATTAGGTATTAAAGTGGCTCCTTTGGCGCCTACTATTAATCACCTTCTATTTGCAGATGACAGCCTGTTGCTTTTCAAGGCCAGTATGGAGGGAGCAGTTGTGGTGTCAAACCTATTGGACAAGTATTGCAGCGCTTCGGGACAGAGAGTTAATCATGATAAATCCTCAATTTTTTCCAGCAAAGGATGCCCTGGTCAGGTTAGAGAAGATGCGAAGAACTCTTTACAAGTTCATAATGAAACTCTCAGTGAACAATATCTGGGGATGCCCACTGATGTCGGTCATTCTAAGAATGGGACCTTCAAATACCTTCGTGATCGGGTGTGGGAGAAGATCAAAGGGTGGATGGAAAAACTTTTATCGGCAGCAGGGAAGGAGATTTTGATCAAATCAGTGGCACAAGCTATACCTGTCTTCTCCATGTCATGTTTCAGGCTCCCTAGAGGTTTGTGTGAGAGCATTACCTCGATAATTAGGCAGTTCTGGTGGGGATCCAAGCAAGGAAAAAGGAAGCCATGCTGGGTGTCATGGGATATCATGACACGACCAAAACACCTTGGAGGCTTGGGATTCAAGGATTTGGAAATTTTCAATTTAGCGCTCCTTGCAAGACAAGCTTGGCGCATTCTTACAAATGATACCTCATTGAGCGCTAGGATGTTAAAGGCAATTTATTTTCCAAGTTGTAGCTTGCTGGAGGCAGAGTTGGGATCTCATCCTTCTCAGATTTGGCGTGCGATTGTGGATGGCCGAGACATTATGACTCAAGGACTAATCCGGAGGATCGGGGATGGGACGAGTACGGCGATTTGGACACAGAACTGGATTCCTCGAGCTCACTTTAAATCTCCAATAACCTCTCTGGTCCCTAACCCTCCGCTTATGGTTGCTCAGCTTATAGACAACACGAATGCATCCTGGAATGAGAATCTGGTCAGGTCGGTGTTTACTCACTTTGATGCAGAAGAGATTCCTAAAATACCGTTGTGCACACGCACAATTCCCGATTTCTGGGCATGGCATGAGGAGAGCAAGGGAATTTTCACAGTACGATCTGCCTACCGAATGATCTTACGCACAAAGCTTAGTAGGGAGGGCTGGATTGAAGAGGAAGCGAGCACATCAGTGAATCAGTCCGAGAATAATCAGTGGTCCTCTATCTGGCATATCAAAGTTCCATCAAAACCGCGGGTTTTTATTTGGAGACTAGCAAGACAATCGATCCCATGTAAGGTTCTGCTGCACCACCGTAACATGGCTATAGATGAGACTTGTGCTCTTTGCGGCGCTCGGGATACTTGGAGACATGCTCTACTTTCCTGCCCTATGGCAGGCAGTGTATGGGCTCTAGCGTCGGATCATATACTGGAGCAACTTAGTGAGCACATGGAAGATAGTGCAAAGGACTGGATCTTTGCCTTACATAAAATTATGTCCCAAGATGATTTCGTGCGAGTAGTAGTAACTCTATGGGCAATCTGGGGAGCGCGAAGGAAGGCCATTCATGAAAACATCTTCCAAGCACCAGCGACAGTTCATGGTTTCATCAACTCTTACATCATGGAGCTTCAACAGATATTAGTAAAACCCTCACCTGCTGTTGCTCGCACCGCTCCACAGCGCAGGTCACTTTGGATTCCGCCGGCTGCAGGTTTTTCCAAGTTCAACGCTGACGCCGGTGTTTCAAGGCATGGTGTTGAATCTATTGGTGTCATTGCCAGAGATGAGGGAGGTACTTTCCTGGGTGCCTCTGCACTAGTCTTCAGGTTCATATCTGATCCACCCACACTTGAAGCCCTTGCTATATGGGAGGCTTTGGCTCTGACCAACGATCTATATACTCAGAAAATACAGGTGGCTTCCGATTGCAAAGTAGTGGTGGACGACATCCAGAAGCGTAACTTGACTTGTTATGGTGCAATAATTCAGGAGATTAGAGATATGTCTAGTTCTTTCATTTCTTGTAATATAGTCTATGAAAGTACGAGCTCCAATGTTGAGGCTCACAATTTAGCGAAGCATGCACTCACCCTGGGAGGTGGCCGCCATGTTTGCTTAGGCCATCCGGGAAATCTTTTATCCGTCCCTGTAAACGTTGTGACGAACTAATAAAGCTTCGCGGAATTGTCTAAAAAAAAGCTGTTGATGGTCTCTTCTAAAAAAAAAAGAGCTATTGATGGTCTCTGCGGTCCAATGACTTTGGAGGTAATCGCATGTAGGGAGGCTCTTGCACTAGCAGCAGACTTGCATATACAACAATTTGTCATCTCGTCTGACTCGAAACAAGCAATTGGAGACATCAACAAGGGGGCAAGAGGAGACTACGGAGCCATAATCACTGAAATCAAGATTCAAGCGACATCTTTTACTTATGAAAGTCGTGTTGTGAGCCATGAAGCACATAGTTTAGCCAAATCCACTCTTAATCTCGGTCAGGAACGTCATGTTTGGTATGGCCAACCCCATGATCCGAATTGTATCCCACTCTATGTGGTTTTTGATGAACAAAATTTGGTTGAACCCTAAAAAAAACTATTCAGCGCCTTAGGCATCGGCTAACCCCAACTGGCGCTCGCGCGCGCATTATGGGCTGGCTCATCACAGTTGGTTAAACCGGTTGACCGTTGACTTTTGAAAAGAACAAGAACTAATCTTTTTTTTGTAATTCGGAAAATGTTCAGAAAATTCAATAATTTTTTTTGCGAATTTGAAAAAGGTTCATGAAATTGAAAAAAGATCACGAATTTGAAAAAGTTCACAACAATTAAAAAACATCATAATTTTTTTTGGAGTTCATAGTATTTTTAAGAAGTGTGTGAAATCGAAAAAACTTTTATCATTTGAAAAAGTAACGGATATGAAAAAATATCACACATTTGAGAAAATTCACAAAAAAGACAAAAGAAAAAAACCTAACAGAAAACCAGGAAAAAGGGAAAGGGAAAATGGTTGGAAGGCCGAAAGATTCTAGAAGCTTCAGAAAACAGGATTCTAGAAACTTCAGAGGGAGGGGGCGATGGCTAAGAATAATAACTAATTGTCAGAGAATTACCTTCTATGGTAAGCTATGATAGACACCAATTTAGCTATGCATATATAAAATTTACCTACACACGCCTGTTCACAAAATATCATGTATCCATGCCAAGCAATTATTCTGATAGACCACCAAATCACCTGCGGCGGCGTATGTCCTCGCCGAAGGGCGTTGTTGGCCGTGGGTCACCATGTGCTGAAACAGAACCTCGCAAGTGCCCGCGCAACATCCGTCGTTCGTTGCATCCGTGGAAGTGTGCCGGTTCTGGTGGTGTCCTCGCAAGTGGTTCATCGTCATGCTGCCAGTTACCTGCGATTTAGTAGGGCGTCGTGAAGGGTCGTGCCTGGAGGAGTGTCGACGGGGCTCAGGGCCATGTGTGCAGCAAGCTAGGAGACACCTCCACCCTACACTGATGCGATGCCCAGGGCACCTCGGGCTAGAACGCATCCCATTGAGGAGTGTGGCTGGCTGCATCGGGGATGGCGCCGGGTATCACGAGGAGTATCCTTCGTCTGTTGCCTCTGATCTGGACGGGCTGAGGCGACTAACGGCGAAGGATCCAGTCCAACTGGAGGAGGTAGAATGTGTGCTCATGGAGAAGAGCACCTTCTTGCTCATGTGGCCCTTTGGGCTTCGGCGGGTCAGATGTAAGGGCAACGCCCACGGCGATGGTGGTCCCCTCTTGCCAGTGGCGTAGAGGTATCGACGTTGGTCAATTCGGTGTCGACACCAGTCGTGGCAAGCGACGGCGTGCACCAAGCTTACTTGAATTGCCTCAGGGGCAGCGACCTCGGGGTTGTGGTGGATGTTGCAGGTCCTTCCACACTTGTGTGGAGTGACAACGGCTAGATCCACACCGCATCATGGGTGGCCTCCCGACGGTAGTGTCGTTAATGTTTGGTGGGAAGATGTCCCATCCTTTTGCTAGCGTCATTCCGACTTGGCATTGAGTAATGGCTGGACGATTATCGGAAATTTGCCATCAAGATGGTGATTGGAGCATCGCTTCAAGATCGGAACAAGGGCTAGTCGCAGGGGAGCGAGGGTCGGCCATAGCCACGATCTCGGTGGGCAAAGCCTTCGGTGGCACGATGGTTAGTCGCGAGAGCGAGGCAAAGCAACATGTCTAGCTCCGACCTCGTATGCAGGGTGCGGGCTCCTACACACGAGCACCTGTCCGTCCGTGTGCATCCGTCACCATCTTGGGAATGAAACGAAGGGGATGGGACAAAGGAATAGTGGTCGCAAGTAGGGTCACTGGTGGGCTGTAGCTGACGGTGGAGCGTTGCCCGGGGCACGCCCGCAACCCCTCATATTACCCCCATATATAGTCTAGGTTTGAAGAGTGTCGGTCAATGAGGGGTCTAGTGGGTCAACTCTTTTTTACCGGGCACTGATCAGGCGGAAGGCCCAAACATTTAGAGAGGAATAGGGGTCCGAATGTTGATGCTCTAATCTTTCTATAGGAAAGGGATTTGAACGTCCTCTCAAAAAATGGGCACATACATGCAAAGCGGGCCTGAACTTTGATCACGAGGCAGCTACAGTGTGTCCATCGTTGACATCTAACTTTGAGCTTGTATATTTCATGGAGCACCGAACTTCTTTCAGCTCAGATAGATATAATTGCGTTGGCATGAGTGTGATTGGGGAGATCGTTTGATGGGATGGAGATGCAGTAGAGGTATGGCCTTTTTGCCAACTCCACAAGACTCGTCCAAATCTGAACTCTTTCGATGATTCGTTCCATTGGCATAAATTGGTTGCAAGTTGGGACGTTGGATAAGGCAATGGCTAACCACTGGGCAGCTTGACGTCAAGTAATCAGCCCTCCGTAAAGAAATATTAGTGCATTTAAAACACTAAAATAGTAATCTAAATGCTCTTATATTTCTTTTCAGAAGGAGTAATAAACTTGCCAGAGTAGCACCTATATGTATATATCCTCTGTTTAATGACAACACAAGTACTACTGACTTGCCAACAGGCTGGACAGACAAAAAAATCAGTAGCAAAGAGCTATTTAGAACCTAGAGCATCTCTAGCAGACTCCGCACAATACTCCGACCCGTAAAGTAACCGACAAAATACGGGTCCATGTGAAAAATGTTGCCTGATGAGACCCCGCAAACGCGTCGGACCCGTATTTTTTTGCGGGGCCTGACAAAATTCCCACCCAACCCGCGAAAACACGGGTTTTCCCCCTCGCCTCGTCGGTGCCTTGTATATAGCGGTAGCGGTTGGGGGGGGGGGATTTTAGCCTGCGCTTTTCCCCACCCACCGCCGCCAGGCCGCTGCCTACGATTCCGGCCATACCAGCCGTCGGGATCACGCCGGCAGCCCGCCACACGACCGAGATTGTCCTCCATCCTCCTACCTCGGCTGGCCGGAAAGTTGCAGATCGGCGGCTGTTTGTCGCGGCTGCCGGATTTGGCGTTCCGGCCGCCGGTGGCTGCACCAAGCCACGGATTGGTCGGGGAGCACCCCGCACAGCCCCGACAAAGCTCCAGCGCCGCATGCAGGTACTGGTTCTTTCATATAACATTGCTTCATGATATGTTCAGGATGTGGGTAGGAATGACAGTCTTTTCCTTTAATTAAAGATGAATGCACAAGTTTGTAATTTATTATTTGTATTTGTCCGAATTGTAATGCTAGTTGAGTGGGTAGTAGGAAGTTAATGATTCAGTTACCATTTTACTTTGCACTTAATTAATACTATAAAACTGTGTCTTGGTTTGCTTTTTATAATGACCTGCTGTAAGCTGCGTGTGGGTTAGTGTCAGACGAAGCAAGATGGATCCATGGCTGCGGTGGCAAGAGGTAATATATTTCACATGATTAAATTATTTGTAACTGTCTTGGTGATTCTCCTTTCACAATTATGTGTACGGGTTAGCCCGAATATACATATAACTTGGGGATTTTTTGCGTCTCTCCGAAGGTAATTTTAGATGAAATTCTTAAGAAGATTGATGGAAGAAGAGCCGAGTATAGTTGCATGAAAGTTGTTATTATTAGCACAAAGAAAATATGTCAGGTAGGCTTGACCAGGCCGTTGAACACTGATGTGGATGCTGAGGAAGATGCAGCTATAGCCATGATAGGGAAAACTCACTGAATCATATAGGTTTGAGACTGATGATACGATGGAGGAATTGAAAAAGTGAAATCCTTGTGCTTGAAAATCTGAGAAATCAGCAAGTTGAAGCCACGAAGGTGTTGATGAACAAAGATTATATGTGACTTAGAAACAATTCTGTAGAGAAAACAAAATCTTGCATCATGTCCAAAAACTTGACCTCTTTTAATATCATCAGTTAGTTCATCTTGCTTCGTTTTGTCAATGTCAGGCCAGATCTGAACTCAATTTATTTCCGAACAATAAACAACGGTTCTGTTCTAAGCATGTGTAACAATGAACCTGTAGCTGGGATGTAGCCCTACCACATCATGTGTATGGGTTGTATTGGCCAGGTCTGTAATGGCAGCAATATGCGTAATAATCTAGCATTTTAATTATTTTGTGAGCCTTTGGAGGTAATAGGTGAGCATCAATGTATTGAATGCCAAATGAAATTCAGGATCACCATGTGGGAATAATATTGAATACTGTAAGGGCATAAGGGAATGATTTAAGTTGGAGATGTAGTGCAAGCCACGTTGCTTGTCATGCATGATAATATCTCTCTTGAATGTATCAGTTGCGAAAAACACCAACAATTAGCAAAGCAATGTCGTCAGACGTAGGTAAATTGTATTGGACATCTGCATTTGATTGTGGACCCAATATTCTAATGGCTATGCACTGGTCAGGTTAGTCCTTTATTCGGTCCCTAGCAATTCTAAACTGTTATCATTACACAAAGCACATATTCTATTTTCAATTTCTTTGTCAGTCTCGTGATCATGGATATACAGTAGGGCAAATTTAGGCTTCTAGCCTGTTGGAGGAATTAATGAGCCTACCTGTCCGCTTATTCTTCCCACCAGAAAGCTGCATCACAGTGTTGGCATCTAAAACATCGGTGAACCAAGATTTGATCGACCACAGTAAGTAGCTGAAATTCCCAGCAAGAGTGCAAAGTCAGATTTAAACGGGAAAAACAGGTTGCAGAATATTTGTGTAGAGGTCAGTAATCTAGTGAAACCTTCAAGAGTATCGATGAATGGGGTTGTCCATTGGGATCAGATGGTGACCCTTTGCCGAACCATTTTAAATTGGTCCCTTTATTTGATGCAGGCTTTTCCCTTGTGTGTCACACAAAGTAGTGAGAGAAGAATTCATCTCCTGGTTTGTATGGCAGTATAGAAAACAATTATCAAGGAAACAGAAATCTCGTAAAGTAGCACAAGTAATGGTGAATTAACACTATTTGTTTTTGTATATAGTAACCGGTTCATTAATCCTTGTCTGCCTACATTGCGGCAGGACTCCACTTGGTCCGCTAGGGCAATGTAACTGGCACGCATCGCTTCCATGGGCTTGTAATCAAAATGTGTAGGCATTTTTACTCTACTTAGGTCCAGTACGTGTCATAGACAGATTGTATGAAATCTGAAACAAAGAAAAGGAAAGGAAGCAAACAAAATGGATGTGGCCGGTTGGAGTGAAAATCAAACAAATTCCTATGTAACAACTAAAATCACAATAATCAAGAAAACATATTAGATGATCAAAAGACAACCGTATGTAAGAATATTTGTGAGCATGATACATGTCCAGAAGCCATGGTTGTAATTGGGTGTAACGCACACACCCTCAAGCAATTTCAACACGCAAATCACAAGGAATGAGGATTGCAAAACTGCAAGGAAGAAATAGGAAGTCACTTCCATAGATACGAAGACATGAAGGAAAATTAGAGGGAGGAAGATGGATAGTCGGCAAGAACAAACCTAGGTAATAGGAATGGCTGAGAGAGACACTGAAGGTAGGAATGAAGAGATGGCGCAAGGAATAATATACTCCCGCCGTTCGGAATTACTTGTCTCGGAAATGGATGTATCTAGAACTAAAATACATCTAGATACATCCATTTCTGCGACAAGTATTTCCGAACGGAGGGAGTATGAAGCAGAATGGGATATTGGGGTAACGCACCAGGGCAAATTAATCACCATCATCACCCCTGAAACTAATTACCATCATCACCATTATCACAGGAGGTAGACAGTGGACCTTTAACGCGCAGTTTCAGCTTCGGTTACGGGATGGGAAGGGACGTGCAGTACAGTTGCAAGGCATGGAGAAAGGATGCAGGAGGAGGGCAGCCGACGATGGACGCCGACGGCGCGTACGGCCGCCGCAGTCGCCATGGACGAACGTTGCAGGGCACGAAATTGAGAAATAGTGAAGAAGAGATTGCAGATGAAGAGTACGGGGGGGTGGGGGTGTGAACGACACCAGTGCGGAGGCAGTCGCAGCAGCAGCTCGCCGACGGTGGAACGCCGGCGCATCGAGGAGGAAGGAGCAGCGGCTCGGAAGGAACAGATAAATTGTTCTCGTTTGGGGAGGGTGATGCTGGAACAAGGCGTACGACCTGGGCTGTTACCATCGAAATAAAAAGTTGTGGGCCTACGCGGCCCGATTACTGAGAGAAAACCCAACTAGCTCTGCGGAGCAGCGGCCCGCGAGACAGGGCGTGCAGCGCGTTAGCGATCAGGGACGACCAGAATTGATCTAGAGCGTATGTTCGAGCGATCCAACGGCTGAGACACTCAAATCGCTGTGAAGGCTCTTAACTAGCCTTGTTTATACTGTTTCTCAATGGAAACATGATCATTCTCAAAACACAAAATTGGAAATATAATTATCACTGCAGTGGTATCACCAGTCGACAAAAAAATGAAAATATTGCTGCAGGAAAATGGTTTCACACAAAGAAGTAAACATTGAGGTATCAATGAAAACAGCATATTTCTTTCACAACCGCAGCATAGTGAGGACACATAACCACCGGTTTCTCGAAACTCGATGCAAAATTGGCGCAAAAATGCCCGGGCTACACAAGTTTTCGCATATAGTGAATTCAAATTCCTGTAAAAAGGAAATGAAAAACTAGTACACACTTTTTTTTTGAGAAACACATGTAACTTTATTCATACTCATAACAATTACATGTACCCTGATTTGACTTAAGATCAAAAAGAAAATACAAAGTACTCCTATGACTAAGGATTAAAATGAAATCTCTTGAAAACACTTTCTTCGCGGTATTACATGCCGGAAGAAATACTTCAAAACTTTGGTAAAGAGGCTAAAATTGATCTGGAGTTGACATGGGTATATCTGCCGTCGAATCAGTATATCTTAAAAAAATTATCTAAAGATCCAAGGTGAAAAAAAGGAGTTGACATGGGTGGGCAGTCTGAGTTAAGTGGGCCAGTCCAATGGGGCTACGGCCTATCACCAGTTGACAAACAAACTAAAATATTTCTGCAGGAAAATGGTTTCACACAAAAAAGTAAACATTGAGGTATCAATGATAGCAGTATATTTCTTTCCAACCGCAACATAATGAGGACACATAACGACCGGCCTCGATGCAAAATTGGCGCAAAAAAGCCCGGGCTACACAAGTTTTCGCACATAGTGGATTCAAATTCCTGTAAAAATGAAATGAAAAACTAGTACACAATTCCTTTTTTCAGAAATACCTGTAACTTTATTCATACTCATAACAATTACATGTGCACTGATTTGACTTAAGATAAAAAAATACAAAATAACTCCTATGCCTAAGAATTACAATGAAATCTTTTGAAAACACCTTCTTCACGGCATCAAATCTCTGCCCCAAGAAATACTTCAAATACTTTGGTAAAGAGGCGACAATTGAACTGGAGTAACGATGTTGTCACTCTTGCACCCGCATGAACATTACCAATAATGATTTTTGCCTTGAGTCGCCCATCTGAAAAGATGAAAAACCTTGATCGGTGAACGTACTTGGACCGGGAATGATTTCCTAAAAATATAGGGCGTCGAATCACTATATCTTGAAAATTTATTCTCATAAACTATGAGAATCATTAGATGTTGACGAAGAAGATAGTGTTGAAGATCCGAGAGGACAAAAGGAGTTGGCATGGGTGGGCAGTCTGAGTTAAGTGGGCCAGTCCCCCAGGCTATGGCCGGGGCGTGAACCCCGCAGCACAAATGCCCGTCCAGGCCTGTCGGCCCGGAGACGCGCGCCTGCTCGTGCACAGGGAACGCCATGGTATAGGTAGTATATGCTTGCGGTGTCCAATTCCTGCCTGTCTTATTCCCTCTTTCTTCGTATAAATAAGCCCACGAAACGACACCCATGCCACAAGCCCCCTTTAGCCCTCCGCGGCTGGAGTGACAAGCGTGCGCCACCACGCTCGGCGGGTGCGACGGGCAGGTGGTGCGTCTATATGCCGGTCTACGCTGTGCTCAGGTGCCAATGTGGTACTATTAATTTAGTGTAATAGTAATATCCTTCTTTTAGAAGATCAGGGCGAGCTTAATTAAAGGGAGCTAGCCTAGATGGGCCGCGTAAAGGAACCAGCCGGCCAGGCCGCCTCGAGCGTGAGTGCGCGAGCCCACTCAAAGGCCTCGGCCGCGAGGCAAAAAGCCCTAAAAAAACCGCGAGCCAGGAAAAAAATAAACGCTTTCGTCCATCCCGTGGTCTGTCGCCCCGCATCATTCGAAGCGCAACTGCCGCCGCCGAAGCCTACCTCCTCGCGCCGCGCCACCTTCCGCCGCCAACTCGTCATCACGTGCCGGCACCAGAGGTAAGGCAGGTCCTCTCGATTTTATATATGTAGAGGGAGAGAGAGAGGTTGGGGGACGACGTGGTCGAGGATCCACCGCCGCCACGCGCCATCTGACCGGATCTGGCATGGCCGCTCTGCTGTTGGGAGGGCCTCGGTGGGGTAGGAGCGGGGGGAAGATAGATACGAGGAGCTCTCGGTGGGCGAGCTTCTGATTTGCGATTGGGGCCACTACTGATTCTACCTGCTATTGAGTTAGGGTTTGGCTGCTGGTGCTGCTGAATTGTGAGAAAAATTAGAGAGGGGAGGGCCAATGCGGATGTATATGATGATTGATGCTCCTACTGATTTTCTTCCTTTGCTGCTGCTATATGATATAAGGTTTCCTGGAGGAGATCAAGAGTGAAGGTACAGACGCTCCCGTGTCGCTCGCACAACCCTAGATGTCCGTGGTGCGAGGGGCGGCGGTGGAGGGAGCGTGGTCCCTTCCGGCGCCGATGGAGCCGACCGCCGCCGCGGACGGGCCTCAGGTGTCGGAGGTGGACTCGTTCCGGCGCCAGGTCGATGACCTCCTCTCCAAGACCGACGTGGTAACCCCCGCCCCTCCTAACCTCGGTATTAAACTCTGTCTCGCCTCGGCAGTGATCTGCAGAACTGACTCTGGTTGGTGTGGCATGTGTGTTGCAGCTGGAGAAGAGGGTGAACGAGGTGGTAGGGTTCTACAATAACAAGAAGCACAGCAGTGGAGGGCGCAAGGCTGGCGGCAGGTACGCGGCAAACGGTGCCAGGGACAGCCACGGCAATGGCATGCCCGACCTCATGCGCCAGTTTGCCGGTATCATTCGCCAGGTGATGATCTTTCTTCTGCTATGCTTTATCCCATGATTCATTATGTCAATTTATGCTGTTGCTTGTGTAGTCGTGTTTGCTGGCTTAGTCATGTTATATTCTTGCATCCTGGAGCATGTTCTACAAAGTCGGCTTGGTGCTAAGTTTGTAATTCGCAGGTTAATTTAGAACAATTTGCAGTGCTTTTTTCTATCTCACAGATCTTATTAATAAATATGGCGACCTAGATGCTTGTAGATATTGCCAGCACATACTGCCTCTGTTCTTTCCAGCAAGAGAGATTTCTGCTGGAAAATCAAGTTTTCTGTCTCAAGTTTCGAACACTCCTAAATCTGTGTTTGCTTCCATGAACAGGGATAAAGCATACAATCTAGTTCTTTTTGGCTGTTATTGGTACTCCATTCTCTATTTCTGGTCTTATAGCGTAGTGCATGAAATAAGACTAAAAAATTGGTCTCGAGCTTGTGCCAAATGAGATCATCTGAACGTAAACAATTCCTTGTGATGAATTTTAAAAGCAGCTTTTTATTGGTAGTGTATTTGAGATTGATTCGACCACTATATGTGGACAACCTTTTTTAATCTAGTTTTCTACGGCCTAATACTCAATACAAAGTTAATGGTTCTTGGGCACCTTCAAATTTGTATTGAGCTACTGCAGTTAAAATCACAAAATGTGTGATCTCTTTTCCCTATGAAAAGATTTCTGTTGATCTTTACAAATTTTGGCACTTGATCTTCTCTGCTATATTCATTTTCTTCCAGATTACATCTCATGAATGGGCACAGCCGTTTTTGCAACCGGTAGATGTCGTAGGTCTTCAACTTGATGACTATCACCAGGTAATATTGCCAGTACATTTTGGTCTAAATGTAAATCAGTTTTGATTATATTTTTGTGTTACCTGATGTTGGCAAGCAATCAGGATCTGAAAAAAGAAAGCAGGTTTTATTGATATCACCATACTCCTGAGTTGCTGCAGGATTTGTGCTTTTCTGTCTCCAACATACTTTCAGTTGACATGTTGTTGCATTTTATTAGAATATTTTCTATCTCAATGGAAAAACATAATCCTGTATATGCTTTGAAATCCAAATACTGTAAATCTATTTGTTTTATCGCTATTTTTTGCCTTCTTCCGTGTATATGAAATTGAAAACCATTGCTTGGAACTCCAAATACTGTAATCACCCCTAATCTATAGAAGGAAAATCTGGCATATTAGGCTATCTGTTTCTTATGTAACTATTAATTGGTTTGAGACTTGTTATTTACCTTCTTTAGTTTTCTTCGACTTGATGGAGCCCCTGAGTTGTTAGCACATATGTTTCTCTATATTTGGCATATCAATAAGATGGAGTTGCTTTGTTGGTTTCTTTACCTGGATCTTGGTTGTGGTGATTCATATATTTGGTTTCTACATTTTGCAGATTATAACAAAACCTATGGATTTCTCGACCATCCGGAACAAAATGGAAGGGAAGGAAAGTACCACATATAACAGTGTCCGAGAAATATATTCTGATGTTAGATTAGTTTTTACCAATGCAATGAAGTACAATGATGTAGGTCACCCTGTTCACATAATGGCCAAGTTCCTACTCGAGAGATTTGAGGAGAAATGGCTTCACCTTCTCCCTAAAGTTGAGAACGAGGTGGATATTTGTAGTCGCATGTATTACCATTTTTGTTCTGATATGGATATGTGCCATTTAGCGTTTGACAACAGTAAGTTGGGTCCTATTCTTTCAGGAAAGGGAACATGAAGAACCAAATGATGCTCCAACCAAAAACATTTCTCCAGAAGCTGCCATTGCAAAATTAGCTGAAGATACTGGTAATGAGGTTGGCCCTCTCATGTACTGTTATCTCTTTATTGTGTATGTATTGATTGAAGCACTATATACTGACTGGCTCATGTTTAGTATAGATTGTTCAGAAAAATAGGTCCCAGATTTTTTTATCAATGTGTTTCTGTTATTTTTTAGCTTTTGTCTGTTGATGTACCAATAAGAAATCCTTTCTTGACTAAGAGGAGTATACGCCTTGCATATTCACAAGCCAATTGCATACTGCTGCAACCCCTTGTGTTAGCTTGTTTGGTTAGATATTCAGCACCTTTTATTTCTTGTCTTGCAGCTGAATGAGATTAACAAGCAGCTGGAGGAGCTCCAGAAAATGGTGGTTCAGAGATGCAGGTTTGTGTTAGTTGTTCATGTCATGCACATCGATTTGACTGTTTGCTATGTATTTTTTTGCGGGGTGTGCGCTGACCCTAAAAAGGTCATACATTTGCTAAGCTCTTGATATTGCAGGAAAATGACCACGAACGAGAAGAGAAAACTCGGCGCAGGTCTTTGCCAATTGTCTCCAGAAGATCTCAACAAGGCGCTAGAGTTGGTCGCGCAAGACAATCCTAGCTTCCAAACTACAGCAGAAGAAGTGGACCTTGACATGGATGCTCAGGTAAAGTCTTTGTGTTAAGTGCTAACCAACCCCCAAGCACTGCTCCTCCAAGCATCACGCATTGGTTATCATGTTAACCAACCGTGCTTCATGTGTGTGTGGGTGCAGAGCGAGACGACCCTCTGGAGGCTGAAGTTCTTTGTGAGGGAAGCATTGGAACAACAGGCGAATGAAAACACGAAGAGGAAGAACGACATGTACAATGCTCTAGCCAAGACCGATTCGAAACGGATCAAGAGATAACTTTAGCGGCTCGGCCTTTCTGATGGTTCATGGTATTTCTGTAGAAAATAGGGCCATGTTCTCCCTTGTGTGAAGACATGTTGTATATATATACGAAGATGAATCTGCACTAAGATATGCTTGGTCGCACCGGTCTCCTGTGGCATGTGTAGCATGCTATTTGTAGCTATATACGTAAAATAAAGAGCAATGTTGAACTCTGAGAAACAAGAATTGTTCCTCGAAAAAGATAACATCAAATATGGCGAACTGTTTGTTTTGCTACAGAAAATTAACGGTGTGTACTCTGCACATGGCAGTGCGAATGACATGAAAATTCACCAGGAATCCTGACTCAAGAATAAAACAGAGGTGATTGATTTCCCGGTCTTGAGTCTAGATGCCCACTGGTTCACTTGATAGGGCAAATTTTCTAACTCATCAGCTTGCTTGAAGAAGGAATTTTTCTTGGGGGGCTGCACAAAGATAGTCAAAATATAACCCCCCAAAAGAAATGAATCCATGCTTTCGACATGCGTGCCTCAGAGTATTACGCTGCGGATATCACCAGAGCCGCACACTGGTCGTCCGCGGGCACACTCATCCAGAATTCACCGATGCTTTTGCATCATCATCGGCACGCCGAAATCGATCAAACCACGAAGAAAGAAGACATCAACTAAACCGAAAAGAAAAAGATGCCTCGAATCGGAGATCTCACAGGCAAGTCAAGAAGGAGCACAGCGACTGAAACTCACGCAGCTCGACCAGCGAAATAAAACAGAATCACAAATTTCAAAGCGGGATAAGAACTCGGGCAGGCAAAGCTGTGTCATTACAGTAGTAGTTACGTAGAAATCAGCAGGCAGCAGGGCTGCCAGACGGGAGATAGATTTTGAGGCTTTTCTCCTTGGTGCGAAAGCGAAACAAATGGTTGCAGCCGGATCCATCCACGCAACTCTGCCCAACTTGTGTCCACATGGTTTTAATCTGACGTTGCTGCAGCATAGTTTTATAACTAGACCAGTGAATGAAACAACTAGGCTGCTGGGTTCGCCGATTCATCAGGTTTGACCGGTAATTTTTTGATAGGTGCAAATAATGTTTTATGTACTGCTGGCATAATAGAGGCGACAGTTGAGACAGCAGATTTGGTTTATAATCTACACATGAGTCGAACATAGGTGAAATGGTTACGGTTCAAACCGCCATCAGGCCGTTCGGCTGTAAGCCTTATTTCCTTACCATTCGCCAAATACCTTTTTCGAAACTGCAGTGTTGCTATTTTTATAATTCACCAGAAATCCTGAACAAGAAAACAAGAGGATTGGTTTCAGGTGTTCAGTCCAGATGCCCATTGCTTTACACTGCTTAAGTTGACAGCACGGATTCTAACTCATTATTAGCTTGCTTAAAGAAGAAATTATTCTTGGGGGCACTGCACAAAATATAACCCCTGAGTCCTGACTGACTCATTTCTCCAAGGGCTGAAAGGGATATGTATATGGTCAACTACCATTAGGTAGTACTACTCTCATCCCAACGATCAAGCCTCTGTCTTGTCTGCACTTGGCAGATGGTGTCCCTGCGAAATACACAGTCATGCTTAGATACAATGAAACACCAGTGGCATGGAGTACCCTGCTGCGTCTTGGAAGCTCAAGGAGATCGACTCATCGACATGCCGGCTTGGGGATCACAACGCACAATGAATGTGCCTGTGAGAGAAAAATGACAGAATCATCGTTCCATTGAGCAGAAGGGGACAAAGAAATTAAAGATGGTGCGTATTCTGAAATAGCTCATAGTAACATATAGAAAAAGGTCAACAGTAGAAAATTATTCAAAATTTAGCAGGAGTTCTTGACCGCAACGACTATAGACAGTTGAAAGCAATTTCAAAGAGAGATGTTCCCCTTGCCATTCTTGCCTCCACCGACCTCAAAATTAATGCCTGCGTTATTGTTCAAGACAAAAGGTTGAAAGTGCAACACAGAAGGAAAATAAATCTTTAGTTCAAGAGAAAAGGAACAGATCTTGATGCTGCGCTGGGAGCAGTGCTTGCAGCTCTGGCACTGCAGCTTCAGCACAATATTCCTGGCGGTTTTCGCCTGAAAATGTCAAAAAATTAGCGTTGCACATCTGGCTCTAATCTTTATACCAGACGTTTACATCAACAGACACTATAAGTACATGGCATCATGACAATGAACTGATAGGAAAATCAGAAAAATACTGAACTACAGTATATATCATGTTGGCAGATCAATAGATCATCACACCCAACGATATACCTTCCTGTGGAATACAGGACACTTTTCTGTCATAAACGAAACTTTCCCTGGGCAGACAGGCTGTCTTACCCTTCTTGTACTCAGTGATCTTGTGAAGGGTGTGCTTGCTGCACTCCTTGTTCTTGCAGTTCCAGTAGGTATTCTTGGTCTTCGGAACATTCACCTATATAGCATTTGCAGTAAAAATAATGTTAAAATAGGGTTTGCTTGAACAGATACAGGTTCAGATGACACTGCGATAGCTAAAAAAACTCCAGAAACGAGCTCACCAAATGCTCAAAAAATACACGGAAAACCTCTGGTACAAACTTGCGTTAGGTCCTCAGAGACATGCCTATGGCTGCCATCATAAGAATAATCGGGTCTCAGAGATTCCATGCCATCGTAGGACCCCATAATTAAAATATCAAATATTAAACGATAAGGACTGAAAAGATATATCACTTGGCAAGAAAGAAGAATGCCTCATAGGTTCAGGTGAAAATTTAGAAGAAATTAATGACAACTGGTTATCTGCTCAGGGCAATGCATGCAAACAACGGACCTGTCGGATTAGCTTTAGGTTAGCTCGGTAAAGTACACAAGAAGGCTCAGATGTCAAAAGCACCAAACAAAATCACTGGATACTCCACAATATGGTCAACCACATTGGTTTTAGATGTAGTATCATGCAATGTGAAGTTGCATGAAGCACACCCTTCACAATGTCATTTGAATATATGGCACACTCAAAGATGCATGAATACAAGATATAGTCGACCTAACGACAGAATAAAAACTAAACTAGATTTGTTTCAGACATGACGAGGGATCCATTCCATCTAGAAAGAAAGGGCATCTGCCTGATAAGTATAAACTAGTACAGCTGCTTTTAGAACTAATGCTCATCTCATACGTGTAACTAGGAAACTAAAGCAGTATAAATCAAGTGCAAATACAAATAAGTATGCATACAGCTCATCAGTACACAGAAATGTAGTGTGCACATAATGAACATAACGGCAAAACCTGATTACAGTAAACAGAATGGACAGCAATTCAATCCTGTGCTTTTACAATCAGAAGCATTGAGTGTATCATTGGAAATAATCACGTGATTATCAAAAAAATGGACCAATTGTTCTTCATCATATTCCAAACTACTGTCAAGTTTGCTAAAATAATGAGAGAACATAACAAACAAACCCTGCGCATCTAGTTAGTACTTACTGTTTCTCTTCCTGCATCATGGAGATAAGATAACAAGGAGAAAACTGTTGTGAGATGAATCTTTCCTCAAAAAAAGCATGTGTGCTGCTGATTTGACATTCAGGATGAGTACGAGAAATTTATCTCCAAATAGATCAGAAACCAATTCTCTTCCTCATTATGCCAGCGACACAATTATATGAAAAGAAGTGGAGAAAACGGGCAAAGGAACAGAAGGAGCAAATATTCTCTCAGGCAAATGCCACAATTGTCCAAGTGGTTTGATAGAATGGATTACATCAGATTCATCATCTGTTTTCATCATCACAGAAAAGTATGAAAATGCACATAAATGATCTAATCTCACATAATACCTAGTTACTCATCCATGCCTTGCTAAACTAATTCAACTCAATGCAGGGCTCTGCCGCCGGCCTCTTCGCAGCTTTCCCTCGCATGCCCCCTTTCTTCTGGCCGGCGGCACCCATCTTCCCTTGCCCTCCCTTGGTGCCTCCTTTGCCACTCCTTCCCTTCTTCCTGCTTCTGCGAACACATCCTGACTGAACCACTGCTTTACAATCTTGCTCTTCTGTTGGCTTCTCTGTATCTAGACATAATAAAAGGGGGCTAGTCTCTTGGTCTTGATCTTCATTACAACCTTGATCCATGCCAATGTCGCCACCATCATCTTCACCTCCCTCTAACAAACCTGCATCAGCATCAGGATCGATTTGCTTGGCATGTTTGTGTTCTTGTTGTACTTCTTCACCCTTTTTGGTCACATAACGCACATAAGCTTCATCAAGCATCTCCTCCAGTTGGTGTTCTTCATCAGAATCCATTTCTTCCATTTCCTGTAAAAGCTGAACATCATCTTTGACCTTTGGTGTAACCTGCGAAGATGATGGCAGCGCTTTCCTTATGCGTGTGCGCCACTTCAAGATATGCTTGAAGCTATTTTTGTCCAACACCTGCAAATCCTCACAAAGGTATTTTACCTCATCTGTGGTGAGCTCATGGTTCTTGATAGGCAGAGATGCAGGATCATTAAATGAAATCTTAGTAAAAGAACCCAGAAAATCCCGGGGTTTCTGCACTTCGGACCATATAAAATCTGATGCCAGACCGACTTTCTCCAGTACCGTGACTCCAGGCGCATACCCGCCACGAGTTCTCTTCTTTGCATTCTTAGGATCAAGTACATCCGTAGGCATGCTCTTCTCTGGATCCACATTGAACAGGTGCTTGATATCCAGAAGCTCTGGTTGAATCTTTGCGGGGGCTTTGTACTTCAGGCAGATGATGTAAATTTCAGCGGATGTGCCGCGACTCGCTCTAGGTTTAGTCACCTCGACCTTATCAAACAGCTGCTTCAGGCAGAACATGATAGCACTGTAATCCTGAGACCTGAAGACCTTGGTGATGAAGGTGCCCTTGGGGGCGAGGAACACGGTGGCCAGGCGAACGGCGTCGATGACGAGCGCGGACTGCGCGGTGGCCTCCTGCGCCCACGCGCCGCCGACGTTGGGCGAGCCGTCATGGAGGACGACGTCGAAGGCGGCGACCCCCTTGGAGTCCATGAGCCTCCGCACGGCGGAGCGGCACTTGGTGGTGGTGATGTCCTCCGTGAGGGAGTGCGCGCCGCGGACGGGGCGGATGGGCACGAGGTCGACGCCGACGACGAAGGCGCCGACGGGGGCGCGGGCAACGGCCACCTGCATCCAGCCCCCCGGCGCCGCGCAGAGGTCGAGCACGGCGTGCGCCGCCGGGAGGAACCGGAAGCGGTCGTCGAGCTGCTGCAGCTTGAAGGCCGCCCGGCTCCGGTAGCCCTGCTCCTTGGCGAGGTGGTAGTACTCGTCCTGCCGCTGCTTCCCCTTCGCCTTGCCCATCGCCGCCGCCGCCGCCGCCGCCGAGTTCGATTCCTTCTGATACTTTTATCAAAAAAAAAAGCGCGTGATATTATATGGGCCTGGCCGATTTTGCTATGCCAGCGGCTCATCGTGTCGGCCCAGTGCAGGACCGGCCTTCCAAATTCGGACTGAGCCTTCCAAATCCTCAATTATGGCTGCTACGGCGTCGCCGATTCCGGCGCCGTGGTCAGAACTCCCGCACGACGTACTAGACCTCGTCATCGACCGCCTCGTGTCCTCCCCTCCACGGAGAGGCTTCTTCTCCTCGGCGTGGTCGCTAGTCCGACTTCAACAAGGTGCGAAGCTACCATCGTCGTTAGGTCTTTGCTGATCTAGCTCGCTTCCGTGCGGTGTGCCGTTCGTGGCATCTGGCTATGCGCCGGCACCTTTCGTCTTCACGGCAGCTACCTTGGATTGTCATGTTAGACGGCTCGTTCTACACATCTTCGGATGCTGTTTGCACCTCGCCGCCCCGGCTCCCCACCTTGCCCGGCAACACAACATGCATTGGCTCCACCGACGATTGGCTCGCCTCGACTTCACCGACGTCAAGAAGATGCATAGCTACTCCTTGCACAATCCGTTTACTGGCACCACCGTGCCACTCCCCGAGTTGGATGCTGTCGTCGGCGATGTTTACGAGCTTTTCATGGTCCGCAAAATGCTTCTACAGTCAACACCTTCTGACATCATCGCTGTCATGACCAATAACTATAATCACCCTCTCATCTTAGTCCAAACATGGAAGGGTGTGTGGTTGCCTGAGCCACAAACTGCCCCCTTCATCTACATCGTTGACATTGCTTTTCTTGGAGATAAATTATATGGAATTACGGAGGCGGAGGACCTTGTCTCCCTCGGTATAGATTTTGATAGGGATGGTATACCCGCCGTTACTAGCATCGAACGCCTCATTAATTAGACACCCACCAGGTTATTATCATTTCGGCATGTGGAGTGATGATGATGATGACTTTGAGTCCGGAATCAATGATGTGGGCAATAAGGACAAGGTCACGAATATTGATGAAGGCCATATCGAGGTACCAAGCAATGAAAATCCCGAGGAGCACACCTTAGATGAACTTCGAAAGAAAACCGGCGATGGCATGATTCTTGAAGGCGCAACATGCTGGTTAGATGATGAGGTGCCATATGAACCTAAGGATATCGTCACTCTCAATCGGCACTTGGTTAAGTCATGTGAGAAACTGCTAATGGTGAAGCGACAATTGCATTAGCCTTCTTATAGTATCAACTTCACCCGCAAGGTGGAGGTCTAGGAGGCGGATGTCAATGGAGGCGCACACTGGGTGCCGATTTCAGGTGGGCTGGGCAGTCAAGCGCTTTCCATCAGCAGATTCTTCTGCAAGTCCATTTCTACTCGTGAAGACGTGGACCAAGATGCTCTTCATTTTATTGACACGGGTGAGAAATATGATATGAAATCCCAAAGTCTGAGCCCCACCTCGAAAGAGATTGACTACCATGGGTCAACGTGGATATTTTCTCCCGAGCTAGTAGTTTAATATCTTTGTAACAATATATGATTAGTTAGAACGGTGACTGCCAACATATTTTCTCCAAATCAGTGGTTTAATAATTTACTATGTAACGGTATAAGGTATAAGATCAAGTTTTGTTTGGGTGTAAGTTCAAATTTTCATTTGTGTGAGAAAGGTTCACAAGGCTATTATGCTTTTAATATGATAGTAGTATATATAACAAAAGGGCGTTCGCTGCCGACCTGAAAAGGGTATTCTCTACCGACCTACTGCAGAAAGGACCGATTCACGAGGCTACAAAAAAGTCTTATATTTTGAGACAGGGATAGTAGCTTTGTAAGGTTCGAATTCTTCCTTTAGTTTCCTAGAAATCTAGCTAATAACCATGGACCGTACTCCTTCCTCCTATATATACCTACGTACCCCCAAACTACCAGATACTGAGCCAAAACCCTAATTCCACCACCGTAACTTTTTGTATCCACGAGATCCCAACTTGGGGCCTTTTCCGGAGCTCCGCCGGAGGGGGTATCGATCACGGAGGGCTTCTACATCAACACCATAGCCCCTCCGATGAAGTGTGAGTAGTTTACTTCAGACCTATGGGTCCATGGTTATTAGCTAGATGGCTTCTTCTCTCTTTTTGGATCTCAGTACAAAGTTCTCCCCCTCTCTTGTGGAGATCTATTCAATGTAATCTTCTTTTGCGGTGTGTTTATTGAGACCGATAAATTGTGGGTTTATGATCAAGTTTATCTATGAACAATATTTGAATCTTCTCTGAATTCTTTTATGTATGATTGGTAATCTTTGCAAGTCTCTTCGAATTATCAATTTGGTTTGGCCTACTAGATTGATCTTTCTTGCAATGGGAGAAGTGCTTAGCTTTGGGTTCAATCTTGCGGTGTCCTTTCCGAGTGACAGTAAGGGCAGCAAGGCACATGTTGTATTGTTGCCATCGAGGATAACAATATGGGGTTTATATCATGTTGCATGAGTTTATCCCTCTACATCATGTCATCTTGCTTAAAGCGTTACTCTGTTCTCTTGAACTTAATACTCTAGATGCATGCTGGATAGCGGTCAATGTGTGGAGTAATAGTAGTAGATGCAGGCAGGAGTCGGTCTACTTGTCTTGGACGTGATGCCTATATACATGATCATACCTAGATATTCTCATAACTATGCTCAATTATGTCAATTGCTCAACAGTAATTTGTTCATCCACCGTAATACTTATGCTCTCGAGAGAAGCCTCTAGTGAAACCTATGGCCCCCGGGTCTATTTTCCATCATATTAATCTTCCAATACTTAGTTATTTCCTTTGCCATTTATTTTACTTGCATATTTATTTCTCTTTATCATAAAAATACCAAAAATATTATCTTATCATATCTATCAGATCTCACTCTCGTAGCTGGCCGTGAAGGGATTGACAACCCCTTTATCGCGTTGGTTGCGAGGAGTTTATTTGTTTGTGTAGGTGTGAGGGACTCGTGCGTGGCCTCCTACTGGATTGATACCTTGGTTCTCAAAAACCGAGAGAAATACTTACGCTGCTCTGCTGCATCACCCTTTCCTCTTCAAGGGAAAACCAATGCAATGCTCAAGAGGTAGCAAGGTGTTATCCCGAAGGATCTCTCCCGGCCGCGGAGGGGCGGGCGAGGCTGTCGAAAAAGCGCCCGAGATTAATACCTCGGTCATCAAGGACATAGGGGAGGCGACCCCTATGACAACCGACGGGGGGACCCCAACAATCTGGGCCCCAGCCGAACATCATTCCGGAGACCAATGCGGTTTCGGGATCAATTGAGTGGCCCCCTTCAAAAGAGGAGGGAGGAACATCAGCTCCGCCAGTGACCTCCGCTAATCCGAAGGCGCCAAACGCTCTAGCGGAAGCACTGCGACGTGCTTCCATTGTGGAGGAGCACCGCACCTTGATGGGTGCAGTGGTGGAGAAGGTTCAGTCTGCAAAAAGCAGACTGAACGAAGCCTTCAACGGCCTACTGACTGGCTTTGAGGTATGCAACGTAATGTTCCAAACATTTTTGTTTCATATAGAGGAATATACCTGTATATTGACAATTGCCCCTGAGGCTCTGTCCGGCTGGAAAGAAACCGGACAGAGGATCCACATGGTATTCGGGAGTTTTAACATACTACTCTGTTGTTGTAACGGGCTTCCCTGTTGGCGGCGACCGCCCAGGCCGCCGAAGTGACCGTAATCAATCAAAAGCTTCGGGTGGCCGATGAAGAAATCGACCGCATTAACAAGCGGTTCGATGAGGCACAAGGTAAATGTGTAATTTTTTTACTTGAAAGTGATATATATCTTCAGAGGTTAACTCATTTAATGCTTTGATTATGATCATAGTTAGTGCAACCAAGGTCGAGACCCTCAAAGGTGCCCTTGTCCAAGCCCAGAAAGAGGCGAAGGCAAACAAGGCAGCCGCTGACAAAGCGGCTGCTGAACTGAAGACCGAGCAGGCCGCCCGCCATCAACTTGAAGCCCGAGTTACCGAAGTCGAGCAAGAGCTGAAGGATGCCATCAGTAAATGTGAGGATTTGGAGGAGAAGACTTCGACCCAATTGTCCGAACTTGCCAAAGCCCTCCAGGAGGCTAAAGAGGCGCGGGTCGAGTCCTGGAGTGCTCGCGAAGAGATCCGTCAGGCGAAGCAGATAGCGGTTGGTAAGGCCTTTCTCTTGCAGAGTATTTTTGGAGGTCAAAGATATGCTTTTCTCACTCGACTATGGAGTTCTCCATATGCGTTTGCGGATCTGCCGAGGAGCATCATCGATGCCGCACAGTTCTTTCGAGCTCAGGATGGGAATTCGACCGAAAAGCTATTCTGGTCGCAGTATCTTGCGCCGGAACACCCGACGCCCCTGAACGACCAGTTGAAGCAGCTGATGGAGCTGCATAGGGTGGACGGTTTGGCCATGAAGGATCTAATAGTCTAGCCGTGGCCGGCCGAACCCATTCTCAGTAGCTATTTCGGTTTGGTGAAGCTACTCGTAGACGCGCTGCCTCGAATTGATGTTGTGAAGTGCTCGGCCTGCATAGAAGGTGCCCGGATGGTCTTCGCCCATGTTAAGATGCAATGGGCAAAGATGAAGGCCACTGATGTGGCGACCGCAGGCCTGCCCGAAGGCAAAGATCATGGGATACGGAGAGATATTTCGTTGACGTCCTAGAAGGGGCAAGAATAATAGAGGGCCAATGCTCAAAGGACGCCATATTTGAGTAGATGTGTTCGGGTTGTAAAAACTATGTTATGGACCCGCACTCGTAATATATCTATGTGTTGCGCTTTTAATTACAAGCGATTTTTACCTCCTGTGTGGCCGTTTTACTTATAAAAGTTACCAGTCGTCAGCTTCATCCCCCACGTATATACTACGGGGGTGTTCGTCGTTTCGCGTGACCACACTTTATCCAACGTCTTGGTCCGTAAAGAAGGTGTCCGCGAGGTGAGCCAGGTAATCAGACTATGCGGCTTTATCAATTTTACTTAGCCATAGGAGTTTGACGATGGGGCTAAGTACTAGCCCCTAGTGCGTGTGCGGCAATCTGGATTATGGTGCCCTTATAGCATGGCCGGGCGAAGACCAGCCCCTCGTATAACACAGGATAAATCGCTAACGGTTTGTAGTATAAGACTAAGTCGCTAATCGCTAACCAGCTCTCGCATTATCATGACAGTCATTTTTCGACTTTTTCTACTGAGGTATTTTGACCGGACGAACCAGAAATACAATCGCAGTAGTTCTCCCTTTACTACCTTAGCCGAAAAGCGGAACGTAAGGTGGTAAGCACAGGAGCCGGGCAACCCAACTATCGACCAAAGACATGATTTGAAGCCGATGCATATAGTGCAACATTCGGGACGCTGAAGAGTATCCTATAGGTGTTCGGACTTGAAAACATGCAAAGCCGAATACAGCCCCGGTGTTTAAGGCTGGACTAAAGCACATGTGGCAATCTGAAGTAAGTAGGGAGTAGGGAATACAGATGACAAAATAAATCAGTACCAAACGAAAGTGGTGATCAACTGTTTCCTTTATATCCTAGTTAATACGTCGAGACGTGCTATTATTGATAATGCCATGAATATCAAGGCTATTTTACATGTTGAGAGTTTACACAAGGGAAAGTTTTACACAGGGCCTAAAAGCAGTGGTCTTGAAGATCCCAGTGGTTCCCTGCCGCACGTATGTGCCGTTTCTCCTTGGTGAAAAATCCTTTGAGAGGAAAAGTCGACGGTCATCTATAAGGGCTCATTCGGTTTGGAGGAAATCTAAACGTAGGAATTTGGAGTAGTATAGGAATTTGATAGGATGGCATTTGCCACCCTAAGGAATTGACTTGTCTCGTTCCTACGCGCAAAATGAGCTTTGAGTGGATGTGTAGTTTCCTCTAAAAGCATAGGAAATGAATTGTATTCCTACGAAATTCCTTTACGCATTTCCTACAAACCGAATGCATATATAGGAAATTTTCCTTGGAATCCTTGTTCCCACGTTTTTCCTATAAAAATCCTTCAAACCGAATGAGGCCTAAGAAAGGGGAGCCTGGAAAAGAGCCCTTGTACGACCGTAGGGTAGGTAGGTTTTTAATGAACCTGTAGTATAAGAAAAAGATAAAAAAGAGAAAGAAGGTTTAGGTCCAAACAGGGTCAAGCCTTAAACACCGGGGGCTATAGAACTTTTCTGTAGTATGCCTCCGGCGCTGCCCAAGGTATTTTAAGTACGTAGTTATGCACGCGCGGTACGTATGCCGCAATCTTATGGGGCGATCGGTGGAGGCTGGACTGCTATTTAGGCTCTGGATCCGCTGAGCTATCATGATGTAGTGCGGATCAGACTCGCTTGGTAGTGTCAGGGGTCCTGATGACTGGTGAGTTGTTTGATTTATGACGCCGTTCTGTACCTCGGCTACAAGGGCCGCGGTGTGCTCCTCAGTATGGAGGGAGCACTCCATATTTCCACTGACTGCGATGACGTCGTGCGGTCCGGGCGCACAAATCTTGTGCGGCGAATTTTTTCTTGGCTTGCTGGGGAAGACCATAGCTCTCACTTTCCATACCGGTGTTCTATCTAAAATGTTTGCGATGAAGAGCAGCATAAATCCTGTTCGGCACATTTTTCCTTGGCTTACTAGGGAAGTTATCGGTTTGTATATGGGTGTTCTATCTAAAACGTTTGAGATGAGTGTTTTAAATTAAAAAACCATTGACATTTTAAAAAAAGGTTTGATAAGTATGTACATTCAGAGAGAAAAACACAAGTTCATTCAAACCATATCTTTCATTCGGTCACACTGTGACTTTATATTCATACACTCGAGATAAAGTATTAAACCCCCAAAGAACTAATTCCGGCGGCGGCAGACGCAGCGTGCCGAGCCGTCGTTGCCGTTATTGTCCTCCCGGACGCTGTTGTTGAAGTCTTCAAGGCAGCACAAAATGTTTTTCCCTTGGAAATCAAATATCTTGTCGTCATGTGATCGATGGGCAGGGCGCGGGAGGACGGCAACTCGCGGCGCTGTGAGGTGGCGGTCGACGGCGGCATCCCATGACCCAGAGGGAGGGCGCGCACGGGCACGAGCGCGGCGGGTGCATGGAAACGCACGAGGATCGGCGACACGAGCTCACGCGGGTCCGCGACGACCTCACTGACGCCCGCGGCTTCCAACTCTGCGATAGTTCTCGACGACCAGCCTGTCAATGCTACGGGGATGGTCGCTAGCACAAGCGTGGGGATGGGAGCTGGGACAGGCGCGGGGGCAGCAACCATCGCGGCCAACTCGTTCAGGGTCATGTCCATGAGGCCCCATTCCTCCTTATTTTCTATCTCATCCGGCTCGGAGTCGATTTCACTAAACTGGAATACCAATGGCAGATGATCCTTCTGCGCCATGGCATTGGTGGAGGTCTTCAGGAGGGGAATGGAAGGCGAACAGTATGGCCGCCTGTATTAATCAGCGGCTCGGGCGCCATTAATGGAGAGGACGCGAGTAAGGCGGGCGGTCATGGAAGTCAAAGGGCTCGCTTCCCAATGAGCCTCGCAGCGTTCAGGTCGTGTGCTTCTCGGTGAGCCTGCACATTGGAGGACAACTTGCATGCCTCCTGGTCAGCCTGTGCAGCGGACTGCGCTCGCACGCCTTCCATCTACTCAAGCAGCTGTCCGCACGGCACCTTCTAGCCATTAAAAGTGTGACGCGTGACGTCACGTGAATGGTTAACAGCACACACAATTTAAATTATATAAACATTTGAGATGTTAAAGTGGCAACTATTTGTTTCAAAATGCCTTCGTTGGTTGTTATTCAAGTGCGTCTTCTCTCAAATTGGACACAAAAAATACCACAGCATGTCGGGTGCCATTCCATGAAGCATGCCAAGTTTGACGAATTTCAAACGAGTTTTAGATTTACTAGAATTTAAAAATAAAATATCTCACTATTTTGCCGGCAAGCAACGGTGCCATGGTGTTTGAAATTTATTCTCATTTCTTGCATGAGACCTAAGCATGCATCCAAGGACACACATTTGAGTTTTCAACCTATTTTTCTGCATTGGAGCCTATGCATGTAGTTAAAATTTAAATTATACACATGAAATATCTAGAAAACTCAGTTAATATATAAAAATTTCCAAACGAACCCCAAAATTCTAATTTTTAACACACTTCTGTTGCTCTATGTTGGCACTAGGAAAAATTGAAAACAAGAAGAGGCAACGAATATAGTTTCATCCATGAAGGATGCACATATATTCCCTACCAGAACCATGAGGCTTGTTGTGACCAGAACCATGAGGCTTGTTGTGAGAAGTTCTGGTTTCTGAGAAGCTTATACCTAAACCTGCACCAAATGGGACAATTTTTTTATCACGGCATGTTGATGTCGTTCCATGAGAGCATGCCAAATTTCATGAATTTCAAACGAGTTTTGAATTTACTAGAATTTTAAAATCATGTATCTCAATGCTTGCGGCCGAGCGACGATGGCAAGGTGTTTGACATTCATTCACATTTCTTGCAAGGGACCTAAGCATGCAACCAAGGACAGACATTTGATTTTTCAATCCATTTATATGCACAGGAGCATATGTTTGTAGTTCAAATTTGAATTATGCACATAAATGCATAGAAAACTTAATTAATGTATAAAAATGTCCAAACAAATCCGGAAAAATTTCAAAAGTTAACACAACACTCATGTTGTTCTATGTTGACACAAGAAAAAAATTTAGAAGTAAGAAGAGGCAACGAGTATGGTTTCGTGAGACCCTTGCCATCCTAGAACTTTCGATGGAACAGGCCCTTACCCTTCCTCGGTTCGGGTGGAGCCACCCCCCCTTCCCCCGAAAATCAACACGGATGTTGGTATTGAAAGCATCCTAGAGAAAGGGGCATTTGGTGTTACTCGTTCGTTGACAAGGTTTCTAGGGGACTGGTGTAAGCCTCATGATGGTGTCACGGATCCTCTGATTGCCGAAGCGCTCTCTTTGTGTGATGGTGTTATTTATGCAAAACCTAGAGGGCTTACCAATGTCGTCGTGGAGATGCACTGCTTCGAGGTAGTAGACCTCTGAAACACTCGCCACAACTCTCGTTTTGTTGTGGCACCTTTTATTTTTGCAAATTAGGGATTTATTTTCTTGTTTTAGCCCTTTTATTATTCAACATGTTCCTAAATCTTCTGATTTCCCGGCTCACCTTTACGCAAAGCGAGCTTATTCGCTGCAAGTGACCGATGCTTAAATTGATGATGTACCTCCTTTCCTGATCAGTAGCCTAATGACTGACTATGCCAAGTGTGCTTTCTTTAAATAAAGAACCCCAAATTCCAACACCAAAAAGAGAGAGAGATAGTATCCTACCAAGCATCATCTGTTGGTGTTCATTGGCTTCTCAGTGTATCCTAAGAGCATCTCCAACAGACGCTCTACGAAGCCGCACGCTAAATTTTTTTACAGTGCCAAAAAAACGTTTTAGTGCATCGGGTGACCGAGTATCTCCAGCAGACGCTCAAAAATGTATTGCCCAGCTAGCAACAGTAGCATCTCCAACAGGCATCCAAAATTAACCACGCGCGCCCGTACCTAGCTCGCCTCCATGGTCATGGCCATGCCCCGCCGTCCGTGGCCGTGGCTGTGCTCCGCCCCACCATGGCCGACCGCCGCCGTGGTCGCGCCGCCCGCCGCCGTGGCCGCGTTGCTCCCCGCCCCGCCACCGTCGTGGCCGTGACGGCACCCTGCCGCCCGTGGCCGTGGCCACGGTTCGCCCCGCTGTGGTCGTGGCCGCGCTCCTCCCCGCCCCGCCACCTCCGCGACCGTGGCCGTGGCCGCGCCGCTTGTGGCCGTGGCCACGCTCCTCCTCGCCCCGCCGCCGTCGTGGCCGTGGCCGCGGTCCGTCCCGCTGTGGCAGCGCTGCCCGTGGTCGTGGCCATGCTCCTCCCTACCCAGCCGCCATCGTGGCCGTGGCCGCGACCGCGCCCCGCCGCCCGTGGCCGGCTGGAGGGCTGGCGCGCGCGCACGTGAGGAGGCCGCCGGCGGGCGCACATGAGGAGGACGACGGCGGGCACACGCGAGGAGGCCAACGGCAGCTGCGGGCGCACGGGACACTTTTCACGTGCGTGAGAAGTTCAGCGCGCCGGAGCTCAGGCGCTAAATATACGGTTTGCGATCCAATTCCGTCCGGCGCGCTAAACACTTTTTACAGGATGCTTTATTATGTAGCGCACGCTGAAGTGTTATTTTCAACTCCGCGCGCGTTAAACTTGCGAATTTTTGAGCACGGCGCTAATATTGAGCGTCTGTTAGAGATACTCTAAAGCTTCACATGACATAACTTTGGATAAATGATAATAAAATCATTTCATGATAAATAAAATTAGGAGTTGCCCTACTCAGTTCCCTTTTGAGCGTTGAACGCGGTGGCCAAGCGAACGGCGTCGATGACGAGCGCGGACTGCGTGGTGGCCTCCAGTGCCGACGCGCCGCTGACGTTGGGCGAGCCGTTGTGGGGAACGACGTGGAAGGCGCGACGCCCCTGGAGTCCATGAGCTTCCGCACGGCGGATCGGCACTTGGTGGTGGACTGGTGGTGACGTCCTCCGTGAGCGAGTGTGCGCCGCGGACAGGGCGGATGAGCACGACGTCGACGCCGAAGATGAAGGCGCCGACGGGGGCGCAGCCGACGGCCACCTGGACCCAGCCGCCCGGCGCCACGCAGAGGTCGAGCACGGCGTGTGCCGCCGGGAGGAACAGGAAGCAGTCGTCGAGCTGCTGCAGCTTGAAGGCCGCGCGGCTCCGGTATCTCCTTGGGGCAAGGTGGTAGTACTCGTCCTGCGGCTGCTTCCCCTTGTCGTCGATGGGGTCGGCGCGGCAGTGCTCGGTTTCGGCACGCTAATTGGAGTCCGACTCAAACTCAGGCGTGTTCGTTCGCGTTGGGGCCCGTTTCGGTGCGGGATTCCCGTCAAATTCGGAAGCAATCTATCCTTATATATACGTAGGGTAGTACTCGCGGTGCCCCGACTACACGCTTGACACAACACAAACCTACCCGATCCACAGCCGCTTCTGTCTATGGCGACGTCGACTCCGGCGCCGTGGTCAGAACTCCCGCAAGACATACTAGACCTCATCATCGACCGCCTCGTATCCTCCCCTCCACGGGGAGGCTTCTTCTCCTCGGCGTGGTCGCTAGTCCAAGGGCTCCTTGGTTCCTCCGCTAAACCCGCTGACTTCAATAAGGCGCGACGCGACCGTCATTGGGTCTCCGCCGATCGAGCTCGCTTCCGTGCGGTGTGCCGTTCGTGGCATCTGGCTATGCGCCGGCACATTTCGGCTTCACGGCAGCTTCCCTGGATTGTCATGTCAGACGGCTCGTTCTACAAACCTTCGGACCCTATTTGCACCTCGCCGCCCCGGCTCCCCACGTTGCCCAGCAACACAAGATGCATTGGCTCCACCGACGATTGGCTCGCCCTCGACTTCATCGACGCCAAGAAGATGCATAGCTACTCCTTGCACAATCCGTTCACTGGCATCACTGTGTCGCTTCTCGAGTTGGATGCTGTCATTGGCCAAGTTTCTGAGCTTTTCGAGGTCCGTAAAGTGCTCATGCGATCAACGCCTTTGGACATCGTCGCTGTCATGACCAACAACTGGAATCACCCCCTCATCTTAATCCGTCCAGGAAAAGGTGTGTGGTTGCCTGAGCCACAAAGTGCTCCTTTCGTGGACATCGTTGACATTGCTTTTCTTGGCGATAAATTATATGGAATCACCGAGGCGGAGGACCTTGTTTCTCTCGGTATAGAATTTAATAGTGATGGCATGCCCACCATTACTAGCACTGAGTGCCTCATTAGGCACCCATCGGGAAATTCAAGTCGCAGTGTGTGGCGCGAAGTTTACGATAACTTTGATTCCAGCAACAATGATAAGGGCGGTAAGGATGAGGTCACAAATAGTTTTGAGGACCATACCGAGGCAGTGAGCGAGGACTCTGAGGAGCGGGCCTTAGATGAACTTCGGAATAAAACTGGCGATGGCATGATTCTCGAGGGTGCTACATGGTTAGATGATGAGGTTCAACATGAACCCAAGGATATCATCACCGTCATTCGATACCTGATTGAGTCACATGGGAAACTGCTCATGGTGAAGAGACAATTGCATTGGCCTCAATATAGTATCAACTTCACTACCAAGGTGGAGGTTTACGAGATGGATGTCAACGATGAAGTGCACTGGGTGCCGGTTTCAGGTGGGCTAGGCAGCAAAGCACTTTTCATCAGCAGATTTTTCTGCAAGTCCATTCATACTTGTGAAGACGGAGACCATGATGCTCTTCATTTTATCGACAGTGGTGAAAAATACGATATGAAATCCCAAATTATGAGCCCGAGCTGGAGAGATATTGATCTCTATAGGTCCACGTGGATATTTTCTCGGGAGCTAGTGGTTTGATAATCTTTGTAACAATATATCATCAGTTAGCTAGGTGATCCACCGGATCTTTTCTTAAAATCAGTGGTTTAATAATTTCTATAACACCATTTATTTATTTATTTGTGAGAGGCGACAAGGCGTCCTTTTATGCATGAAAAGTGTACACAGTACATACTCGACTTCCATCAGATCAATTTCCATGCTTCATGCAAAGTTGATACATTTCTCAAACGATCAACAGCCTAATGAGTTCTAATGAAATATACATGCCGCCCAGAAGCTATGTATGGACAAAATTGATGCATATATGTAACAATATAATTGGGTTCATCAGAACTAATTAATGTTTGTTTTTATGAAAAATAAACATTTGCACTTGTTCTTCAGTTAGTTGGGTTGTTAGATTGCTCCTTCTCTTTCTGTTGATTGATCATATGAACAAAAGAGCATATGGCAAAATTCTCTGCAATCCCTTGCTAGCATTTGTCTCTCTGAACTGTTTTTGACTTACAGTGTTGTTTTTTTTAGAGAAAAAACTTACAGTGTTGTTTGGCTCATCGCTCTGCTTCAAGCTCTCACTGATGGATTTGCAGTATGCTTGAACTTGGACGTGTCCAAACCAACAGAGTTGTGAATGAGCTCTGTTAGCTATGCTATATATATTTGACCATTTCTAGACTGTCTCAGCTCATGCCATGAGCTAGGTAGCGTGTCACTGTATTGTGTATGTCTATTCCTTCTGCCCTTTTCCTATCTGTACGTTTGGAGAAAAATGCACACGTGTTCTTTCTGCATTTGACAATTCCATTTAGGCGTAAAAACCTGGCTTTGTTTTGTTCCTTTTTGTTTTCTGTATAGTTTTTGCACTGACCAGTGAATTGTGATGTCCATGAATACTATTAAGGCCTTGTTGAACTTTGCCTTTTCCTATCTGTACATTTGGAGAATAAGGCATACATGTTGTCAGAGTGTCGCTTCCCAGGTGAGCTGAGGTGATAACTGAACCCTCTTATACTGTAGAACAGATTCAGTATTTGCCTATATTTTCATGAGCCCAAGGATAGTTTTTTTCATAGTGTTGTGGCTGTGGACAGTTGCCGAAAAAAGAAAAAGACGATGGATGAGACTACTGCAGCGAGATACATCGGCCAACCTTGTGTTAATTGCCTGTTTTATGCAAAACTAAAACAAGTCAAACTAAAATGCTTTGGTACATGAGATTGGCATATGAAGGATAACACTACAAGTTGGCACACCTAGCAATTGATTAATGCTTTTTGTTTTGTCTCTTTGCATAGTGCCCAAGTAGTGTTCATTAGTACGGCGGCAAATTATTTCCTGATATTCCTTATAATTACCGAGAAAGAAGAGATAGGACCAACGAAATTAGGTGCTTCTCTACCTCTCTATCACTCACATTTTATTTTCCTAACATGTGGATTTTGTAAAGATGATATGTGTCATTCCCTCCTCTCGTTTTAATTTCAGCATGCTTCTCTCCATGGTCGTCTCTATTTAGTATGTAGAGTTCAACTAAACCATAGCGAATGTGGAGGTTTATTTTTATCTATGTTTGTACCCATGCAAATCTTGAATTGTTTACTTTGATGGTTTATTGACCGTCAGAATATAGCGTGTTGTAATGCTCACAAAATTGAATAGAAGCCCTTCTGATGTCGAATTCAGATTAAATCTATAGACTAGCTCATTCAAGTATTATAGGGGAAACCAATTTTGGTTTTTTTTGTAAAAAATAGTCGGATAGTGATCTTAATGAAACGTTTTTTTTCATACAAGTCGCTGGTATAATTTGCACATGGCAAATAAATTTGTATCACTATCTATTTTATCAGGTAAAAACATTAACATATTACTAGCAAAAATGCCCGTGCGTTGCAACGGGAGAAAATTTAACTTCCCTAGCATAGACTAAGATATAAACCATTATTTAATTTATGATCCACGACAATTATTCCCAAGATGAAAAAGAATTATGCTTTCAATCATACTGTCTTTGCAAAATGATCACAGTTCAGTTTGCGGCTTCATAGTTTCATTCTCACCTCATGCCACAATCAAATGAGAAGAAAAAAATGTTTCGGAATAGGCCCATCTTGACCGACGTAGGGGGAAAATAGAAACGTATTATTTTTCGCTGCTCCACAATTGAATCGAAGAAAGAATAAGTGTGGAGCAGCCTAGCTCGGCCCACACATGAGAGAAACATAAAAGGTGTGTGGTACATTGGTAGATAGATGACGGCCGAAACTATAACTAGACGGAAGAATTCTTCCTTCCTTTAATATTAGTATATATATAAAAGGGATTAGCGTAACAAAGTGACAGGAAATTTACATCAGGGCAAAATTTCAATGACCTCATCAAGGCGATGACGGAGTTTGCAACATCTCGTTCATGACCATGGATGGCACGGATCATGTTGTGTGCAGCCAACAACAGCAGTCAAACCATCAACAAAATCTAGGAGGTTAACGACATCTTGATGAATATTGTTGTAAGTAATTGAAAATTTTCTTACAGGGCACGATGATTATTTTTTGAATGGATGAAATTTTTCATAACTTACATTTTTTTAATAGGCACACATTGTTGGAATGGGTGAACATTTGTTGAAACTAATGAACAATTTTTGTTTGACGAACATTATTTTTCCATGGATGAAGATTTTGAATCAGCGAACATTTTTTTGAATCGATGAACTCTTTTGATATTCATGATCATTTTTTATTTTTGTGAACATTGTTTAAAAAATTCATGAACATGTTTTGAATTGCAGAATTTTGTTAAATTCATAAACATTTTACTACTTCTGGAATATTTTTCAGAAATCACATTTTCTTAATTTGGAACTTTTCTGAAATCCCAAATTATTTAAAGAAAAAGAAAAGAAAAAACGAAATAAGAAAATAGTGGTGTCCCTCCCGGCTCATGGGCCAGCCTAATAGGGCGCATGGTTTCTAAAACATTTTTCAGTATTCACACTTTCTCTTGAAATTTGAAACTATTTGAAATCCCAAATTATTTTAAATAAGGAAAAATAGAAAAATAGAAATAAGAAAAAGGGAAGCCCCGTCCCGCTAATGGGCCGGCCCAATAGGGCGCGCAAGGAGGAGCCTATAAAAGGAAATATTCCTTTGTGCTTTCGAACAACACTGTGGGTAGGTGGACTGGTTGTTCCATCTTTACCTAATACTCCCTCCATTCCATAATGTAGTGCTTCCTCTATCCTCGTGCTTCAACTTTGACCGTAAATTTAACTACCAAGACCGATGGCGGCGGGAGCAAAAGTTATATTAGTGAATTCGTATTCGAAAGAAGTTTTCAATTATACAATTTTTTATCCCGTCGCAGTCGGTCTCGTCGGTTAAATTTATGGTCAAAGTTAGACCTCGGGAAGCGCGAACGCACTATATTTTGGAACGGAGGGAGTAACTAGTAGAACGCCCATGCGTTGCTACGGGCTATAATGCACATAAATAAATCAAAAAATTATTAAGGTCGTCTTTACGGTCAAAACTCATCTCTTCATCATACATCTGGACGTGTTCGGATATCAAAAGGGTGTGCAGCAGGCTCCCAAAATTCAACCATCTAGATAGTCCATGCTCCCCTAAATCTAGACCATATGTGAAGGAGAAATATAGTTGTCTAGAGACTATCTACATTGTCATCTCCAACGTGTGGGCTGAACATAAAAATCCCCCTCCCCCCCACGCAACCTTCCTTTTTCTTGTCGGACCCTCCCCTTCCTGCTCGATTTCCCGTTGTAGCGGAATATTTCTCGCTAGAAGCCTCTCATGTAGAACTGGATAATGTCCACCTCACATTCACCCTGGCCCCCTCTCTCCTTCACACCGTACTTTCCCAAGAACCGGCAAGGAGTACCTCACCGATCGTCCGGCTCGATCCCCTCCCCCTGTGTTCATGTCGATACGCCACCGCAATCAGGGGACAAGGCGTGCGCCGCCGTGACCTCCCCCCCCCCCACAAGAAAAAGCTTAAAAAACAGATCTGATGTCTCTTGATTCCAGAGCCATTGGCATGTTGTAAAATATAATTGCATGTTGTGCATTACCAACGCTTGCAGGAAGCACCACTAATGCTGTAGCGGCCCACTTCTAATTTCGTTGTCTATATATGAGTATATCGTAAGCAAAAAAGGTGACATACATTTAAAAACATAACAGAGATAACCATAATGGTCTAGCTGAGGGTTGGACAAGAGATCCTGGAGCAACCCTAGTGCATGTTCCATTTGAAAACAAAATCGTAACTATCTGATTAGACTACTTGCCAAGAAATTAATCATCTGCAATAAGAGAATTAGCGCAGAGAGTAACAGATGTATGGATGCTTTTGTCGAGATTTAGCTTAAAAACAAGTTAGAAGAAATATTATCAATACACATACTGATCTTCATTGTAATTTCACATGTTATTCAATGGAGCCTATAAACAAAGGAAGAGGTCTGCAAAATAGAAGGAACCACAAAATGCACAACTATATCACATCTCACAAGCGAGCACGTGAAAATCCAATGGGCTGAAACTATCAAGCAACATGGCAGAAAAAACTTTGACAATCCATGTGCTAAACTAATCAGAAGACATGCTAGCATATTACCTGCAGAAGTGGCTGTGGCACGTTGTATGAACAATCTGATAGCAGATAACCTAGAGTGCAATTAACGAAAATTTATAGTTATTCCAATTGCTTGATTGGCTCACCAACGAAAGCAACAATCTGCTCCCAGATCATAGCAGCAAGTTATTTAATATATCATGATAAAAGATCTAATAAAGTTGTGAAATCCTCAACAATCAAGGCTCCTTTCATATGCTACAACAGGACTCACTTATATTCAGTACCCACATTAGACAAAGAACTCGAGCACCTATTGGTCAAGAAGGAAGAATGCTACATTCATATTAATTCAACACATCCAAAAGTTGAATTTCACATGTTATTCTTCTAAAGATCAACTTGCTCCATATAACTTATGAAGTGTAGACAAAGCTTGTAGTAGTGATTAATTCCATACATGAGACATCCGAAAAGCATATGTTTGGGTTCTATGCATTGGAAATAGAAAGTTTGAGGACATCTAGAAGAATTTGTACTCCCTCCGTCCAAAAATACTTGTCATCAAAATGGATAAGGGATGTATCTAGAACTAAAATACGTCTAGATACATCTCCTTTTATTCATCTTGATGACAAGTATTTCCGGACAGAGGGAGTATGTTGTTTGGAAGTAGTCCTGCATATTACAGAAGAGCCTCATGCTAATGCAACTGTAGTTTAGAAAACAGGGTCCTGGAGGCATGACGCAATAAAATGTAAAGCATAGAAACAAATTACAACATGGTAAAGAAACCAAGAGATTTTCCATGATTTTAAAAAAGTGTTCAGGGGCGACAGATGGTGTCGGCCTCGGCAGCCAGCAATCCAAAGGTGTAGCATGGTGGGGTAGGTGATGACGTGTGGCCTCAGCCAGCGTAGTGCAGCGGCTGATTGTAGTAGCAGCAGACGGATCTGTTGCCTTACCCGTAAAAGAAATGGCCATCATATTGACATCTAAACTGCACAACACTAAAATATGTGAGCCTGTGGAAAATAAGTGCAAGCAAAAGTATCAAGAACTTTGAAGTTTGCTGCAAGAAAATTGATAACATTAAATGCAAGTTCCTCTAGAAGGCTAGAAACGTGTTAAGTTTTGGATTGTTAATATCGAATGTAAAAGGTCCAAGAATATACACAACTGGGCACTGGCACACCAAAAAACATTATCATTATCTAAAAGAACGAAAAGATAAACATTGTAGGGAAAAGGGGATTTCTAATATCCTAATATTAGAAATATGAGGAACATTGATGCAATCCTCCAAAAACTGGTTGACCCCAAATTTTCAACGGATGCATGTTTGACATGGAGACACCTTCGTTCCAATATGTTGGCAAAAAAACGGCATAGTGGGAAAAATTGATCAGGCTAAGGCAGAAGGATGCAGAGGCTGCTAAGTGATTCAGAAAAAAATTATCCTCATTGAGGATTGCATACGTAACTGGATTGAGAGGATAGAGCACAAACGAGTAAAAACCAAGATTAAGAATTTAAGAACACAAATACTCCAAGAAAATGAACCAAAGCATGAGTAGATAGTTGATGCCCTGCTCGGCTTGGTCTATCTATTCACGCAAGAAATTATGAACATAGAAAAATTAAATTAGACCCAGAAAGTAAATTTGTTTTACTTTGCTTTCAAAAAAAATGTTATACTTCCCTAGATCTTAAGCACCCTGTTTTATCATGACCATCTCCTGTAAAATTCTGTGCTCCAGGTTCACCATGACATGACCCAATTAAAGCTCCTTCTTGTCCTTACTCTATTTCTTATCTGGCAAACCACCTCATCTCCCAACTGACTAATATCTGCAAACAATAGGCAGAACAAGTTATCACCACATGACACAGGCAGAAGAAAACACACAACTTAGTCCTAGTCGATGAAGATGCTAGATTTTTGCACAAGTGCCCACGTACCTTGGTGTAGAGTGGACATTGTCATACTTGAAGTGATGCCTGGATGGCATGCTTGCAGCTGCCCATGCAGCTCTGGCCACTGCTTGCGCCGCGCTCGCTGACGCTGCTCTGCCACTGCTGCAAGCACCAGCCGCACGCTCCGCCGCGAGCAGCCGACCAAGATGTTGCATCTTTGCACGAGTGCTGCGTTCAGGTGTGCAGTTCATCTAGTAAATTAAATACATATAAATTATCACTCAACAACATATGGGCAAAATTCATCAGTTCGTATACTTGCAATGAGGATTCTGGGGTTTGAAACTATCTTGCCACTTCACACTAACGGCTGGGGAAAAAGAGAGTACCCATGCAAATTTTTAGTTCAAACTCATGATAGCAAAGAAACACCATGAAAGATAAAATAGGTTCATTATTTACCAGTTCAGGGCACGGCCATTTGTCTGTGAACAAAAAAAAATTGGCTTCAGGCCGTTGTCGACCATGGTCGTGGGTATGCTCTAAATCCCTTATATCACCAAAACTGAGACATTAGCACCATTCTCGGATAGTCAATGACTCCGAAACTGTCAAAAAGTGAAGACGTTCAAACAAATGTGTTTAGTCCCCCCTCCCTTTTGTTCTGCTTTTCCCTTCGATCTGTACAGATTATTCCTCCCAATCTAAACCCCTCTTTCAATCAACTAAGCAGGAAGCCATTTGAAGTGCGAGGAGAGAGAGAGAGAGAGAGAGAGAGAGAGAGAGAGGGCTCCAGGATCGTACCGAATTGCACCTCCTACCCAAGGCACACGTATTCTAGGACATGCGCTGGGCCTCAATGGAGATCGTGGGATCAACAATTGTCCTCCATGATGTGTGCTTCTGGGCAGGCCTAGACCAAGGGACGACGGTCATCTCTCTTCCTCGGCGGAGAGCTCGGCCACTCCCTATCTGTCTCCCGTCTGGCATAATGGATCGGGACGTCGGCGACAAGGCGGTGGCGAGCCTGGCGACCGCGGCGCGCTTACCGCGCGTTGGAGTGGATAGGTCGCGGACGATGGGGCAGGTGCTGGCGCTAGGAGATCCAGGCGGTGCTGCCGGCGGTCGACGCTGCCGCCACACCGAAGCCCCATCGGGCAAAGAGAGGTGAGGATGCTAGGGATTGTGGGACGAGGGATGGGGCGTGCGTTGGGTCGTTTTTTTTCTGAGGGAGCGTTGGGTAGTTTTCTTCTTTGTTTTTTTTCTTGTATGCGTGGGGCGTCGACTTTCCACAGGAAAAATCGGTGGGAGGGGAGGGCTATCTACGGGGGCTGATGGAGTACGAACGAACGAACCAACGATGTACGGACTGCTTCATTAG